>NC_044033.1:104621232-104937034 GCF_901765095.1 Microcaecilia unicolor
AGTTAAGTTATCCCCAAAAGTCCAATGTATAGTGCTTCTATGAGTTTCTAGTTGCAATTAATGAAATAACTATTTTCAGTGATCTGTTTACAAAAGAAAGTTTCCTCTTAAAATCGCACACAGCTCAGATATGTGTACTACAAGCTCAAAAATGATTGGCATTCATATGAGTAGGAAATAGCCTTCATACCATTAAGGTGACTGTAACCTTCTCTACGTCCCAAACACAATCATAAGTTGTTATGTATCCTATGGGCAAGGTAAATAATTGAGACAGATGTAAATTAAAACTGGGTGTTTTTGTGATTCCAGCAATGAATTCAATGAATACAAAAAAAAGAGGACACAGAGGAAAGAAACAGTCTAGTGTGTGTGTACTTGTTGCATAGAAACTGCATGCATACTTTTGGAAATCCAAAAGTATGCATGTACATGCACTGCCTACCCCCACCTACCTTGAGAATGTATTTGTTGTATACACATTTACATTAGACATTTTCAAAAGCCCTCTTTCTGCCCAGTTTGTTCATGAAAATGCACGTAGAACTACAATTTTCCGATGCACAGTAATAACGAGAAACCTTTAAGTACATCTGCCCTTTAGAATAGTACGTCTCAGCCCTGTTCTGGAGGTACACATAGCCAGTCAGGTTTTCAGGATTATCACAGTGAATATTCATGTGATAAAATTGCATGCAAATTTATCTCATGCATATGTATCGTGGTAATTCTGGAAACATTTACTGAGTAGATGTATCTATGATGTGCTCGTGGGATAGGTTCAGAAATATTGTGGAGGGGCATTTTCAAAAGGACATCCAAGTCAGAAACTGCTAAAAAGCCAAAGCACAGTAACTGTTGAGTATGTAAACATGAGTACAGTCCAAAAAACTGATTTCTTTGAGTAAATCCCCATGATGTAGTTCTTGCCAAAACTAAGGGGTCCTTTTACTAAGGTGTGCTGAAGAATGGCCTGTGGTAATGTTGGTGTATGTTTTGGGCATGCACAGAATCATTTTTCAGTGCACCTGCAAAAAATGCTTTTTTAATTTTTGCCGAAAATGGACGTACAGCAAAATGAAAATTGCCGTGCATCCATTTTGGGTCCGAGACCTTACCACCAGCCATTGACCTAGCAGTAAAGTCTCACACGGTAACTGGGCGGTAATGACCTACGCGCGTCCGATACATGCATCCGAAAATAAAAATGATTTTTTGGCTGCGCATAACACTCGCCAAAAATGAAATTACCGCAAGAGCCACACGGTAGCCAGGCGGTGACTCCATTTTGGCGCATGTTGGGCACTCGTAGAGCCTTACGCAGCTTAGTAAAAGGACCCATAATACAGTACTGTGTTCCTGCTTAACATATCTCCCATTTATCAAGAGATACTGTATTTTGGACTTTAGCTACAGGCTTGAAAATGCATCCAAATGTTAAATGGCTTCCATATTAAGAAATGCACAGTAAATACAGGACGTCTAGGGAGTTAGTTTACGTTTGAGTTACCGTGTTCTGCAGTTTCAAGGTAGAATAGAGATGTCCATCAGATAACATCAAAAATGAACATCCACCTCACATGTATTTTCCAACAAGAAATATGTCAGTATTTCCTTTGCAAAAATACATGAGATGGATGTCCATGTGCTGAGGACATCTAGCATGAACAACCATTTTACAAACTGGAGCATCCCAACGTATGGCAAAAATTCAGAGACAAGGACATCGGGCAGCATTCTTAGAAGAATAGCTTCACAGATGTCCCTGCAGAGCAGAGGGGCAGCCTAGTGGTAAGAGCAGTGAATGTTAAACCAAGGGACCCTAGTTCAAATCACACTTTAACTCTCTTATTTTGTAATTGTGACTCCTCTAGGAACAGAAAAATACATTGTTTTTTTAATTTTATTTAGATTTTTGCTCACACCTTTTTCAGTAGTAGCTCAAGGTGAGTTACATTCAGGTACACTGGATATTTCTCTGTCCCAGGAGGGCTCACAATCTAAGTTTGTACCTGAGGCAATGGAAGACTTGCCCAAGATCACAAGGAGCAGCAGCAGGATTTGAACCGGCCAACTCTGGACTAGAAGACCGGTGCTCTAACCACTAGGCCACTCCTCCACACCACTTCAGTAGCCTTCAGGCTTGAGGTGACATATATTTAGGTACAGTAGGTATTTTTATGTTTCTGGAGGGCTCACAATTTTACAAAAACAAAAAATAAGAATTAAAGTGAGATTTGAATCTGGGTCCCTTGGTTTAAAGTCCACTGCATTAAGTAATGGGCTAGTCCTCAGATTTGCTTCCTGTTTTGCTAAGAATGCTCATAATACCTGACGCTGTCATAGAGCCTGTTCCCTGAGAACAAGCAGGCATAATATTCTCACATATGGGTGACGTCATCCACAGAGCCCGGTGCGGACACTGCCAAGTGCACTGTCACTTTAACTCATTGAGGCAGTGCCCCCCCCCCCCCCCGACACACACACACATATGCAGGTACCTTCCCGCCCAACGTTCAAGTGCAGGACCAGCAGTCTAGGTTGGGGTTTTTTTTGTTTTTTTTAATCCTCATCGCATCAGACATTTGCATTTTTGGTGCCTTCCTTTTTTCAGCACTTTTCCTCTTCATAGTCTTCTTTTTTTCTGTGTTAAATTATCCAAATTATACATTTTTCAATTATTTCTCATTTTTCAATTTTCGGCCTTTTAGGCCTTTAAGCCCTTCTTTTACCTGGGAAGCATCAACCATTTTCAGGTACAAGACTACTTGAGCTCCCTGGGCCATAGAGCTTTTTGACCTTGCGTCGGCCATTTTTCTCTCCATGTCAACAAGAGTGCCAAGTGGCTTGAAGAAGTGTATTTGATGCATTAGGACTATTTCCTGCACATCTGGCATCCATGTCTTCCAATATATGGATGACTGGTTAATCAAGGCAGACTCCTGGGAGTCAGCACACACCTCCATTCTATCTGCTGTAAAGCTCCTACAACTCCTTGGATTTGTGATCAGTTACCAAAAATCACATCTTCAATCAGTTCAGAACTTAGAATTCATTGGAGCTTCCTGGACACAGGTTGAGCCTTTCTTCCTCAACCAAGAGCAAAAAACATATTGACTCTTGCCACTCAGATGTTCAAATCTACCCCAAATATCTGCTCATCAGATGCTCAACCTCTTTGGTCACATGGCTTCAATAGTCTATGTAATGCCGCTGGCTCATCTTCACTTCCAAATTCCTCAGTGGATATTATCCTCTCAGTGGTCCCAAACCACGAGATTCCTGTCAGCTCAAATTCAAAACACTCCACAGCTACGCCACTTACAGTGGTAGATGATGGCCCTGAATCTAATCCAGATTCTTCTATGCAAACCCCTCCACATCACAAGATCCTAAACATGGATGCTTCCATGTTAGGTTGGGATTCCCACTTCAGTGGTCTCCAAACACAAAGTTCTTGGTCCCCATGGAAGAAACAATATCACTTCAATCTCTTCTAATTGCGAGCAATGTAGCATGCTCTCAAGAATTTTCAAGACCGCATGCTCAATTAGATAATACTCATTCTCACAGACAACCAGGTTGCAATATATTGCCTGAACAAACAAGGAGGAACAGGTTCTTACCACCTCTGTTGACAAGCCATACAGATATGGACTTGAGCAGCTTCTCAAAACCTGTCTCTAAGAGCTGTTTACTTAGCCGGCAAATAGAATGTTCCAGCAGACAAATTGAGCAGAGTCGTTCAGCCTCGCGAATGGTCCCTCAATATCACTGTAGTTTATCGAATCTTCCAGCAGTGGGAAGACCACAGTGATATATCTCTTTGCTTCTCAGAACAAGAACTTTCCCTGCTTTTGTTCTAGATTATATGCTCCCAATCGTGCAGCCTCAAATACCTTCTTGCTCCACTGGGGAACAGACCTTCTATACGCTTTTCCCCCACTACCTCTCATCAGGAGAACTCTTCTCAAACTGTGTCAGGACCAAGGGACCATGATTCTAATAGCTTCCTACTGGCTACGTCGATTCTGGTTTCTTCTTATTCTTCTAGAGTTATTGTCCAGAGAATCACTGAAGTTAGATCCTTTTCCAGCTCTCATCACACAAAACGGAGGGTCTTTCCTTCATCAAGCCCCTCGCTGTCTAGCCCCGACAGCTTGGTTCCTGACAACATAGACTTAAGTTCCTTAAACCTTCCTCACACAGTCTCTAGAATACTCCTTGCTTCTAGAAAACCTCCCACACGAACATGTTATTGTTTAAAGTGGAAAAGGATATTCTCTCTAGTGTGCAGCCAGAGCACTCGATCCTACTGTGAGCTCTCTGCCTTCCCTTATGGAGTACCTTCTCCATCTTTCAGATTCAGACCTCAAAACTAACTCAGAGCACACTTGAGTGCCATCGCCACTTTTCTTTCTAAAGTTTATAATATGCCAGTTTCTGTTCATCCATTAATAGTCAGATTCATGATTCCCTTTCAGTTTCACTTTCAGGGGAGGGGACAGCAGCTACTGTGAGATTAAAGAAGTGTTATGCCTTAATCCCTCCTGTGGTCAGCTGCTCAAGTAGAGCACCTTTTTGTACCTTGAATGTGGCTGATAAACTTAGGGTGTTCTTTTTTTTAGGCTTGGATGTTTCTTCCCATAAGAACATAAGAATAGCCATACTAGATCAAACCAATGGTCCACCTAGCCCAGTATCCTGCTTCCAACAGTGGCCAAACCAGGTCACAAGTACCTAACAGAAACCCAAATAGCAGCAACATTCCATGCTACCAAATCCAAGGCAAGCAGTGGCTTCCCCCATGTCTGTCTCAATAGCGGACTATTTACTCTTCCTCTAGGAACTTGTCCAAACCTTTTTTAAACCCAGATATATTAACCGCTGTTACCACATCCTCCTGTAGCGAGTTCCAGAGCTTAACTGTTCTCTATATGAAAAAGTATTTCCTCCTGTTTGTTTTTAAAAGTATTTCCATATAAGTTTTTTTTAATGTCCCCAAGTCTTTGTACTTTTTGTTTTGTTACATTTGTACCCCGCGCTTTCCCACTCTTGGCAGGCTCAATGTGGCTTACATGGGGCAATGGAGGGTTAAGTGACTTGCCCAGAGTCACAAGGAGCTGCCTGTGCCTGAAGTAGGAATTGAACTCAGTTCCTCAGTTCCCCAGGACCAAAGTCCACCACCCTAACCACTAGGCCACTCCTCCACTCAATTCACTCTTCCACTCAATTCACTCCAATCAATTCACTTTTGCTCATTCTACCCCATTCAAGATTTTATAGACCTCAGTCATATCTCTCCTCAGCCATCTCTTTTCCAAGCTGAAGAGCCCTAACCTCATTAGCCTTTCATTATACAGGAGGAGTTCCATCCTCTTTATCATTTTGATCGCTCTTTGAACCTTTTCTAATTTCATTCAGTAATCAATCTTGGGCATCCTGATTTTGGGCCCTCCCTAGTCTCGCCCAAAACCTGACCACAACATTCCCCTTGCTGTTTGGAGTACTGCAGTGTTGGATGTCTCTTTTCTACTTCTGCAAAATTGATATTGTAAGCCCGCAGGGGTGCTCTCAGGTGTGCATCAGCCCTCTAGTGGCTCCTGCCCGGCCTCCCCAGCTCTTTGCTTCAGGGAACAACCTTGAAACAAGACTCCTCTGTAATTCCGGTGACTCTGGCCTCTATGTTTGGGGCTCCTCTTTCCCTCAGGGTGACCTCTTCGTTAACATCCGGTCATGGACCGGCATCCCTGCTGTATCTCCTGGTAACCGACCCCCTTACCAGTGCTTCTGGTGGGGCCCCCTTGTCACCCTTCTCTGGGATATAGCCAGGATTCCTCTGCTTTCAGAAATATGCAAATTAGCTGAGTAGATGCACATTCAATTTATTAGAGCTATGTTTCAGTCTTGTGGGAACCTTTCTTTCCAACTATTATTCGTTTACTACAATTTCACTCCCTGAGCCCATTTACTGTGGGACACCTGGAACAGCCACCACCCCTGGATAGGACCTACTTTACTCTCATTAACCTTATGGTTCTATCCTCCACCCCACAGCTGTTTGTTCATTTTAGACACTTCACAGTTCCACCATCAATACTTTGGGGTCTTCCCTTACCCCAGGACTTCCAGCCTGCCTCAGCTTCTCACACACAGTTCCACCATCCGTACTTTGGGGACTTCTTACCCCAGGGTTTTCAGCCTGCTTTTCTCCCTCTAGGACATCTCCTAGGTTATGCTTCAGGTCTCCATCTCTTCAACTTCGGGCAAACCCCCTCCTCTACTGAGAGGCAGCTATTTATGAGGTGTCCAATAAACCTCCCCACATCTTGAGACCTCGCCCCTCTGGTTCCAGAAAGATCTGGGTCTAGCAGTCTCTTCTTACTCCCCCAGCTATTTCCCCGGAGCTCCCTCTACTGACCAGAATGGGCATTTTCCCGGTTTTCAGCGGGAGAGCGCCCTCTGGCGGCCTCCTCAAGTAAGGGCAGACACTGTTTATCACAATATTTGGACATTTCAAGAAATGGACATCCATTTGGGCTTTTTGAGACGTTCATATGCTTTGAAAATAAGCTCCTTGGGCTGATGAAATCCTCTATAAAGGAGGTACAGTAATGATCCCAATCTCCTGTGCTAATTCCTAGCCAGATTCTTTCACAAGCATAAGAAAAATCTGTGGCACAGATTTTGAAGTTTGCAGCAATTCTGCAGCAAATTTCTGTGAGTTTTCCACTTGTCTTTATGCCCAGGATTTTAAAGGTTGTCCAGTCTCTGTTATAAGCAAAGGGAGGTCTAGTTTATCCATGGAAGACCATGAACCCTATGGATAAGGACTTTTCATTTTTTACCCCTCATCACTTGCCTTCTGTTCTAGAATTGTTTTTTGTTGTTGTTTCTAAGTCATTGTTACCCAAGATTATGGAAGCAGCTTGGATCTAGTGGCCATATCTATTCATTTAGAGTGGGAGGATTCTGAGCCTATTCTAGCCATGTAGAGCGTTAATTCCTCCTTTTCGTCAAAGAGGAGGACTTTAAAAAATACGTTAGATCAAAATAGACTAGATTATTACAAAGTCAATTACCCTAATCTACTTTCTATAGGAACTAAATTAGATGCTCTGAAGACCACCCTTAGAGAGGTATTGATTGAGGAGTGTGAGTAGCTCAGTCAGTTACATTCAGGTATACTAGGTATTTTCCTTCCTAGAAAAGCGTACAACCTAAATTTGTACCTGAGGCATTGAAGGGTTAAGTGACTTGCCTAAGATCACAAGGAATAGCAGTGGAATTTGAATTGGGCTTTCCTGATTAGTAGCCTTGTGCTCCAACTAACGATTAATAATATACACTTTAATGGCTGATGGGATACAGTATGTTTGGTAAGAAAATTTAAGTTAGCAATTATGGAATGAAATATATATATGCTTCATGTATCATGATGTGACAATTGATATCTAATGTATGATCTAACTTCTGTAGAAGGCAATTCTTCACAGGTCTCCCAAATTTGGGCATTAAAATGCAGGGCACTGAGTGCAAATTCTATAATGGCATCTGAGCGCACAGATTCCATTATAGAATAGAGTATAAGTTGGCATTTGTGTGCCAACATTTAGGTGCTATCATTTACGCCATATAAAAAACAAGCATTATTGCATTTAGCACATTATTTATAGTATTCTATGAGTTGCGTGTTTATGTGTGGGTCCTGTCTATGCTTCACCCACATGTACACCCCCTTTGCAGTTGTTTGCTAAGGGGGCAACTCTTTAAAGTGGTGTCTACATTAAGGCACCACAGTGGGGCGTGCTTAGCTCCAGTTCTGTAAAGGTGTTGAGGCATGCCTAACTCATTAGATAATACAAGTGCAAAGTGGCTTTGGTGAGCTGAAACTTAGGAAAATCACTTATGCCGAATCAGTGGCCAGCTTAAGTTTCCAAGTGTGCCATGCAACTAACATTATTCTGTAAGTTGTGCACTTCAAATGGAGACACACCCATGCTCTGCCAACAGGTATGGCCCACTTTCAGATATACACTGTGAAAGATGTGTGCCGATTTTATAGAGAAGTGCCAAGTACTTACGTGCCTATGAGCCAATTAATAGCGCTGTTTCTGCACTTAAGTACCACTGTTCTGTAGACTTGGGTGTTCAACTGGCAACTAAATTTAGACTCACCTTAAGAATTGCCTTTCAGGCTTGTAGAATACCGCTTAGTGCCCAACTAACAGTTATGCATGTGAATGTTACATTCCTGTGCATAAGAGCTATTATTCTATAATCTTAATGCACAAATGGCACGTACATTTAGGTCTTAAGATTATAGAATTAATGGGATAAAAGACAGTTCTAGAAGTGATGCGCAGCAGTTATGCATGCCTTGTGTGCACAATGGGGCACCTGTAATGGTAGTTATGCACACTGATGCACTTACACATGTAAGTGCCTTAGCGTGCATTGAATGGCATATTTAAGCATGCCCACTTACGCGTGCCGCTCACATGGCTTAAATAAGCATGCCTTACTTTTGGGCACACAAATGCGGGTTTGTGCTAGTATTCTATAATGGAATCAGAGTGCCCTGATTCAGTTATAGAATCTGTTCTCCCCACATTGCATGAGGGCTCCCAAAAGATGGTCCCCCTTTATGGAATTGCCCCTGTAATGTATAAGATCTACACATGTTGAATCTGCTGACCCATCTTATTCTGGTTCTAGTTTGTTATCGTATATTGCATTATGATTTATATTGATACAGTAGTGTGTATCTTGTATGGGGCTAAATAAATAAGTTGTACTTTAAAAAACAAGTTCACCACATCACATGATGCTGTGAGTGGCTGAAGACATGTCTTCTGTGAGCTGCTCGGGTTCCCTTTCTTAATCGGCTTTCTTCAGGCTGTTTTTGTACAATTGCTGTCAGAACCTATAGCTGACAATCTGCCTCTATTTTATGGACAAATATATCATACGTTTAAGTATGGCTTCTGCAAAACCACCACGCACGAAGAAGGAACACTGTCGGGCCCAGGTGGCCAATATGGCAGCTTCCCCAACATGTCCTTCACAGCAACGTCCGGACTCTTTGATTCCTGATCTGACAGATGCGGTGGTGCGTGCATTGGATCCACGCTTTAATCAACTGATGGACTAACTGTTGGGACTTACAGCACTTAACTCAGAAATTTCTCAGTGCACTGGAGAGCTGGATACTAGAGTCGCTGAAGTGGAAGATACTCAACAGGCCCAGGAAGCACTATTGACCAGACTGGAAAGTTCGGTACAGGAAGGAGGATCGATCAAGATGAGACAATCTTTGGTTTATTAGTTTAACAGAGACAATGCCAGACCGCAGACTTGCTCAATTACTGAAAAACCTGGTTAGTGGCGATGTTTCCCGAAGTGGCAGAAAATGGCGCCATTCATCTAGATAGAGCCCACTGTGTGGAACAACGCCGCTCCAGAGACCTGCGCCAATGAATTGTTTTGGCTAAATTTCATAGACTTTCCCAAAATGCAGAAATTCTTTGTCTATATAAAAGCCGCAGAGAAGGTATTAAGTATGATGATACACATGTTAAGCTTTTTCAAGACTATTCCGCAGCACTTACTACACATAGATGAGCTTTTTCCTCAGTGTGTGCCAAACTGGTTGAAAAACTGTACCAAAGTGTATGTACAAGGACAGTGGATTTCTTATTCCTCTCCAGAAGCTGCTCATGACTGGCTAAATCGGGCTGAGTCTATACAGCAATCAGTATCAAATTCTGAGGGTTGAACTGATCTGATATTATTGTCCAGTATTTTATGGCAACAGTTGTCTAAGCACATCAGCCATATTAGAAATCCATCAACCTAATCTATTGGTGCAGATGGTTAGAACTTTGCAGCCTACCTACTAGCTATTTTCATGCACAAATTGGGGAAGGGGTACCCTTTTAACATCAGTGACATGCAGTTTCTCCCTATATTTAGGGGCATGGCACAGTTTGAATAGGGTGTGTGTGTGTGTCTTGGGTATGGATACAAGGATGTCAAGGGAGGGTAGGATAGGAGAGATGGGGGGGGTGGAAGGAAATGGGGGTCACATTAGTACTTTTAATGCTGGTGAATTTACCCATAAAACTATGTAAGCTTAAGATCATTTGGCTAGTTGTGATGTTATATCCCTTATTGCTGCTTCTGATTCTGGAACACTGTGAGGGTCCTTATAGTGATTCTCCCTGGGCTGAGGCTGGGCATTTCAGGGGGCTGAGAGAGTGGTCAGTTTGTGGGTCAGCATATTGTCCATCATACTACCTCCATGTCTAGTACCTCAATAACTCATCTCATTTCTTGGAATGTATCTGGGATATCCTCCTATTAAAAGATAAAAGATTCTCATGATTCTAAAAATACATTAGGCATCTATTGCTTGCCTCCAAGAGACTAAACTTTCTGAGGAAGAACACCTCAAACTGCATCAGCAGTGGGTGGGAGACTGTTTTTGCTCTCCTGCTGTAGGTTGCAGGAGAGGTGTGGCAATTTTGATTTAAAAGGGATTACCTTGCTCAGCCCCTATTTGACTGTCCATTTGTCCTTTAGATTGTAAGCTCCTTTGAGCAGGGATTGGCCTTCTATGTTAAATTGTACAGCGCTGCGTAACCCTAGTAGCGCTTTAGAAATGTCAAGTAGTAGTAGTAAGATATCTTTTAATCTGCCTAAATTACTTGGACTAAGAATTCTATGTTTGCTCGCTATGTGGGCCTAACACCTATGACTCCTCTTTTTTCAAAACATTAATAACTTTGGGACTTCAACATGACGATGCCCGTTGGATTATTCTTGGGGACGTTAACCAAATTTATGATTTGTTGTTAGACTGTTGTTCTCATCAGGCTTGGAATGCACTGGGAGAGGGGAAAGGACTGCCACGTATATGCACAACTTTAAATTTAGTAGATCCTTGGAGATTACTTCACCCAACATCCTGTGATTAAATACATCTGTCACGTGTCCTTCAAACATGGTCTAGAATTGACTATATCCTGGTCTTCATGTCTTCGTTCGTGAAAATTGTTCGCACAGAAATTGACCCAATGAAAGTCGCAGACCACACCCTGATTTGGGTGGATTTGGAGCTCAGCCCTCAACTCCAGAGACTGAGTAACTGGAGATTCCCCTCATATCTGGCAGAGGACTCAGATTTTCGGAGTTTCTTAGTGCAGAGATGGGAACAGTATACTAATCTAAACAATACTCCCCAGTGTTCTCCTACTCTGTTCTGGGAAGCCACGAAGGCTGTGCTACGTGGAGATATAATTAGCTATCTAAGTGCATGCAACAAACATATCGCACAGGACTTACTTAATTTATAACGAAAATACCGACTGGCAAAAAAAATAAAAATACATATAAAGTCCCTCTCAGCCATTAATTATGAAAATATGATGGCCACTCTGGCAGCATTAAATTCTCTCATCCATGAACGTACTTAGAAATCTCTCTTTTCTCGTAGATTTTCCTACTACCGCTATGGTAATAAAACTGATAGCATGCATACCGAGGACGTGGTCCCCTACCACGTTTTTCTCTTCGTTGACTGGACTGGACGGGATTCGTGCTCACCGACCCCCTATATTGTTATGATTTTTTTCGATTATTTATCTAACATGTACTCCACAAAATCCCATTCCACGGGCCCTTCGCTTATTGATTATTTGGAGGATTCGGGTATACCAAAACTCACCGCCACTATGCAAGCTCCTCTTAATGCGCCATTGCGTGCATGGGAAGTCCAGCAAGTTATAAAATCCCTATCTCTTCATAAAATGCTGGGGGCAGATGGCTTCTCTTCAGAATATTATAGGATACTTGCTCCACAAATAAGCACCCCTCTTACTCTTTTCTATGATGTGGTAGAACAACAGGAAACTTTTCCCCTCTGGACTAATGAGGCCCTTACCACTTTAATCTCAAAACTAGCCAAGGTGCTGGATTTATCCTTCCTCTTATAGACCAATTTCTCATATTAAATGTTGATGTTAAAATTTTAGCCCGCATATTGGCAGATCGTCTAGCCTCCTTTATTGCTCACTTGGTGGGAGACCATTAGATTGGGTTTGTACGGGGTCGGCACTTGCTTCAGAATGTGAGGCGAGCATTGTTGGCAGTAGGACAGAGTCAATCTACTCAGGAACCGCTCCTCTTTGTTAGTCTAGACGCTGAAAAAGCATTTGACTTTGTGAATTGGGAATATCTCTTCTCAGTCTTGAGCTATGTGAGTATTTCTGGGTGGTTTCTGGCATACTACTACTCCCACAAGTGGCCATAGTGATTAACGGAATGAGATCACCTTTCTTTTCAGTGGCTCAGGATACAAGAGAGGGTTGTCCTATCTCTCCTCTATTGTTTTTACTCCGTCTAGAGCCCTAACTTCGTACTATCCTCTGTGACCCAGATATCATGGGCATTGTTCTTCCTCATCTTTCTATTAAAGTCCTGGCGTTCGCAGATGACCTTCTACTTACACTGACTGATATGCACCATTCTTTACCACACTTGTTGGAAACTATACAGGAATGTGGATTCTACTCGGGTTTCAGTCTGAATTTACAAAAATCTATTGTGCTCCTGAATCTGATAACTGTAAAGACTTCCTGGGAGGGACTGTTTCATTTACAGTGGACAGATGGCCAGCTGCAATGTTTAGGTATCCTCATCCCCTCTAATCAATCATGACTGCATAGAGTCAACCTTGCACCTTGATCCTTCATATGTGCAGGACTTGCCTCTCTACTGGGCCGTGTAGCTCTGTATAACATGATCCTAGTCCCCAAGTGGATGTATAAATTGCAAGTGCTTCCTTAGTTCCTCACTCAGCAGGAAGAATGTACTTTATATAAAATGCTCACAAAATTATTTATGGAGGAGCCATTGTTCCCAACTCTTGAAAGCTCAGACATATTTACCCCTGTCCTCAGGGAGGTTTGGGAGTTCAGGATGTTAAGCTCTTTTCTGTGGCTAGTTGTCTAAGACATTTTACTGATTAGTTTAGGGGTACCACATTTTTTTCAAGTACAGCTACAGAACGGAATCTCTTGGAGCCGCATCATTTTAGTTTTTGGCTTCGTATACCCTCTTTAGTAAAGACACCGCCTGCTTTTGCCACTATTCTAGACCTACTTAAATGCACGTGGCGATGGCTGAGAAAATTTTATCACCTGAACCCAACCGTTTCCCCCTTTTTGCCACTCTTCGGTAATCCAACTTTCCCAGTGGGAAGTTCCTCCCCATCCTTTCTTTGATGGAGGCACCTTAGACTTATTTATATTTTTCAAGTTGTACACTGCGCCCTTTTGCTGACCTGCGAGCTGATGGGCTTACTTCAATAGATAAGTTTGCCTATTTGCAACTTAAATATTATATGGCAACTCTCCCGAGAGCCTCTTTGAGCACTGCGGTTTGAGAGACTTTAGTGGACACCCTTGGTCTGGATGCCCTGTCAATTGAACCTCTCAAATATTATCATGACCATCTTCAGGAGAGCCTGCTTTGTTTTGATTATGAGAAAATGGCAGAAAAGTGGTCACAAGACTTGGCTCTTCCATTGCAGGGCACTCAATTGAAAACTTGCTTATTAAATGTATATAAATTCACAATTTGTGTTGATTATTGGGAACTGCAATTTAAATTTATCATGTGACTGTATATCTCGCCTCATAGAGCATTTTGTGCAATTTTGAGACTGGTGGATGACTGTCCTAAGTGCGCAGGTCCAGGTGCACACCTGGGACACACGTTCTGATTATGCCTGACTGTATACCGATTTTGGAGACAGCTTTGTGCACGTGTCACAATTTTGGCACCTAAATTTGTCACCCAAGGAAGAGTGCTGGCTTGGATGAAAGATTTTCTCAAGCAAGCAGTCATTATGGGGAAGAAGACGATCCTACAAGTGTGGCTTTCTCCAGCTCCTCCGACTGTCCAGCTTTGGAGAGCATCCATGATTACTTTGAGTTCACTTGAACGTAAAGACATTGGAGACCTGGCTTCGGCTCGAGGTGATAAATATCTTCGATTATGGACACCCTTTTGGGATACTTAATATTGGCCAGGAGCCGAATCTTGAATGGCTAAATCACCACACAGTATTGTGATTACGGGTTTATTGTGGGGATGGTGGGGGGGGGGTTCATATTGGGGAGAAAACATTGTTTCTTTTGACAATATGTGGTTGTTGTTGATCATTTGTGCTCTCCATGTTATTTCTTATTCCAATAATAAATATTTTAAAAAAAGTTCACCTTTAGTAGTCAGTGCACAGTTGCCAAAAGTCTACAAAAATAAATGAGGAGAGTTAGAATAGCTAACATTAAGACCTCTATTTGTTAAACTGCAACAAAAAGTTAATCCACAGTAGTTGCAAAACTTCTGCAGTAAATGTAGGAGGAATTCCTGGCATTTGGGAGAAGACAAACCTGCTGCTTAGGAAAGGCAACAGTCACTACTGCATGTTAGTGACACAGCTGCTAAGGAGGAAAGCAGTTAGCATTTCTGGAGGCATAATAAACTGTTGTACATTATCTGCCATATTAGCAGATAATGGGGCCCTTTTACTAAGGCGCGCCAAAAAATGACCTGCGCTGGTGTAGGCTCATGTATTGGACGTGTGCAGATCCATTTTTCAGCATGCCTGCAAAAAAGGCCTTTTTTCTGGCAAAAATGGACATGCGGCAAAATTTAAATGATTGCGCGTCTATTTTGAGCCTCAAACCTTACCGCCATCCATTGACTTAGCGGTAAGGTCTCACATGTTAACCAGACGGTAATCAGCAAGCGTACACGGCCAATTACTGCCCGGTTAGTGTCACAAGAATTACAGCCCAGGGCACGCGGTAGCCGGATGGTAGTTCTAATTTGATGAACGTTGGATGCACATAGGCACCTACGCACCTTAGTAAAAGGGCTCCAATGTTTTTTAATGATACTTATGTTAACTGCACAGGAGTCTTCCCACCTTTTCCCCATCCCCAGCATGAAATTCTACATTAGGTGTCTAACTTTTGAGCTCTGCATTGTTACTGTGCATTAGAGCCCCTCTTAAAAACCTAACACAGTTTAGTAAATAGGGGCCTAAATCAAGGTATAGACCTAATAGGGATCTTGGAGACTTGGTAGGATGATGATAACCAATGAGACACTGGAGGTACTTTTATAAAAAAGAATTTCTTCTGTGTGTGAAACCCCATTACATATGCACATAGAGTAAGCATACAGAAACAGTGCACCTACTTTTAGGTATTCTGGATGGAGGAGAGTTTGGACAGAGCAGAGGAGTATTTTATAAAATACGCAGGTACATGCATGCATTTATTTCTTTTTCAAAGCAGGTATAAATGTTTGTATGGGCATTTGCATGCTAGTATGTGAGATCCTATTTTATAAAGGTACATAGGGGCATATATTGCCTTTGTAAAATAGACTAAAACATGAGCATTTTTTTTGTCTTCTCACACTGGCACCCAGTTATAAAATTAACACCTGTAATTCCAGGGTACAAACGATTTCAAAGTGGCAGGACAAACCAAATTGAAGAAGGGTAAGCATTATACTATATGGCTTAGAGTCGAGCAGAATAAAAGCTCTGTGGAAAACATGCTGCTGCACTGTAGAATCTTTTTGTATAGACATTCCATGGTGGTATACTACAACTTGCCTGACTAGGATGAAGAAAGAGAAATGTTAACAGAGAGAGACATAAAATTGGTATTAATGACTGCTTCATGGAACAGCTGGCCCTACAACTGACAAGGGGGTAACTACTTTAGATTAACTACTTAAAGGAATGCAGGACTTGGTGCAAGGGGTAATGATTTTGAGGCCACTTAGTAAGAGTGGTTGTAATACAGTCAAATGTAACATAATCACCAAAAGGAAGATATTAAGTAAATACTGCAGTATAATTTAACTTTAAAAGGGGAATTAAAGTGAATGAAAAAATAATAAATGAAAGGAAGGTTAAAAAGTATGCACGATGCATGGAAATTGTTTAAAAATACCATCTTGGAAGTCCAAAAAAATGTATTCTATGTATTAAAAAAGAGTGAAGGACCATCAGATCACTGCTAGCATGATAATTAAATGGTAGGTGAAGGAGTCAGTTAAAGACAGTAAGGTATCTTTAAAAAATAGAAAACAGATTCAAATGAGAATAGGAAAGAACAAAAGCACTGGCAAGTTAGATATAAAGGTGCTTTTTCTAGAAGTGCCATCCACATATTAAATATGCATAAACCGGCATTTAAATGTTTAGACATCTAAATTGCAGTTCTTCAAAGCTGAGATATACACATCTAAAACTGAAGAACATGCAGATGGAAAGGGGACATGGGCCTGTGTGTTTGGGATGGGCTTAAAAAATGAAAATTTTCATAGTAACATAGTAAGTGACGGCAGATAAAGATCTGAACTGTCCATCCAGTCTGCCCAACAGTCGCATTCATTATCTATTCAAGATTAAATTAGCAATGAGCGTGAAATGATGTACTTGATCATAGTCTTTCTTTGGTTTTTCTGGGACATAGACTGTAGAAGTCCGCCCAGCACACAAATGTTTGTGTGTGTTTTTACCCTTTGATATTTTATATGTTTGTTTTCAAAAATGTATGTTCATGCCACACATAACCAGTGCACAAGCATCCATTTCTCTTTTTTTTATGCTTTTAGAAATGATACATTTCCCAATAATAACAAAGGTAATATGAGCAAGTAATACAAGAAAAATGGGAAAAAATATAAAAGTTAATAAATACCTCATCTAGCCCACGTCATGAGAGGAGAGTTACCAACAATATTAACTTTCAAGCTGGCTACAAAAGAACAAATCAGAAGAAAACTTCCTAATGTATCTGAGCTCAGTATTATTCTGAACTCCAATATTCTATTCAGTTGAATCATTTATCATGTCTATGCAAAAACCTTTCTAATTGTGCGGGCTAAAAGAGAATATATTGCTTTTCCTAAAATGTTACAAGACACTTACAAGGAAAGTCAGGAAAAAAGTGGCTCCTTAAGTCACCACTCAAGCTTTCAAAACCAAAAAAGCCTTTCTTTGAACTTGAGTATTTCGAGAAACATCTGGAAAGGCCTGAATAGTCTTTCCACAAAACAACATAGATTTCTTTTTAAAATATCACAGATTAATTGCTTTCATTCAAGAAGGTGGCACTTAGGGTAGATTTAGTGGAGCTAGTATCAGTGGAGTCCTCCAGGAATACTGTTAAATTAGCACTCGCCGAAGGACCCACTTCTACCAGTTCATCCTGATGCCCACCCCCCACCCCCGGCACTTTCTTACTTGAAATATAATCACATTTAACCAAAGAAATCTGTTCAGAATTAGACAGACATAGAACTTCTTTAAAATATTTCCTAATTGGGATTTCTGCTGACAAATAATGTGTTACTGGAAAATTAAGGAATCTTTATTTATTTATTTGTTTGTTTGTTTGTTTGTTACATTTGTACCCCACATTTTCCCACCTATTTGCAGGCTCAGTGTGGCTTACACAATACCATAAAGGCATTCACCAAGTCCGGTTGAGAAAAATACAAGGTTATGTTGTAGTCAAATAAGGTAGGTGTGTTTCAGGCACCATGAAGGTCGAAGGGAGGGAAGATTGTATATTGTCCAATACGATCATTGGTTTTGCTGTGTTGCCTTGTGTGGGGATTTACGTTGGATCGGTGGAGTAAGCCTTTTTGAAGAGGTTGGTTTTTAGTGATTTACTGAAGTTTAGGTGGTCATGGATTGTTTTCACAGCTTTTGGGATTGCATTCCATAGTTGTGCACATGAAGGAGAAGCTAGATGCATGGGTTGTTTTGTATTTGAGTCCTTTGCAATTTGGGTAGTGGAGGTTTAGGTATGTTCGTGATGATCCAGTTCTGTTCCTGGTTGGTAGGTCTATAAGGTCTGTCATGTATCCTGGGACTATGCTGTAGATAATTTTGTGGATCAGGGTGCAGATTTTGAAGATGATCCGGTCTTTGATTGGGAGCCAGTGCAGCTTTTCTCGGAGGGGTTTAGCATTATCGAATCATGTTTTACCAAATATCAGCCTGGCTGCTGTGTTTTGGGCAGTCTGGAGTTTTTTTGTGAGTTGTTCTTTACATCCCGCATAGATTCCATTGCAGTAGTCTGCATGGCTTAGGACCATTGATTATATTAGGTTTCAAAAAATTTCCCTCAGGAAGAAAGGTTTTATGCGTTTAAGTTTCCACATTGAGTAGAACATTTTCTTTATTACGGAGTTTACTTGGCTCTCGAGAGTAAGGTTGCGGTCGATTGTGACACAGAGTATTTTTAGGGTGTCTGAGATATGGAGGGTGTGTTCTGGGGTGTTTATGATTGTGGGTTAAGATTCTTACTTCTTGAAGCATTCTCCACATTCTCTAATTTGTGGTGCAAATAGAGGCTTTTATAGCAGAAACACTAGTATTCTGAATTAACACAATCTTAGGTTCTAAATGTTTAACAGTAAAGGAAAAACAATCCATCTTAGTGTTTATATCCTTTATCTTAAGAATAGTATCAGAAGTGAAAGAGCAGAGCCGAGGCACTACATCTTTCAATAAAGTCTTGAACTTGAGACTACTGTCCACATATCTTTAAGAGTAATCTCAGAATCTGAAGTCCCTGTCTCTAGCACTGAAGGAAATAAACCTTCCTTAAGCATTAAATCCTTCTGACTCATCTGGGGGTGCCTCTTCTCTGGAGTTCCCCCTTGCAGAGACAGCTCTTGCATCAGTGAATTTGGCTGAATAGGTGAGGTTCTGGCCAGAGAGCTCAAGAATCTCCTTCTAAAGAAGACAGAGCCAGAGAATCACCAAGCTCAACATTTGATAAGTACATAAGTATTGCCATACTGGGAACGACCAAAGGTTCATCGAGCCCAGCATCCTGTTTCCAACAGTGGCCAATCCAGGTCACAAATACCCGGCAAGATCCCAAAAATGTACAAAACATTTTATACTGCTTATCCCAGAAATAGTGGATTTTCCCCAAGTCCATTTAATAACGGTCTATGGACTTTTCCTTTAGGAAGCTGGCCAAACATTTTTTAAACTCCGCTAAGCTAACCACCTTTACCACATTCTCTGGCAACGAATTCCAGAGTGTAATTATATGTTGAGTGAAGAAAGTTTTTCTCCAATTTGTTTTAAATTTACTACATTGTAGCTTCATCGCATGCCCCCTAGTCCTAGTATTTTTGGAAAGCGTGAACAGATGCTTTACATCTACCCATTCAACTCCACTCATTATTTTATAGAGCTCTATCATATCTCCCCTCAGCCGCCTTTTCTCCAAGCTGAAGAGCCCTAGCCACTTTAGCCTTCCCTCATAGGGAAGTCGTCCCATCCCCTTTATCATTTTCTTCGCCCTTCTCTGCACCTTTTCTAATTCCACTATATCTTTTTTGAGATGCGGCAACCAGAATTGAACACAATATTCAAGGTGCGGTAGCACCATGGAGCGATACAAAGGCATTATAACATCCTCATTTTTGTTTTCCATTCCTTTCCTAATAATACCTAACATTCTATTTGCTTTCTTAGCCACAGCAGCACACCGAGCAGAAGGTTTTAAAGTCTTTATCTATAGGACCTATCACTTCTAGGTGTTGAGGAGCTCGTAACTAGGGTCCTGTTCTTCCTTTTCCTCCCCTTCACCATCATAAAAGAAGAAAAAAGCACTTATCACATGTCTCACAAAGAACTAAGGGCTAGATGCACTAAACCTTAACGACCCTCTAACAACCCTTTAAGGAAGGAAATTCCTAACCGTTGCATGCATTAAAGGCCTTTTTCCTACGAAGCAAGCAGCTAACGAAAACGGAATGCAAAGGAGAAACTACCATTGAAATGTGGACAATTCGGAATGCACTAACCATACCGATGATTGCAACGAATCATTTACCATCAGAAATTTTACGTGTGCTCAGACCTGCCGTTAAGGCCCCCTGCACCATAAAAATCCAAGCCAGCATGTTTAAAAAGAAAAGTGAGATACAAACACGTGGCTCTCCGCTTTCCCCTAAATCATTACAAAACAAAACATACTGCTTCTCCCTGCAGCTTAATAATCCTGTCTCTCCCCTTCTCCAACAGCTTTGAAAATTAACACTCTATCCCCTAAAGCCAATTTTCCCAGTACTGTAGATATTCCCATCCCCACCAGTACTGGCCTTCCGACAGCCACCCAATTTAAAACACAAGCTAATCAGAAGTAAACTTCCTTCACAGACTGAAAAGGAACAGAAGGGCACACTTCCCTGTAATTTATCCAGTTGCAAACTATGCCAAAATATTTCACAGGACCCCAAAGTCATCCACAAAGGAAAGATATTCAACATAAAGGGATCTTTCACTTGCTCATCTTCCAATGTGGTATATATCATTCAGTGTAAAAAATGTAACGAAGGATGCTATATTGGAGAAACAGGCCAGATGCTTAAGACAAGATTCAATTTACATAGACATCATATGAACAATACTGGTGCCAGCAGGGTTCCCACGCCTGTTGGTCAACATTTTACAGGACCAGGACACTGTACCAGTGACTTCACAGTGAGAATCCTCAAAGGTAACTTTAAAACCATACAAGAACGTAAGACCTTGAAGTCAGAATGATTGAATATTTTAACACCCAACAGAAAGGACTTAACAAGGATCTGGGGTTCCTAGCCCATTATAAACCATAAAGCTGTATGTCTCTGTTGATCACCCTCCCCTCACCTATCCACACCCACCCTGTTAGAATATCAATGATATGCTTTGATGTCCCCATGCATACTTCCTACCCACCCCCCTCCTCCCACCCTGTCAGACTGTCATAGTAATGCTTGAATGTTTTCACTTATATACACTGTCAGCTAGCACATTTGCTTATTTCCGATCTGAGGAAGAAGGGCAACCTTCGAAAGCTAATCAAGAAATGTATTAAGTTATGTCCAATAAAAAAGGTATCATCTTATTTTCTTTTCCATGTTTTATTTTGTTTGATTTCTATTGATAACCCAGTACTGTAAACAAACTGCAAAGAGGTCTTTTGTTACAAAAGGGGATTTACGAGGGCCGTTCTTTTTAGAGTTACCTTCAACTGCACTCTTCTGCTAGATCAGACAGCTAAAAGGCTTGCAGGTCGGGATCCCCCCCTCGCACGCCCCAGTCTGACATAAGCAACCTACGTAGGTTTAATACGTTTGTGGCTGCTCTGCGCATGCTTAAGGAGCAAATTAACGACGGGGATAACGTACGCTTGATACATTGTACTTTTCAATACCACACCGAAAATTTCTGAGCTGTTTTTTGTGCATTCTTCGTTGTTTCAAATTCGTTAAGCACTTTTATGATTTAGATTTTTTAACGTTTGGTTGATGCATCTAGCCCTAAGTGTAATTCAGATCTTCCACAGACTCCAAGGGGCTCCCAAGGGGCAAGGTGCACTTGCTTTTTAAACTCTGACAACATAGCAGGACAACTGCATTTTTTTCTTAATTATAAACAAGTTTGCTAGGAAAGCATTTTTTTTTTTACTGCAAATAAGTCCAAGGATTATAGTTTGCAATCTTTAGGTAGCAATTGAGATTTTAATTTAAATAAATGCTGTATGTTGTTCTACAGCTAAAAATCTGCCTCAATTACTTCTATATCTTTGTTGTTGTATTTGTTTGTGTATTTATTTGATTTTTGAATTATGAGTTTCAGGACTTTGGGGTTTCCTATTTTGCACTAAACAGGCCTCTATGAATTTGCAGAGTATTTTACAAAAGATTTTGCATGAAAATCACATGTATTTTGCAGCATACTGAGCAGAAACAGCCTTTTACAGAGGAACACATTTAAAAAGGGAGCATCAGCCTTCAGGATTTTGTAAGTGCAGGTACTTACACTTGTAAGCATCAATTTTGCAACCTATATACATGAATGCCAAATTTTATGAAACAGGATATCCAAGTAGAGCTAGTTAAGAAGTGATTTTACAAAACACAACTTTTCGGATTTTTTGAGCTGGTCTTAGACAGGGGCGATTGCACAAGGCCTAGTGCTCCTAGAGGACCCGCATTTGTGGCTCATCTGTCCTTGTGTCTCGGAACAACTCCCTGCTCCGAACCTTAATGCGCATCCACGTTTCAGTAGAGAGCATCAGGCAGCGGCAGCGATTTGTATATCCTGTCAGCTGCCAAGCCCAGAGCCTGCTTGCTGCTGTGTCCTTCCCCCTTTTGATGTCACTTCCTGCTTCCGCAAGGGCGGGACGCAGCAGCAAGGAGGCTCTGGGCTCAGCTGCTGACAGGATGTGAAAATTGCTGCCACTGTCTGCCGTTGTCTACTTAAATGTGGTGGATGCATATAAAGGTATGGGGTGAGGTGGGGTTCTGAGAGCTCTGAACCTCCTTTTAAACTGATAAATTATGGCTTATGATGGTGGGCGTGTTGTGGAGCCGGGTGCGGGGGTCCACCGAACTGGTCTGCAATTGCTAAGTCCGGCCCTGGTTTTAAATATGAGAGAGTTTAGCACCGTTGCCCATCACTTCTCCAAATCCCAGAGTCAAACGAATATTTAGTTGATGTAGGTGCTTGCCTTGGAACCAGTGTCAATGTAGGTGTGTATATCTTTTGCAACACAGGAAATACATGAATGCTTATCAGACCCACCCAAACCATGCCCTGAAGTTGCATGCTTTCAGCCTAAGTAGTGGCTTTTCCAGTGGTGTGCTGGAGCCGGCTCGCAAGAGCTGGTTGTTAAATTTTTTACCATCTTGCGATCCGGTTGTTCTTCAGAGCAAGCTGGCTCTCCTCCCTCCCTCCCCAAGCTACAGGGTCCCAGGCTCCGAGTCCAGTGTACATACCTGAAGAAGGCAACCACCCTGGTTGTCAAGTGGATTCTTCAGGGCAGGCAGGAAACATCCCCAGTCTTGCCTGCCCGCTGCCGGCGCTGACCCTCCCCCGCTGCCGGATCACTCTTTAAAAATGGCCGCCGAGATTTCCAGCGGCAGCCTCGCGAGACTTCTGCTGAAGTCTTGGAGGCCGCCCTTGTAAGTCTCAGTGGCCATTTTGAAGAGCGATGCAGTAGCGCCGCGGGACAGTCAGCGCCGGCAGCGGGCAGGAAAGACTGGGGATCTTTACAAAGAATCCACTGGACAACAAGGTTGCCTTCTTCAGGTATGTACTGGACTCAGAGACTGGGACCCTGTAGCTTGCGCGGGGCAGGGTAGGAGGAGAAGAGCAGAGCCGGCTTGCCTTGTACCATAGGGGCGGGGAGGGGAGGACGAGAAGAGCAGAGCCGGCTTGTCCTGCACCACAGAATCTCAGTCTTCCTGGAGAGAGTAATGCATTGCCCCGCTCCCAGGCTCCCTCCCCGGCTATAGCCAGCTCTGCAATTTGGGGGGGGGGGCACAGAGGTGGACCGGGGAGAGAGCCCGTTGGGGGGGGGGGCGCAGAGGTGGACCGGGGAGAGAGCCTGTTGTGGGGGGGGCGCAGAGGTGGACTGGGGAGAGAGCTTGGTGTGGGGGGGAGGTGCGCAGAGGTGGACCGGGGAGAGAGCCTGTTGGGGGGGGGGGGGGGCGCACAGAGGTGGACCAGGGAAGAGAGCCTGTTGTTAAAAATTTACCAGCACACCACTGGGCTTTTCTGAAATTGTGCTTGAACATGTTGAGCCATTTACACATGTAAATCTACCATTTTCATAAGTAAATCCTCTGTTTACATGAGTAAATGCCATCCGAATCTTGTAAAATGATTTCTGTAATCTGTGAGGTTTGGAGCTTCAATCCAAGAAAAGCCAGTTCACCTAGAATAGATTTGTACATATAATTCACAAAAGAAAAACATGATTTAATCTAGTCAGTTACAGCTGGTATGAGCACTATTAACATATGTTGCCTATATCATATTTCACTAAGAGTTTGGAGTTCCATTCATATAATCATTTTCTTTATATTGCTGCCTTTGTGTATGTAAAGTGTGTAGCTTTTCCTAATGAAAATCATGTCAGAATGTTTTGAGTTGACTATGGGGCTCATTTTCAAAAGAGAAAAACGGCCAAAAAGTGGCATAAATCTGCATTTGGACGTTTTTCTCACAAAAACGTCCAAATTGGTATTTTCAAAACCAATTTTTAAACGTTTTTGTACAAAGTCCGTCAGAAGTGCATTCAAATCACAAAGGAACATGTCAGTGGTGTGTTAAGGGCGGAATCTGGGCGTTCCTAACACTTGGACGTTTTTCAGCCATAATGGAACAAAACAAAACCGTCCAGGACTAAAACTAAGACGTTTTGAGCTAAACTTGTTTTTATAACGTATAAGGCACAAAAAGTTGGTCTAAGTGACCGGTTGACCACTGGAGTGAATCAGGGATGACCTCCTCTTACTCCCCCAGTGGTCACTAACCCCCTCCCACCCCACAAAAATGTGATTAAAAAACATTACTTGCCAGCCTCAGATGTTATACTCAGGTCCATTAGAACAGCATGCAGGTCCCTGGAGTAGTCTAGTCATGGGTGCAGTGCAGTGCACTGCAGACAGGTGGACCCAGGCCCATACCTCCCCCTGCCTGTTACACTTGTGGAGGAAACTGTGAACCCTCCAAAACTCACCAGAAACCAACTGTACCCACATATAGGTGCCCCCTACACCTATAAGGGCTATTGTAGTGGTGTACAGTTGGGAGTAGTGGGTTTTGGGGGGGCTCAGCAGACAAGATAAGGGAGCAACAGTGAGATGTGTACCTGGTCGCATTTATTTGAAGTCCACTACAGTGTCCCCTAGGGTGCCCCATTGCTCTCCTGGGATGTCTGTGTGGCCAGTCTACTAAGAATGCTGGCTCCTCCTACATCCCAATGGCTTGATTTTGTGCACAAAAATATCTAGCAAATAGCCATTTTCAAAAAAAGAGATAAAGACATTTTTCTGTTTTGAAAATGGCTATATTCCCCACTTGAATTTTGGACGTTTTTAGCAAAACGTCCAAAGTTAGGCTTACACATCATATCGATAATGCGCCTCTACGTCATTTATCACCTCGCCTCTGGTTATTTGTAAACAAATACCCAGTCAGAGATTACATAAGTTTTTTTCAGTTCGATTTATCTTGTTCTTTTGAAGGCAAAGAGAGAGCAGAATAATAGCAAAAAAATACTTAATCCTTTTCTCTTTTACTTAATTATGTTATCTGTAACTGTCAGGGTACATTTGTAAAATGGATTTATTCACTGTTTTATGGCCAAATAGAAATGAAAGTGTGCTGGTGGGTCTTATTATTAAGTGAAATAACTTTTGCTTTCTTAGCATCTCAGTTCCTTGTTTTAGTATCGCTGCTCATAAGTGCTTTGAAGCTATGAAGTATCTTAGATCAAAGAGTTAATATTTCTTTTACTAGCCAGCTCTTTTAGTATTTATACTGTAGACATGTAATGGAAGTTAGGTTGCAATAATATAGTACTACATGCATTAATACCTTAAGAATGCACCCTAATAATTTACAGAACATGCCATGCACTACATTAAAATTCAAGTTGCTTATTTCCACCTTCAGACATAAATTAGCTTTTTGTAAAATGCTGATAAATGTCAATGAGTTCAGCAGCAACTCTTAACTTCTTGCTGTCTAAGGAACATATTACCACAGGATTTTTTCCTCTAATAGATTATGTGTATATTTTACTAATATACAGTTTTAGCCACAATAACAAAGGGCCCTGTTTACTAAGCCATGCTGTAGGTGCGCTAACAATAGAGACACCTATTATATTCTTATGGATGTCTCTAGCGTTAGCGTGCACTAAAACATTTGCGCATCTACAGCACAGCTTAGTAAACAGAGCCCAAAATGTTGTACATCATGGTCTTAGAAACAGAGCAAGCAATTTGGGAAAAGCATAAACAAAAAGTATAAGTGACAAGAAAAACAAAATGGCTAATCATACAATTGCACAATGTAGTTAAAATATTTCACATCGTTTATTAGACTGAATTGTATGCAAAGGATGATAACAGTATTCACATATTTTTATTCCCATTAATCTTTATCTGTACATATTCTTTTACAAAAATGGCAGGACAGATGTGCAAGAATATAGGAGAAACACTGGACTGTAGGTGGCTACCCACTGATTAAGTACTGTCAGTGGATGATAGGAAGTTGTATTATTTAATATGTTACCTATGCGATGTAAAGTGCATACAAGATTATACATTTGAAGATTTAAAAAAAAAACTAAGTCCCTCTCCTCGGACATTTTTTTACATGGTTTTAAGGGCAACCTTAGTTTTATGTTACTCCATAGATATCTGATCAGTAGCCTGTTTATTTTTTCATCATCTTTCTTTTGTATTAAATTAGAAGCTATTTCTGATCAGTAGCCTGTTTATTTTTTCATCATCTTTCTTTTGTATTAAATTAGAAGCTATTGCTAAATGCATAACCAAGGAAAAACTCCACTGCTGTAAATAATTAAAGACAATGGGAAATTCTGCCAAGTCTTCATTCTCTTCTAATTGTTTCATAATGGAGTGAACATTACTTCATATAATGGTAGGTTCTTGTTCAAATAAATACCAAAGTATTTAATTGATCATGTGCCCACTTTATGGAAAATCCCATTCCCAAGACTGTTCATATCCAAAGCCATTGACTTATGTCTATTAATTTTTAAATCAGAGAATTCCCCAAATATTTCAATGTATTCTAAGTCCTGTTTAACAAGAACCACGGTTGGCAGAGCAATAAAAATAGATACTCCACAAAGCACTAAGGGCCCTGTTTACTAAGGTACGCTAATGTTTTTTTTGCTTGCTAAAAGTTAGTGTGTTAATGCTAAAGACATCCATATATTCCTATGGGTGTCTCTAGTGTTAGCTCACGCTAAAAACGCTAGCGCGGCTTAGTAAGCAGGGTCCTAAGTTTAAATTGTTCCTTACCAATTGTAACACCTGTAATGTTCTGTCTTTGTTTCATGTAGAATAGTGAGGGTGTTAGTGTCAATATGAATAGTAATAGT
Organism: Microcaecilia unicolor; assembly: GCF_901765095.1. NCBI lineage: Eukaryota > Metazoa > Chordata > Amphibia > Gymnophiona > Siphonopidae > Microcaecilia > Microcaecilia unicolor. The sequence continues at coordinate 104,648,274 of NC_044033.1, forward strand.
AAGAAAGGACAATTCTAGTGGGTCCCTTGTTATAGCGGAAAAAGGGACTCAACAAATAAACCTTTGAATGCCATATGCCTTTAACTCGGAAAATAAGAAATTCCAGGATACCCTATCGAAGGCCTTCACTTCATCAAAACTAATAAGCAGAGAAGGCATTTGGTGTTGTTGGACATATTCCAGGGAGGCCAATATAGCTCTGATATTTTTAGTAGCTGTATATTCTTGAACAAGCCCTACTTGAGTCATCTATGATATCAGGTAGGATGTGCCAAACGGTTGACTAAGATCTTCGCAAATAGTTTAGTTTCATAGTTGAGAAGCGAGATTGGATGGTAAGAGGACGGCACTAAAGGATCACTTTGCGGTTTCAGCAAGACTATCATTTGAGCCCTGTGAAACGAATCTGGTGCACTCTTATGATAAATCATTTCGGCATATAATGGCATTAAATGGGGCCAAACCTCCGGTGAACGTATTTTATAGAACTCGGCCCGGAGCCCATCTGACCCTGGAGCCTTTCCGAGTGCACTTTGTCTTATGGCTAGCTGAACTTCATCCAGAGTACTAGGAGTATTAAGGGAAGCTAATTGACCAGAATAGTCACCAATGGGAGTTCTAAATTCGTTAAATATAAGGAGTCATCCAAACCAATATCTTGTTCCTGGTCATAAAGAGCAGTATAATATTTCCTAAAAATTTCAAGACTGGCATTATCTGAATGAATCAGATGACCCCCCCCCCCCCCACCCCCTTCTTCTTTTATCTGCAGAATCCGCTGCGGACCCATCTTTTGATGAAATAAATGTAACAGAAATTTTCCGCTTTTGCTGTCTGCCGCCGGTGTTAAACCCAGATATTCAATGCCAGGCTGTTTCCAGCAACCAGCATTGAATGTCTGGGAGTTTTTTTAACCGCTGAAAAGGTAATCAGTTATGCAAATATTCAGTGCTAACCGCTTACCTTTCAAGCGGTTAAAGATAGGCCTGCTATTTATGTGGCCTATTTTAACCGCTAAACATAGCCGGTTTGACACTGAATATCCACACCTAACTAGCTATGTCGCATGATTTAGCTGGTTAGCAGATATTTAGCAGGAGATAACTGGTTATCTCCTGATGAATATCTGTGGTTAGGCGCCAAAATGCTATTTTTACCCACCAGGAGTCATTCCTGGCCAGTTAAATAGTTTTGAATATCGACTAGTATATACGCACATATGTACAGAATAGCACTTAGGCAGCATTTACTGTACATGTGTTTGTGCATACACACACACACGTATGTCATTAATTCAGTGATTTACACATGTACTTTATAGAATTATCCCCTTACAGTATAGTATTTTCCTAAATTTCTGCGTGATAATGGCAAAGCCTTTGCGTTAACTGTTAGAGGCATTCCCAACATCTGAGCAGAGAAAATACATTTAGCGTATGTTAACTGTAGGTAATTTTAATCCTGCTGGAATTCTGCTCAACTATGGAGCACAGAATTTGCGCAGACTCTTCTCTCCAAGAGGAATTGATTGACCCCGGGCCTACCTGAGTATGCGTTGGTGGGCTAGAGGCCTCATTGGGGGCAGGAAAAAACATCCACTCTTCCCTGCCCAATGCTGCTGCTTTTTCAAAATGGCCACCAAGACGTCAAGCAGTAATCTCATGAGTGCCACAGGAAGTCTCGGCAGCCATTTGGGAAAAAGCATTGGCCATGGCACCAGCCCAGAGCAGTGACGGTGGGCAGGAAAAACTGGGATTCTTTCCTGCCTTGAACAGGTACTCCCATGCAGCTCCTTCTGCTCCCACCAGGGTGAGTGCAGGGGCAGCTGAAAAAAGATATGGATGGTGTGTGGGTACAGGGAGGAAGAGATCTGTAAAAAAAAAAAAAAAAAAGTAGATGCTATGTGCGGAGGCTGTAAAAAAAGGTGGATGCTGGGGAGGCTGTAAAGTGGATGCTGTCGTGGGAGGGGGCTGTAAAAAATAAAGATGGATGCTGTGGGGGAGGGAGCTACAGGAAAAAGTGGATGCTATGGGGCAGACAGGGCTGTAAAAAAAGGTGGATGCTATGTGAGGGTGGATAGAGGGAGGGACTGTAAAAAAAGGCAGATGCTGTGGGTGGAGGGATGGCTGTAAAAATGTGGATGCTATATGTATGTGTGTGGAGGGAGGGAGGCTGTAAAAAAAGGTGGCTGTTACGTGTGGTTGGAGGGAGGGAGCTGGAAAAAATATGGATGCTGGGGAAAATATGGGTGGTATCTTGGTACAGGGAGGGGAGGCTGTAATATTGGTTAAATTATGACTAACAATCTAAAAGCAATCCTCACACTTAAATATAACAAACCATAAGAGGAAAAAGACAAGGAGGAAAAAGCCTTAGCTGACCCAGACCAAATTGTATTTTTTCAGGTCTTCAAACAGGTCCTGTTGTCTGTCATTGGCATTAAAAAAAACCTCCTTTGCAATCTTCTTTTTATTTTAAACAAATGCTGTATAAAGAGTGACCATACAACTCAACGACTACATAAACAAATTCACTATGCTACATGAGTTACAATCAGCATTCCAGTCCCAACACAGCACCGAAACAGTACTACTTACTCTCCTAACTAAATTCAAACAGGAGATAGCAATAGGGAAAATCATTCTCCTCCTCCAATTTGGCATGTCTAGTGCGTTCGACATGGTTAACCATAACATATTACTAAGACTCCTAGATTACTTCGGAATCGGTGGTAACACTCTCAATTGGATCAAGGGCTTTCTAACCACCAGAATATACCAAGTAAAATCATGCACAAATATATCGTCACCCTGGAAACCAGATTGCAGAGTACCGCAAGGATCACCACTGTCACCAATCCTTTTCAATCTCATGATGGTTCCACTAGCCAAAGCCTTATCCACCCAAGTCCTTAATCCATTTATTTACGCTGATGACATTACATTATACATCCCCTACAAACACGACCTGGCAGAAATCACCAACAAAATCAAGCTCAGCCTAAACATCATGAACTCATGGGCAAATGCATTCCAACTAAAACTCAATACAGAAAAAACACACTGGCTCATCATCTCATCCCAATACAATACATACAAACCCACAAACGTCAACACCCAAGGATACACCCTTCTCATCTCAGACAGCCTGAAAATCCTCAGAGTAACAATCGACCGAAACTATCACTTGAGACCCAAGCTAAATCCACCATAAAGAAAATGTTTCTCTCAATGTGGAAACTCAAACGTGTGAAACCATTCTTCCCAAGAGAAATATTTTGCAGCTTGGTACAGTCCATGGAACTAAGCCACGCAGACTACTGTAATGGTATCTATACGGAATGCAAAGAACAAGTTATAAAGAAACTTCAGACTGCCCAAAACACAGCTGCAAGGCTTATATTTGGAAAAAACGCGTTTTGACAGTGCCAAACCACTCCGAGAAAAATTGCACTGGCTTTCAATTAAGGAATACATCTTTTTCAAAATCTGCACGACAGTTCATAAAATCATTTACGGCAAGGCACCAGGATACATGACAGACCTCATCGACCTGCCAATCAGAAACACCACAACAACAGCACGATCATACCTAAACCTCCATTACCCAAGCAACAAAGGCCTCAAATACAAATCCACTTATGCATCCAGCTTCTCCTACTTGAGCGCACAAGTGTAGAACACACTACCAAAAGTAATAAAAACTATGCTTGACCACCTGAACTTCCGGAAAGCACTATAAACAGATCTGTTCAGAAGGGCATATCCCACCGACCCAACATAAAAAACCTGGACACTTGCGACACAGCATAAACAAGGACCGTAACGGACATATCCTAAATCTCCCTCCCCATCTCTAAGTTCTCCCCAATTGTCTCTAGCATACATGTACCTCATTCTACCATGAAATCACCTTGTAATTGTTCATATCTTGTATTTGTTCATACCGGAATCGGTTAACGCCGTTTATGGTACTATGTAAGCCACATTGAGCCTGCAAAGAGGTGGGAAAATGTGGGATACAAATGCAACAAATAAAATAAATAAATAAATGTAATTGTACTTTGCTTAGCCCTCAATTCACTGTTCCTTGTCCTTGAAGAATTTGCAAATTTTGTGCAACGAATTTTACAAAATTTGCAAATTTTGTGCACAGAATTTTGATTTTTTTTTTTTTGGTTCAGAATTCCAGCAGGAGTAGTACTTAATGTTGCCTATTAAGCTGATTTATCTACTATGTTAACTTACAGTAAATTACTGTCTATTCACTACGAGGTGCAATCTATGCTTATTCTCCACCTCTTTCCACATTATGAAATTAACCCACAAATCCTGCAGGAATTGCACCTAAATTAAAGGCACAGGCCTTACTGTCCACAGAAATACATGTATTTTACAAACTACAGATAAAAAAGAAGCAGTGCTGCAGCTTAAAAAGGCTCAAATGGTGTTTTATTCAAATTTATCAGAAGGAAAGGTGGTACCAGGTGTCAAATATCCAGATTTCTGCAAAAAGTTATAACTTACCCTGACTTGTTTTGGTGACCATCGAGCCTACATCAGAGGCAGATCATATATTGATTAGTCAGATAATACATCTATAAACCTCTCGTCTTCCCTCAGCATCCTGTGGTCCACGAAACCTGAGTTCTTCGCCAGTGCCACTAGTTACTCATACCACAACTGGTGTCGGCTACCGCACTGCTTCTTTTTTATCTGTACATACTGGTGATTGTCTCTCCTTTTGCTTGTATAAAAATGTGAGTCCATAATGGAACGTGTTCTGATATTCAAAAATACACAAGAAAAACATTTAGAAAGAGGATGCACTGCAAACATCACAGACATTTTGAGATAAACGTCTCTGCAATTGGAAATACACAACACAAAACGTGCAATGGCAGTATCGATCCCCACATCGAGAAAGCATCCGTGGCAATAGCAACACTTTCCCTCCACATGGCAAACATTCATATATACCTTCTGCACGTGGAAGAATATTCCTCAGTGTGCCTGGTCATGCCTCTGTGCAGGGAACCTAATTTTTCAGTGCCAGAAACAAAGCTCCTAGTCCTCCTGAGCCTCAGGCACAGGAGAGGAATTTTCAAGCACCATCACCACCTGCCACCCCACAATGTCTCCATGAGGGCATGGAGATCCATTAGAGGTAGCCTGGAAAGGTGAGTGTGAAGCAGTACCCCCTAGGACCACAACACCACTCATGTGCAAGCACCATACATAGGCAGGGTCACATACAGTGAGGTCCCTTTGTTGTTACAATACATGATATTGAAAGTTTCATAAGAATGAATTAAAAATAAACATATGTGACATCGGAATGTACAGAATATCCAATGACAAGTAATGATGGGCCCCCCTCCACTAACCCTTCATTGCAAAAATGAGGGGCTGCACATATCTTGACACCCCCCCCCCCCCCAGCATCCGCACACTGCCCCACACCTATATACTGATGGGAATGTTGGCAGCAGCTCACCAAACTACATTGAACCACCCCAACTGCCCAACACTACTTCCCAGCAACAGTGCACGTACCCCACAGAAAGGCCATCATGCCACACTCTGTCCTCTTGGCCACCTCAGCTCACACAGCACCTGTGCCTGTGTACTGTATATCCACTCCTTCCCCCCATCTGTCTGTAGCCATCTGTCACAGGCTGTGTGAAGAGCATTGCATAATGTATGTGGCGCCAAGAAGGCCCATCACCTGACCCCTGTCTCCTCCAACATTTGTAGGAGATTAGGCATTCAGAGGGACCTTGAGGTACTCAGGTCTGGTACTGTAAAATATGGCGGGAAGATCCAGGTCTAATTCGTCTTATGAGGGAACGCCTCTGGGTCCAATGTAAGTACCCCTGACATTGCACCTCTATAACAGCACTGTCCTGGATCAAGACCTGAGTATGCAGCTACCCTCAAGACAGTGTGGCTACAACCCCCATTACCACTACAATGTGTTGCAGCCAAATCCAAACCTATAAAATGATATGGCAAGGAAAGGGGGAGAGGGGAAGGGATGTTGGACAGCACCCTCCTGTGACCCAAACAAAAGTGACTAGCATGTCTCTCTCACACACACACACACACACACACACACACACACACACCCTTACCCAGCACATTGCAGCAGCAATGGCAGGATAAATAAGACAGTGACCAGAAAGACCCACAGTGGGAATCAAAGCCACAGCCCTAACCCCTACGCCACTCATGTATCTGACAAAGGAGTGTGCAATGAGGGCAGTACCAAAGTGGATGGCCCCTCATGGCCCAAACCCGTCATTGATTTTATATAGCATTGTGAGGTCTAAAGTGAGGTATGCTACCTGTGAAACATCCCTCAGGACCCAAGCTGGGGGGCTTTTCAAATCTCTACATGATAGTGGCACATAAACCCCTCCTTAGGGAAACCACCACCCATTTGTACCCCTCCCCGTTCACCCCAGGAACATGTCCATGAGTAATGGGGTGATGTGCAGCCCCTGCCATCTGTGAGGGCCCCAAGCCAGCTAGCCTGATTACATAACAGATAGATGCCCCCATCCTAGCTTTCCCACCTTGCAGAATGTAAACTGCCTTTCTCAGGGGGGTTCTGGTAGAGGTGGCCAGAAGACTAAGAGCATCAAACTGGGTTCCCTGCCACCTCTTAGCCAACTATAGACAACATAGGCATAAGGATACACACACACTCACACACACACACACACACACACACACACCCCTGACAAGAGCTGTAACAATAGCCCCAGCCATGCAACAGTGCAGTGCCATACTACCTCTCAGCCTGTGCCTGCATGCTTGAAGAGAGACAGCCCTTTCAGTGGACAAGTTGAGATAGACATGAGGAAAGCCACTGCTTGCCCTAGGATTGGTAGCTTGGAATGTTGCTACTATTTGGGTTTCTGCCATGTACTTGTGACTTGGATTGACGACTGTTGGAAGCAGCATACTAGGCTAGATGGACCATTGGTCTGACCCAGTATGGCTATTCTTATGTACTTATGGAGTGTCTGGGTGGTAATGGAGAAGGTAATATAGTGTGAGGTGTGGGTGAGGAAGGTATCAAGGAACTGAGCAAGACAGTTGGAGATGGCAGGCTAAGTGAGGCCTGCATTGGCTGCTAGCACTGACTGAAAAGTGCCAGTTTCAAGAAAGGCAAGGGAGGCAGCTATGTTCCACCACCCCTACTCACCGTGATGGCCATTGCCTTGACCTCGTCCTCTCCTCTTCTGGCTCACCCTCCAGTTTCCACACCTCAGCTCTTCCTGTCTCTGATCATCACCTGATCACCTTCACACTTCTTCACCCTCCCCCTCAGCCCCGCCCAACATTAACCACTACTTCCAGGAATCTCCAGATTATTGACCCTCCCACCTTATCATCTAGTATTTCTAATCTCCTCCCCTCCATCATGTCCTCCGAGTCTGTTGACGAGGCTGTCTCCGCTTACAATGTAACTCTCTCCTCTGCTCTGGACACCCTTGCACCATCCACCTCCCGTCCCACAAGGCGTACTAATCCCCAGCCCTGGCTGACCCCTTGCATCCGTTACCTTCGCTCCTGCGCCCGATCTGCTGAACGCCTCTGGAGGAAATCTCGCACCCATTCAGATTTCCTTCACTACAAATTCATGCTATCCTCCTTCCAGTCCTCACTATTCCTTGCCAAACAGGACTATTACACCCAATTGACTAATTCTCTCAGCTCTAACCCTCGTCGTCTCTTCGCCACCCTTAACTCCCTCCTCAAAGTGCCCTCCGCTCCCACCCCCCCGTCACTCTCTCCTCAATCACTGGCTGACTACTTCCGCGACAAGGTGCAAAAGATCAACCTTGAGTTCACTACCAAGCCACCTCCTCCTCTTCACCCTTCAACCCTCTCCCTCAACCAACCAACCCAGACCTCCTTCTCCTCCTTTCCTGATATCTCCGAGGAGGAAACCGCCTGCCTTCTTTCCTCCTCAAAATGCACCACTTGTTCCTCTGATCCCATCCCCACCAACTTACTTAACACCATCTCTCCTACTATCACCCCCTCCATCTGTCATATCCTCAACCTCTCTCTCTCCACTGCAACTGTCCCCGACACCTTCAAGCATGCTGTAGTTACGCCACTCCTCAAAAAACCATCACTAGACCCTACCTGTCCCTCCAACTACCGCCCCATCTCCCTCCTACCCTTCCTCTCCAAGACACTTGAGCGCGCAGTCCACAGCCGCTGCCTTGATTTTCTCTCCTCTCATGCCATCCTTGATCCGCTTCAATCCGGTTTTCGCCCTCTTCACTCGACAGAAACAGCACTTTCTAAAGTCTGTAATGACCTGTTCCTTGCCAAATCCAGAGGCCACTACTCCATCCTCATCCTCCTGGATCTATCCGCCGCTTTTGACACTGTCAATCATGACTTACTTCTTGCCACACTGTCCTCATTTGGGTTCCAGGGCTCTGTCCTCTCCTGGTTCTCCTCCTATCTCTCCCACCGCACCTTCAAAGTTCACTCTCATGGATCTTCCTCCACCCCCATCCCCTTATCTGTTGGTGTTCCCCAGGGATCGGTCCTTGGACCCCTTCTCTTCTCAATCTACACCTCTTCCCTGGGCTCCCTGATCTCATCTCATGGTTTCCAATATCATCTCTATGCTGATGACACCCAACTGTATCTCTCCACACCAGACATCACCGTGGAGACCCAGGCAAAGGTATCGGCCTGCTTATCCGACATTGCTGCCTGGATGTCCAACCGCCACCTGAAACTGAACATGTCCAAGACCGAGCTTATCGTCTTTCCACCAAAACCCACTTCTCCTCTTCCTCCACTTTCTATCTCAGTTGATAACACCCTCATCCTCCCCGTCTCATCTGCCCGCAACCTCGGAGTCATCTTTGACTCCTCTCTCTCCTTCTCTGCGCATATCCAGCAGATAGCCAAGACCTGTCGCTTCTTCCTCTTTAACATCAGCAAAATTCGCCCTTTCCTCTCTGAACACACCACCCGAACTCTCGTCCACGCTCTCATTACCTCTCGCCTGGACTACTGCAACTTACTCCTCACCGGCCTCCCACTTAGCCATCTATCCCCCCTTCAGTCTGTTCAGAACTCTGCTGCACGTCTCATATTCCGCCAGAACCGATATACTCATATCACCCCTCTCCTCAGGTCACTTCACTGGCTTCCGATCGGATACCGCATTCAATTCAAGCTTCTGCTTCTTACCTACAAATGCACTCAGTCTGCTGCCCCTCACTACCTCTCTACCCTCATCTCCCCTTACGTTCCCGCCCGTAACCTCCGTTCACAGGATAAATCCCTCCTCTCAGTGCCCTTCTCCACCACCGCCAACTCCAGGCTCCGCTCATTCTGCCTCGCCTCACCCTATGCTTGGAACAACCTTCCTGAACCCTTACGCCAAGCCCCCTCCCTGCCCGTCTTCAAGTCTTTGCTTAAAGCCCACCTCTTCAATGCTGCGTTCGGCACCTAACCCTTACCGTTCAGTGAATCCAGACTGCCCCAATTTGACTGCCCCTATCGGACCGACCGTTCACTTGTCTATTAGATTGTAAGCTCTTTGAGCAGGGACTGTCTCTCTTTGTTAAATTGTACAGCGCTGCGTAACCCTAGTAGCGCTCTAGAAATGTTAAGTAGTAGTAGTAGTAGGCAGTGACCTTAAGGTGGACTGGCACTGGATTATTCCTGTGTGTCCTGGCCTGGAGGAAGGATTGTAGCTGGTCACAGAAGTGTTGCTGGTCAGTGATGTCCATTAAGTAGGCCTGGGCCTAAATACTCTGGGATTGGGGTATCTCCTCCTGGGCCTCCCCTCCAAATTCTGATCCACATCCAGCAAAGCGTCAGCCATAATAGCATTTGGCGCATCCATGATTGACCTACAGGTGTCCCAGCACCACAGGTGCCACCCACTAAGCTCAATAACAACACTGTGCACTGCTTCACCTACTGCACCCAGTGAGACCCAGCACCCAGCGCTCACTCTCCCAGCACCAGCAAACAGTCCTCACACAAACAGCAACAACACAATGCACAGTGACAAACTGGGAGTGGACAAACAGAGCAGGTAGGAGGTTTGTAAGGGGAGGTGTGAGGGTTTGATGGGGGGAAGGGGCAAATACAGAGCAAGGGATGGGTGTGGCTGGAGGGCTGGCAGGTGCGGGCAAGGAGAAGAGACACAGAGGGGGCAAGACAGGAAATGTGAAAAAAAGGTTCAGACAGGGGCAAACAAACAAAGATAAGAGATTACTCAGCAACTATCTACTCTTTTTCACAAACCAACAATTCCACGTCTCCACTCTGCAAATCAGCAAAATCAAAAATGGGTGCAAAGACAAATTTAATCTTGAGCTAGTTGCTTTTAAAGCATGTCTAATTCACAACGTTTTTCTTTCTGGCACAAGGAAATTGTTTTGCTATCCGTTATTGCAAAAAAGTGACATTACATAACACCATCCATCTCAAACCCGCAACATACCCCCGAAACGCCCACTCTCAAAATGCTTTTCTCTAGGTGAATATTGGACTTGTTCATTTTAAAACTTGGTGTGATTATATGGTTTAGACATTTTCATGTGAGAAACATGTCCATCTGCCTTTCGTGCCATTTTTAGCATGTTTTTTCTTTTGAAAATGAGCTCCAATGTGTTTAGAGCAAGTAAAAATTAAAGTAGAACATTCATTTTAAAGTAAAAAGTTGTCTTTCAACTAACATTTTACCTCCTATAGAATTTTCAAAATAATTTTCCATAAAACACTGACTGTAGAATGTCTCTTCTCTCTTATTATTATTCTCTTGAAATATTCTAATTGAAGAAACCAAATGGCACCACTAAGTGGCAAATGAGAAATCCCAGTAGGTTCAATTAACTTGGCCTTTCCCTCTTTCTAAAAGTTCAAAAGTAAAATCTCATTAGAGGACTTGTTGAAATAGGTATATTTTGTCAGCATTATGAATAAGATTAAGCCTGTAACAAATCACAGGAGGGACCATTGCTTAGTAACAGGTGACCTTTCTCCTAGTCATTTATCCCTTGATGATCACCTTGCGTGTAGAACAAGCTGGATAATTACTGAACATGACCATTGGCAGCTGTACATACAGTGATAAAATGAGACAGTTACATTGTCATACTGATCTAAGAAAAACGAACTACGGATTTGTTTTCAGCAATCATCAAGTAAAAAAGAAAGAAGATGCTTTCATACTGGTTATTTCCAATGGAATAAGTTTTATATGATGGCTGTGTATGGCAGCAAGTCTTTTTCACATACGCTTTGAAGTTTTTAGCTTGCATCTGTCCTCCCTAAGTACAAAAGTGACAAGTAGCTAATGTTGCATACAGTTATGTTTTAAGAAATGGTATGCATGTAGCACAACATTCTCTATTAATTCATTTTCAGCTATACTAGAGGTCATTCTTTTTCATCAAGCAAAGTATGAGATTTAAAATAAGTCTTCATAAGATCCAAGCAAAAAAAAATAGATGATTCTTGCAAGTGGAATAAACCACTTTAAATAGGAAAGAACGTTTTGTCTTAGGTGTGCCTCCAAGGACAAACATGATACATAGTCCTCAAGTATGGAGTGATGTCATTCGACAGAGCCCAACTCAGAGGAAAAGTAAACAAAGCTCTTTAAGCTGCCAGAGCTTTCTAGAGCTTTGAACCACGCGTGTAGAATTTCCCCTGTCCACTTTATTTTGCAGGACCATCTTTTTATTCCATGGATCCCAGCTATTGCATTTTCTTCTACGAATACAAAAGTGTGCGTTTCCTTAAGTTAAAGTCTTCCCCCCCCCCCCCCCCCCCCATTGCAACCAGTTTGACTTAACCCTTTTCCCTCTTAGAAGTGCCCTAGGTTTTTTTTTTTGTGTGTTTCCTGATATAGAGGTGGCCACAATCTGCATCAGTCAGTCTTTTAAAATATTGAATCATTAGATTTTGCTTTGACTGTTTTTCACCTAATGTCACAAAAGAAAAAATAGACTCTCAACAGCTTCAAGCAAGGCCAGCTCAAGGGACTGTGGTGCCCTGAGCCAACTTTTGGTGCCTCTGCCGCACCCCGCCTCACTTTGGTGTAACTTCTGTTTCCAAAGGGGCACAGCAGAGGGCAGATCCTGGAGCTGGTACAGGTAGTGTTAGGTGGACCGGGAGGAGGCTGACCTGAGAAAGAGGGGGTTGCCAGACCCAGGGATGGAGCTTTTGGCCACTACAAGGAAGCAGATGAGGCAGGCATTTGGTGCCCTTAAGGCTGGGCGTCTTGAACTAATGCCTCACCTGTCCATGCCTTGAGCCGGCCCTGGCTTCAAAAGGTGCAGGTAGCATGGTAGTACAATGTTAATGACTCAGTCCCATGAATTGTGTCTCATTCCTTGGAAATAAAAATGGCATGGCCATCGTGAGCAGAAGGAAAAGGCTCCCTGGTTTGATCGTGCATCAGCATTGAAAAGAACAAACCTAAGGAGTCCTGGATCTGGAGACCATTGAGTGCAGTCATGATTGATGTCCCACTTGATGTTAAAAAAAAAAAAAAAGCTTCCATTGCACTAGCTGAGGGCTTCTGATGCTGAGTGAAGCTGAAGAGACATCAGTCCATACCAACATCATGTGTCAAGAGTCTTAAGCTCTCATAGTTGCAGATCCTTCTTGTCCCCCCCACACACACACACACACACATTTCAGTTTCCATTCACTACTACTACTACTTAACATTTCTAGAGCGCTACTAGGGTTACGCAGCGCTGTACAAATTAAACAAAGAAGGACGGTCCCTGCTCAAAGGAGCTTACAACCATTCACTCATGTTAAGCACACATCTGTAAAAAAACAAACAGCAAAAAGCAATTGAATAAACTATTTAAACCATATAAAGCAACAGTTCTAGTTCCAGCCATTTATCCTCTCCGATAGGCGGGCTCATTCACTTGCAGGTCATGAGGACTTCCTTCTGGAGCTGCACAAGCCTAGAAACTTTGGAAAGTCCTGACTGGTGCCCAGCTATCTTCTTTACAGTTGGTCATAGCGAGTCTCTCCAGAAACCATCCCATTCCTGAGCATCCCAAGTAGGGGATGGGTCAAGAAATATTATATATAGTGGTCTGGTTAAATTGGAAACTCCTCAAGGGATCAATATGAAACCTGAAACAGAGAGCTCTTTAATGACTGTATTCCTCTTCATGTTGCTTCCAAATTCCCATCTCCAAAAATACATACAGGACTAAAAATGACCAAATTATATCATACAACCTCTCAACCACCCATGAGGTATTATGCCTGAGGAGGTATGTGAATGCCTACTTGGAGGAGGAGATTGACTTTGCATATAGAAAGGCTGACCAAAGAAAGTATGCCGGGGAGGGAATTAGACAAATAAACAAGGCACCGTCATGCAGATTAAGGGGTAATATTATGTAAAACTGATAAAATAATGACTCATTTTGTGGAATTTTATCAACAACTATGTCTATCTGAACTATGAGCCATGGACAATCACATAAGATCTTTCCCTTAAAACACATTGAGAGCAGGATTAGATTAGGAACAAAAAAGTAGTCTATATGCCCCTATTACTGATACAGAGCTACAAGAAATATAAGCTCCCTCCCCCTGGGGAAGGCTGCAGACTTAGATGGTTTTCCCCTAGAGTTGTATAACAAATTCACCAGTTTGTTAGTCCTCCTACTTATGAAAGTTTTGAATAGGGTCATGCAAGAGAGCAGTATGTATCTTCCTTTTCAGCAAGCTACCATAGTAATTATACAAAAAAAGTGATAAAGACCCTTTCTTATGTGGATTATACAACCCAATATCTCTATTAAATATGGATGCCAAGATCTTAGCAGAAGTGTTTGCAATTACCAAAACAGATTAATCCCAAACTTGATACACAGAAACCAGGCAGGCTTTTTTTTAAAGATTGAGATTAGCTTTGGACAATGTGAGAAGGGTGCTAAATATTGTTCATCATCTAAATACCACCCCAGGAACATTAGCCATCTTACTCTTGACTCAAGAGTGGTAGAAAAAGTAAACTGTAGGGTAAGGTTTATGAATGCCGTTAGAACTGCATAGAGGCAGCTAATGGCTTTGATAAAGATAAATGGATTCACCAAAGAATTCCCACTTGCAAGGGGAACCAGACAAAGTTGCCCATTATCCCACTCCCCCATCTTATTTGCTTGTGTAGGCAATTAGGCATAATGATAACATAATGGGGGCTGGGGGACTAGAAACAAGCAGTACCCAATACAGAATTGCCTTCTGTGCAGATAACACAGTATAAGTCTTCAGAGAACTGCTCTGACTGAATTGATGCAGGTCTGTAATAAATATAGTTAGGTTTCTGGATGCAAATTGAATGGAATTAAATCGAAAACCATGCTGCTTAATTTGCCTGCAGAATTTGAGGCCTCAGTTCCCTTTTCATTGGCAGCAGGAAGTGATGAGCTACCTGGGAATTTCCATCCCAACTCATGTCAGCAGGCTATATAAGCAGCATTAGCCCCCGTTGCTGGAGAGGATCAAAAAAGATTTAGAAAAGTAGGGATTTATAACCAGCTCTTTTTTTTTTCTTTCTTTCTTTGTTTTTTAACCACCAAACAGTAATGTTGCTATGTCTCCAAACAGTGGAGCATAAACTGAGAAATATAACAATCGCTGATCTACATGGTCAATTATACAATCCCCTTTAACCTTTCACTCCTTCTATATCCCTTTAACTTCTTCCCTCTCTCATCTAAATTTTGTCCCTTGAGCCCCTAAGTTCACCCTACTGACAGATCTTGAAATAATAGGCCAGAGCCTTCCTCTTGCTTTACTTTGATCCCTCTGACCTTTGCTTTAGCCAGACAGCCTTTCCATATTGCCAGTATGGCTTATTTGAGCTTTCCACTGGCCCATTGTTGGCGCGTCATGGTGTTTCCAATTTACCACCATGTCACATCATGCTGTGGCAAGTCTCCATCTATTATTTCATCCCCCTCCCCCCATGTGGTAGGCAGCAAGTCCAGGAGGAATATTTTTGTTATAAATCCACCTGGCTACACATTATCTTGCCCAACTCCCTCTCTATTTGCTTCCCAATATTTTACCATCTTGGGGCAAGTCCACCATATAAGCCAGTAACTTCCTCTTTCTTCGAAAACCTCTACAACAGTTTCCCAAGGTCCCTGGAAAAGTTAGACATAATTTCACCAGAGTCAGATACCACCAATATAACATTTTATATGCATTCTGTCTAATGAGCGTGCATGCCAACCCTTCTCCAGGATCTTTATAGATTGTCCTCCAGATACTTTCTAGCAATTCCTCCCCCAAATCTTCTTCCAGTCCCTCATAAATTTAAACTTAACAAGAGCTCTGCCTACCAGGTATCCATAAAATTTTGTGACAGTTCCCTTAAGAGTTCACACTGATTGCCATAAGCCCTCCAACCCCTCATCTTTTCTCCTTTCCACCCCTCCCCTTCCATGATTCCTCATATAGTGTTGAATTTTCAAATAAGGACGTACTCCCTCCATATTGATCAAAAGCATCTCTTCACTATCCAAGCATTCCCACCTATCAAATGGCCGTTTTCTACCCCTGCTCTAAAAGCAAATTTTTACCTAATTGAGGATAGTTTTTAAATCCCCCCTCCCCCACCCCCTTGATCTATTTCTTGCTACTCACTCCAAGGAGTTATCAGTCTACCTACCTAATAATTAATTGTTGTCCTTTCCTCTAGGAGCTTATCCAAACTCCCTTTTAAAACTAACTATGCTAGATACTTTGACCATAGCCTCCATCAACAAATTCCACTACTTTCTCCAGTTTTTTTAATCCACCTGTTACTTTCATAGAGTTTTCCTAGTCCTAGTATTTTTTTTTTAATTTGTACCCCGCGCTTTCCCACTCATGGCAGGCTCAATGCGGCTTAGGTACTTATGCAATGGAGGGTTAAGTGACTTGCCCAGAGTCACAAGGAGCTGCCTGTGCCTGCAGTGGGAATCGAACCCAGTTCCCCAGGACCAAAGTCCACCACTTTGTGGAGTAAATAATCATTACCTATTTACTTATTCCATTCTACTCCTGATTTCCTTTTAAAGGACTTGTGCAGTTCCTTTCATAAGATTTGTCACTCTTCTGGCAACCAAAACTACAAACAATAATTGTAGTGCAATTGCACACGCACGCACACACACATATAGAGAGAGGGAGAGAGTCATGATATTTTAGGTTTAGATCACATCTTTTTCATTGGTAGTGTGGTTTAGTAAAAGAGGCCCTAAAAAGAAGACATGGGGGGGGGGGGCATAATCGAACGACGGCGTCCATCTCCGGGGCCGGCGCCATAAGTGGGTGGAGCCAACCGTATTTCAAAAAAGATGGCCGGCCATCTTTTTCTTCGCTAATACAGTTGGGCCTGGCCAAATGTCAGAGTTCGCCGGGTTTGAGATGGCCGGCATCGGTTTTCGGCCATAATGGAAAATAATGCCGGCGATCTCGAACCCGGCCAAATCCAAGGCATTTGTTCGTGGGAGGAGCCAGCATTTGTAGTGCACTGGCCCCCCTCACATGCCAGGACACCAACCGGGCACCCTAGGGGACATTTTTAAAAATTAAAAAAAAATTAAAATAGCTCCCAGGTGCATAGCTCTCGTCCCTTGGTTGTTTAGCCCCCCAAATCCGCCCCAAAACCCACTCCCCACAACTCTAAACCATTACCATAGCCCTAAGGAGTGAAGGGGAGGCACCTACATGTGGGTACAGTGGGTTTTGGAGGGCTCCCATTTACCACCACAAGTGTAACAGGTAGGGGGGGATGGGCCTGGGTCCACCTGTCTGAAGTGCACTGCACCCACTAAAAACTGCTCCAGGGACTTGCATACTGCTGTCAGGGAGCTGGGTATGACATTTGAGGCTGGCATAGAGGCTGGCAAAAAAGGGGTTTGTTTTGGTTTTTTGGGGGGTGGGAGGGGGTTGGTGACCACTGGGGGAGTAAGGGGAGGTGATCCCCGATTCCCTCCGGTGGTCATTTGATCAGTTGGGCCTCCTTTTTGAAGCTTGGTCGTGAAAAAAAAGGGACCAAGTAAAGCTGGCGAAATGCTCGTCAAACCTGGCTTTTTTTTTTCCATTATCGGGCGAAGCCGGCCATCTCGTTAGCACGCCCCCGTCCCACA
This sequence comes from Microcaecilia unicolor, assembly GCF_901765095.1. NCBI lineage: Eukaryota > Metazoa > Chordata > Amphibia > Gymnophiona > Siphonopidae > Microcaecilia > Microcaecilia unicolor. The sequence goes on from NC_044033.1 coordinate 104,665,459, forward strand.
CCCACTACCCTACCAACACGCCCCCTTGATGTTTCGCCGGCTCTGCGATGGAAAGCAGTTGAACCGGGCCAAAATCAGCTTTCGATTATACTGATTTGGCCGGGTTCAGATCACCAGCCATCTCCCGATTTATGTCGGAAGATGGCCGGCGATCACTTTCGAAAATGAGCTGGATAATCATTTTATAGTTATGTATGGCTTCACCTTTCATGAATTTATTCATGAACTTTTATCTTGTCAACTGTTATGTGAACCAAATACCTTACTCAGAATACATTGCAGTTGGCAACTGGATGTTGGGTTTATCTTCACTGCTTAGCTCAAAGGAAAGGAGTTTCCATAAATAATTTTTTAACATTTAAACTCTTTGAGTTGCAGAGCCTCACCTATAATTATCAGCTCCTAACATCTACTCAAAAATCCCAATAAATAAATAGAATGCAGAGAGAGAATGTTCTTCATCTAATGAATAACCATTATTTATTTGATGTGCATTTGGATATCTCATACACATGAAATACAAATATGGAAATATTTATAGATATACTCAAATACATGCAGTGAGCAATAGTCGTGGATCAGACAGCACAATGGTTTCACTCATACTATAACAGTTATCCTAAGCCACAAAGTAACAGCTGCACTTAATTTTCACATTGTGAAATCATTTAACAATTTTACTTGCAAAAACAAATTTGTATAAATGCAAGAAACAGGGTTTTTTTTAAATAAAAAATTGCTATTATCTGGTTTCCTTAGAATATTAACTTGACTATTATTTGGCTTTATTCCTTCCTCTTTATTCATACATTTTCTGGCTGTCACATTAAATTTTATTTCTTACTTTTACTTTCTTAGAATAAACAGAAGGGGAAAAGCATGTGGCTTCAGGAATGATTTCCAAGCTAGATTTATACAGTGGTGGAAATAAGTATTTGATCCCTTGCTGATTTTGTAAGTTTGCCCACTGACAAAGCCATGAGCAGCCCATAATTGAAGGGTAGGTTATTGGTAACAGTGAGAGATAGCACATCACAAATTAAATCCGGAAAATCACATTGTGGAAAGTATATGAATTTATTTGCATTCTGCAGAGGGAAATAAGTATTTGATCCCCCACCAACCAGTAAGAGATCTGACCCCTACAGACCAGGTAGATGCTCCAAATCAACTCGTTACCTGCATGACAGACAGCTGTCGGCAATGGTCACCTGTATGAAAGACACCTGTCCACAGACTCAGTGAATCAGTCAGACTCTAACCTCTACAAAATGGCCAAGAGCAAGGAGCTGTCTAAGGATGTCAGGGACAAGATCATACACCTGCACAAGGCTGGAATGGGCTACAAAACCATCAGTAAGACGCTGGGCGAGAAGGAGACAACTGTTGGTGCCATAGTAAGAAAATGGAAGAAGTACAAAATGACTGTCAATCGACAAAGATCTGGGGCTCCACGCAAAATCTCACCTCGTGGGGTATCCTTGATCATGAGGAAGGTTAGAAATCAGCCTACAACTACAAGGGGGGAACTTGTCAATGATCTCAAGGCAGCTGGGACCACTGTCACCACGAAAACCATTGGTAACACATTACGACATAACGGATTGCAATCCTGCAGTGCCCGCAAGGTCCCCCTGCTCCGGAAGGCACATGTGACGGCCCGTCTGAAGTTTGCCAGTGAGCACCTGGATGATGCCGAGAGTGATTGGGAGAAGGTGCTGTGGTCAGATGAGACAAAAATTGAGCTCTTTGGCATGAACTCAACTCGCCGTGTTTGGAGGAAGAGAAATGCTGCCTATGACCCAAAGAACACCGTCCCCACTGTCAAGCATGGAGGTGGAAATGTTATGTTTTGGGGGTGTTTCTCTGCTAAGGGCACAGGACTACTTCACCGCATCAATGGGAGAATGGATGGGGCCATGTACCGTACAATTCTGAGTGACAACCTCCTTCCCTCCGCCAGGGCCTTAAAAATGGGTCGTGGCTGGGTCTTCCAGCACGACAATGACCCAAAACATACAGCCAAGGCAACAAAGGAGTGGCTCAGGAAGAAGCACATTAGGGTCATGGAGTGGCCTAGCCAGTCACCAGACCTTAATCCCATTGAAAACTTATGGAGGGAGCTGAAGCTGCGAGTTGCCAAGCGACAGCCCAGAACTCTTAATGATTTAGAGATGATCTGCAAAGAGGAGTGGACCAAAATTCCTCCTGACATGTGTGCAAACCTCATCATCAACTACAGAAGACGTCTGACCGCTGTGCTTGCCAACAAGGGTTTTGCCACCAAGTATTAGGTCTTCTTTGCCAGAGGGATTAAATACTTATTTCCCTCTGCAGAATGCAAATAAATTCATATACTTTCCACAATGTGATTTTCCGGATTTAATTTGTGATGTGCTATCTCTCACTGTTACCAATAACCTACCCTTCAATTATGGGCTGCTCATGTCTTTGTCAGTGGGCAAACTTACAAAATCAGCAAGGGATCAAATACTTATTTCCACCACTGTAGAAGGGGTGGTCAGGTTTTTTAGTCCCAAGGTGAAAACCTTTGGATAATTTGTCCACCGTTATCTTATGCTGACCTAGATTCAACTTTTTTTTTTTTATTTGTCCGCTTTCCTGTGCAGCTCTCTCTTTTTTTTTTTTTTTTTTAATTCTTACTGAATCCTCTGATAGGCAGCTTTGAGGGCACGTTTTTTTAAAGTTACATTCAACAGTGGGTGGAGTCAAGGGTGCTCAGGTCCTGGTGGTCTGCCAGTTACCACTCTGCTTTCTCATGTGTGCTTTTGATCTAGCTGTGCTATCCCTTTCCTTTTAATTAACTGGCATTTCTTTAAAAACTGCTTTGTTGCTTGATTAGTGAAAGGTGGTATAGCAACTATAAATAAGCATAAACATATTGATTACACACTGAGTTCAGTATGGTCTTTCCATATTAAAAATAAACCTTAGTATCCTGACTAGAAAGACAAATTTGTTGGAAAAGAGGAGATTTGATTGCATTGCTATATTTTTTCCCTTATATATCTGTGTTTGCATGTGTATGGTGACAGGTTTAGTGTGTGTGCCTACTTGGGATAGGACAGTTTGTGAGGCATGGGTATGAGTTGAAGAATGCTGGATTTGGTAGTGATAGTGTCAGCAGGCAGCTTGGATTAACCAATACAAAACATGTGTCTCCCTGACTGTAGGAAAAGCTGTGTCCCCATCCCTTGTGTTTCCTCATTGGTTGTGTGTGCCCTCCTGTTCCTAGTCTTATCTGTCTCCCACCTAGTAATAGGACATAGATGTGCAAATTGAAATTATGTTATGCACGCTGGGGAAAATAATAAAAAAAACGTACCTCCTTAATTAACTGTTATGAGCTCTAATGCCCTCTAATTTATGTTTATTCTACTAGACTAAAAACACGTAATTGATAGAAATAGCAAACTCCCCATTATTCAAAGCTATTTAACCAGCCAGAAACAGCCACTAACCAGTTAAATAGTGGTTCAGCAGCTAACCGCGAACATTCAGCATGAGATAATAGGTTATCTCCACTGAATATTCGCAGTTAGCCCCAAAAAGTTAACTGGCTATGTTGCGCGATAACCGGCAATATTCAGTGCTGACCGGCTAAGTTTAGTGGGCAAATTCGGCCACATAAATAGCACTCCTTTCTTTGCCTGCTAATTAACTTAATGAGCCAGTGCTGAATATTCACATAGCTAGTTAAGGGGCCCTTTTACTAAGCCGCGTATGCATCTATGCGCGCCCAACTTGCACCAAAATGGAGTTTCCGCCCGGCTACCGCTTGGCTCTTATGGTAATTTCATTTTTGGTGTGCATCCGATATGCACATCTGAAAAATATTTTTTATTTTCAGGCGCGCGTAATGGACATGCGCCAAGTGACATTTGGCATGCATAGGTCATTACCACCTGGTTACCGTGTGAGCCTTTTCCGCTAGGTCAATGACTGGCGGTAAGGTCTCAGACGCAAAATGGATGTGCGGCAATTTTCATTTTGCCGCACGTCCATTTTCAGCAAAAATTTTAAAAAGGCCTTTTTTACAGGCGCCCTAAAAATGGATTGGTGCACACCCAAATCCTGCGCCTACACTACCGCAAGGTATTTTTCAGTGTGCCTTTGTAAAAGGACCCCTAAGGAAACACCGTCCAAATAAAACATGAATATTCAGTTCTGGTCACTGGAAAAGGCCTGACATTGAATTGAATATTGGATGAGCGCCAACTGCGACACTTATGCAGGCTGCCTCCCACCAGCTGAATGTTGGCCCCAAAGAGTTTATTAGTCAAAAAGCAGGAAGGCAGGTGGTCCGTCAAATCCAATATGGAAGGTAAAACAACAAGGCAGACCTTGTAAAAAACAGTTTTTATTAATAGATTAAAGCTCCCAGAAATTTAACATAAAATGCCCGACATGGCCATGTTTTGCCAGTATAAAATGGCAGTGTCAGGGGCAGTGGGTCACTGTAAATGAAAATCAAATCATTCAGTATCTAATAACAAAATCCTGTAACAGCATAATTGTAAATAAATAAATAAACTATAAAAACACAAGAGGAACTCTTAGAAGAAGTCTTAATAACAACACCATACTAAAACACCTAATGTCTAGGTATTAAAACAATGTATAAAGGTAAAACAAAACCAGAGAGGCTTACTCAGCTGATATAAAATTCCAAAAATAGTCTGGCAGGTGTCACTGTTAAAACATATGCAAGCTCTAAAAAAGAAACAAAAACACCACAGATGATAAAAACGGCCTAACTGGGCTACTTTATAGAATAACACCTAAGTGCAGTTACACGTGTAACTGCTGTTTAACCCCGTTTTGGACCTTAACTTCCATTTATGCAACAAAAATTACACTTCAAGTTGGCGCCTAACTTGTGGCATACTATATAGAATGAAGAGGCTAACTTGTAGTAGCTGGTCATCACTGTTTAGACTTGAAGTTTACTGGTAGACTTTTTCTAGGATATGGTACATTTTTCGTTTTCCTTGAATATTCTTTCTGTCGTATTGAAAAGGGCAATAGTTAAATTAATTATTAAGAATTCATCTGCCTCTTTTGCTGACTTCTGCATTGTGGTCCAAGACTAGGATCACATGATAGACTGCCCTCAGATGTCTTTCTTCTAGATTGGGAAAGGGTCTTCTGTACGCATATCCTCCAACGCTTCTCATAGCAAAAGCTCTCCTGAAACTCAAGTGGGACAAAGGAACTATGATCCTCATCACCCTTTATTGGCTGAAGCAGGTTGGTTTCCCCTTCTTCTGGAGTTAGCCTCCAGAAGCCCATGTAGACTGGAGTGTCTTCTGACCCTCATCACTCAGAACCAGGGAACCCTTCTGCATCCCATCCTCCAGTCCCTAGCCCTCACTAGCAAGACACATATTCTCACATACCTGCCCACCTCCCTTAGGAGTTGTATTGTATATGCTAATTTATTAGATTAGCTTGGTCCCATGTGATGACAGCAGGCAGGAATACATACGCATTCACAGTGGATGCTGCCAAATGCTTTTTTAAAAAAGAGCACTGGGAGGTGTCTCCATGCTGGGGCTCCATTGGTGATGTCATCCATATGTGAGAAATGTTTCCTGCTGTCCTTAGAGACCTCCTGCTACAGATGAGCAACTATTTTATGGTCATCCCAGTTTAATTTATTAATTGTTCCAACAGTTACCAAGGTATGTAATGTTCGTATCTGTATAAGAGTTTTTTCAGTTCAAGTGTTGGAACTCCTTACCTTTAGAGATTCACCGGGAATGTGATTTTTTTTAAATAGTTTTATAAATTGGTAAAAGCTCATTCATTTACTCTTGCTTATAATGCTACTGAGTAAAGTGTTTGTGTTTTATTGTGTGGTTTTGTTTTATTTGTTTATAATGATGGGCAGGTACAAATTTATTTAATTAATTAATTCATTTATTTTTTTCTGCTTTTGATACTCCAAATCATGAAATTCTGTTAGTTATTGGGAGCCTATGGGGATGTCTGGAACAGTATTAAAATAGTTCTCATCTTGTTTCTCAGGTAGAAGTTTTTCTTAGAAATGTATTTTCATCAAAGCTTCCTCTGGAAGCAGGGGTGCCTCAATGTATGCCTTGGAGCTATTAAATTCTACTCCTTCTATGAGATAACCTATAGGGGAAGTTGGTAGATCTATGTTTTTTGTTTGGTTAGTTGGTTGATTGGTTTAAGATTGCACTTGTTACGTAGACGAAAGCTTTCTTGGCACCCAAGGAGTTCTGAACTATCTTGCAAGCTTTAGTCCTGTCTTGATGAGGTTACCGTGACTTGTTATACCTTGTTATCAACCAGTTCTTTAAAGGCTTTGCAAACTGCTTAGATTGCACCAGCTTGTTGTTTGACCACTATTGCAGTTGGAGCAGTTAGGTGGAGAATAATATTTAAGATCCAGATCTTAAGCCATTGGGCATTGGATGGTGATGCCCTTCAATATATAAAATACTGTTCTGAAAATGTGCAATCCTCCTTGTTCATGGAGATTTGAGAGTAGTCATCTGCTGTATATCCCATTGATCAGACAATTATATCTATCTGTTTCAGTTGCCAGACCAATGGAGTAGAACAAACTGCTGCTAGCTTTGAGAATGATGGGAATTAGTGTTCATCAAGAAAAAGCCGAAAGCATACTTTTTCCATCAGGTATTTGTAATGTGAGGGGCATAGGATTGCTATAACTGCTTTCCAGTTTGGAGGTATTATTATCTGATGGAGTTGCACCGTGGCTTTTCAGCAGTATTTTTCTACGTATACATTGTTTGTTGCTTTAGAGGCTCATTTTCAAAACACATAAAGTTACAAAGTTACATAGCATTGCTATGAGGCTCATTTTCAAAGCACTTAGACTCACAAAGTTCCATAGGTTACTGTGCAACTTTGTAAGTCTAAGTGCTTTGAAGATATGCCTCATTATGTAACTTTGTAAGTCTATATGCTTTGAAAGTGAGCACATTAATAGTACTCTGTTTACTGTCATTGAGGGGGGGTTCATTGATAATTTTGGGGGGGATGTGTATTTTTTATTGTACTCCACCCAGAACTCTGGATGGAGAGGATTTTAAATAAATGATTTTTTTAGCACTTTGTAGCTTTTTCACTTCTTAATAGTGAAATTCTGTGCTGTGTATGTTATCTTATTTTTATTTATTTAGAGGTCCTTTTACTAAGCTGCTGGTAAGCACTAAACAGGTGCTTACCAGCAGGCTTACTGCAGGTTAAAATGCAGTACCACAGGGCACACTCGGGCATCCTGTGGTAATTTTTTCATGCGCACGAACTGCCCACACTTTAAAAAAATAACATTTATTTTTTTAGCAATGGGGGCATGTTTGGGGGCAAAGATTGGATGTGGCTATGGTTAATGTATGAGCATTGCAGCACACTGATTAGCACAGGATTAGTGCATGAGCCCCTACTGCCTACAAAATAGGTGTCAGTAAGTGCTCACGTGCTAATGGGAACATTAGTGCATGGCCATTATTTGAGAAATACGAAAATAGTCTATTTCCAAGCAGCACTAAAAGTGGCCTAGTGCGCCAGAAAGATCCACACTGGGGATAGCACTGCTTAGTAAAAGGACCCCTTAGTGAAGTTTTTATATACCCTTCTTGGCAGAACCCAGTGATGATGATATACACCAAATAAAAGCTATTAAGACATTAAATAGTTCCAGAAGCATTAATGATTTGAAAAGTTTGTTATATATAGATATAAAATTAGAGTAGTGAAAGGAACTCTGGGGCAGATTGATCCAAGTAGAGAGGACTAGAGTTAGCTTGGGAACAGAAAGGCATTTTTACCCTTTCAAAAAAGTTGTTAAGGATGGTTCTTCTTTTATTTTGGGGGGCAGTTTGTTCCACCATTCAAGAGCAAGAACTCTGAGGGCTTTTTCCACCATAACTCCAATTTTTCATATTTGTTTTTTCTTATGTCATTGTGTTCAATGCTTTGATATTGTTTTTAATTTTATTTCTTTTGTTGTCATTATAAAATAATAAATCAATGTGGGCGAAACAGAAACTACCAGTATCACTTTGTTTAATAGTATAAAAAAATGTAATTTACCCTGGTTGATTGATGGTTGGAAATTGTGTGTGGGGGATGGATGGTCTTAATATAAAAGGATAAAGTGTTAAAAAGTACCACATATGGCAGAATACTATTGTAAAGATACAACTGCTTGAGTCCACTAAAATAATGTTTTGCTTTTGGACTATTCTTGTTGTGCTATATGTCTTATGATCTGTTCATTGTGGTTTCAAAATAAAATAATAAAAAAGTGACCTCAATATTGGAGTACACTATCTAAAATTATTTGAAAATAGTTTACTTTCAGGATAATATATAAGGGCCGTTATAAGGGATCAGCTGGCAACTATCACAAGTTACTACCCAATGTGATTCAAGTTATACTTGCTTTGTAGTTTTAAAATTGTAAAAGTAAATATATCGGGGGCGTAGCCAGACAACAGTTTCTGGGTGGGCCTAGACAAGAAGTGGGTGGGCACCAAGTGTTCTTCACCACCATCACCACCAAAAAAATATCTCAGCTGGCGAGAAAACGCTTCTTTCCACCTTGGCTTACCATCAAAGGGAAGTCTTCAGCTGATAGAGCTTGGGTTCTCCACCAGCTACCACTAAACGTATGCTACTGTTGGGTGGGCCTGAACCCTAAGTGGGTGGGCCCTAGCCCACCCAGGCCCACCTGTGGCTACTCCACTGAAATATATCCTTGTATTTATCTTAAAAGCTTACAAAATCACCACCAGTAAGTGCTGGGCTGCATCAGAGTATTTTGTGATCTACCCCATATTGAGTTCTAGATGATTTTTTGTGGGACCTGTTTTTCTTCTTTTTATATATTTAGTCATAAGAAAAGAGTCTTACCTTTTATTACAAATATACAGTTGAAAGGAATAGTTACAAACAAGCAAACTCATAGGAAGAGATTCACAGATTACCCCCCCCCCCCCACCCCCGTTTACAAAACCACACAGCAATGCGGACACAGCCCATTCAAAGTGATTGGGCAGTGTCGGTATTAGTGCACCGGCAGCCGCTAGCGCAGCTTTGTAAACTGGGGGTGTGTGTGGAGGAGGGGGGTAAATTAAGAACATTATTTCCTGACAGAGACCTTGGTTGAATCCAAGGAAGCAAAGGTAAAATTATGTATCATACCTGATAATTTTCTTTCCATTAATCATAGCTGATCAATCCATAGACTGGTGGGTTGTGTCCATCTACCAGCAGGTGGAGATAGAGAGCAATCCTTTTGCCTCCCTATATGTGGTCATGTGCTGCCGGAAACTCCTCAGTATGTCGATATCCAAGCTCCATCCGCAGGACTCAGCACTTAGAGAATTACACCCACAAAGGGACACTCTGCCCAGCTCACCACCGCCGAAACGGGGGAGGGGAATTAACCCAGCTCATCCCCACACAAGTGGGGGAGGGGAATCCGTCCAGCTCATCCCCGCGGAGCGGGGGAGGGACACCACACCCGCCGATGCGGGGGGATCTGGCTTATCCTGCAACCGCGGGAGGAGCTGACTGACCCTAACACCGCCGAAGCGGGAGGGGTACAAAGCTGCCCTACTGCCGCACGAAGCGGGAGGGAGCGCCGGCAGAATTTAAGTCTCAATCCAGCCCCGTAAAACGGAGGGGAGAGGAATGCAGCAGCTCACTGTAACACAAATTCATCTCAACTCTTGAAGAATCCATTGAAAAACTTGAACACGAAGTCCTCCTGAACAGGAACTGAAGACTAAACTTGAACCTGAAATGCAACCAGAATATAAACAATACAGATATCTGGAAGGGGCTATGGATTGATCAGGTATGATACATAATTTTACCTTCCATATCATCATGCTGATCAATCCATAGACTGGTGGGATGTACCGAAGCAGTACTCACCCAGGGCGGGACATTGAAATCCCTGACCGCAACACTGAAGCTCCAAACCGGGCCTCCGCCCGAGCAGCCACAGTCAAGCGGTAATGCCTGGAGAAGGTATGGGCCGATGCCCAAGTTGTCGCCTTGCAAATCTCCTCCAAGGAGACGGACCCAGCCTCTGCCATCGAGGCCGCCTGAGCTCTAGTGGAGTGAGCCTTCAGCTGGATAGGCGGCACCTTCCCCGCGGCCACATAAGCCGCTGCAATGGCTTCCTTGACCCATCTTGCCACTGTAGGCTTAGCAGCCTGCAGACCCTTACGAGGACCTGCAAACAGGACAAACAGATGATCCGACTTCCGGAAATCATTGGTCACTTCCAAGTATCTGATGATGACTCGTCTCACATCCAGATATTTGAGAGCAGAGTATTCCTCTGGGTAGTCCTCCCTACGAAAGGAAGGGAGACAGAGCTGCTGATTCACATGGAAGCGAGAAACAATCTTGGGCAGGAAGGAAGGCACTGTGCGAATAGACACTCCTGCCTCAGTGAACTGCAGAAAGGGCTCTCGACGTGAGAGTGCCTGGAGCTCGGAAACTCTTCTGGCTGAAGTGATAGCCACCAAAAAGACTGCTTTCAACGTCAGGTCTTTCAGAGATGCCCTTGACAAGGGTTCAAAAGGCGGCTTCTGCAAGGCTCTTAGCACCAGGTTGAGATTCCACGCAGGCACCACTGAGTGCAGAGGAGGGTGCAGGTGATTAACTCCCTTGAGAAAGCGCACCACATCTGGCTGCGAAGCCAGGGAAGCACCCTTCAGGCGGCCCCTGAAGCAAGCCAGAGCCGCTACCTGGACTTTAAGGGAACTGAGCGACAGGCCTTTCTCCAGACCTTCTTGCAGGAACGCCAACACTGAAGAAATTGGAGCAGTGAAGGGAGAAAGTGAGCCTGCTTCACACCACGCTGCAAAGGTACGCCAAACCCTGGCGTAAGCAGTAGAAGTAGAGCGCTTCCTCGCTCTCAGCATAGTGGCGATGACCTTGTCTGAGAAGCCCTTCTTTCTCAGACGCTGCCGCTCAATAGCCAGGCCGTAAGACCAAAGGGGGAGGGATCCTCCATCACCACGGGACCCTGATGCAACAGGCCCTGCTCCACTGGCAGCCGCAGAGGATCGTCCACTGAGAGCCTGATCAAGTCCGCATACCAGGGACGTCTGGGCCAGTCCGGACCCACCAGGATTATCCGGCCCGGATGCTTTGCCACCCGGTCTAGCACCCTGCCCAACATGGGCCAGGGCGGGAACACATAGAGAAGCTCCTGTGTCGGCCACTGTTGGAGAAGAGCATCTACTCCCAGGGATCGAGGGTCCCGTCCTCTGCTGAAAAAGCGCGGCACTTGGCAATTGGCCGATGACGCCATCAGATCTAGGCTCGGCTGGCCCCAGCGCTTCGTAATGTCCAAGAACGCCTGAGCAGATAGCTGCCACTCTCCGCGATCCAAGGTATGGCGACTGAGAAAGTCCGCCTTGACATTCATGACTCCGGCAATGTGGGCCGCTGACAGCTGTTCCAGGTTCGCTTCCGCCCACTGGCATAGATTCATGGCCTCCTTGGCTAGAGGGGCGCTCTTGGTACCTCCCTGGCGGTTGACATAGGCCACAGCCGTGGCATTGTCCGACAGGACCCATACTGGCTTCAACGCCAGTACCGGGATGAACTCCAAAAGCGCCAACCGAATGGCTCTGAGTTCCAGGAGGTTGATAGACCACTATACCTCTGCAGGAGACCAGAGCCCCTGCGCTGTCCTTCCCAAGCAGTGGGCTCCCCAGCCCGACAAAGAGGCGTCCGTTGTGACGACAATCCACTCCGGGGTCACCAGAGGCATTCCTGCAGACAACTTGTCTGTCTGCAGCCACCAGCTCAGCGCCTTGCGCACTGCTGGGTCCAAGGGAAGGCGCACAGCATAATCCTCCGACATCGGAGTCCAGCGCTGCAGCAGAGAGTGTTGTAGTGGTCTCATATGAGCCCTGGCCCAGGGCACTACTTCCATCGTGGCCGTCATAGAGCCCAACAGCTGCACATAGTCCCAAGCCCGAAGAGGAGAGGCTACTAGGAACTGGTCCACCTGAGCCTGAAGTTTGACAATCCGATTGTCTGGCAGGAATACTCTGCCCACTTGGGTGTCGAATCGAACTCCCAGATACTCCAGGGACTGAGTCGGGCGCAGCTGGCTCTTCTCCCAGTTGATGATCCACCCCAGGGAGCTCAAAAGAGCAACCACCCGGTCCACAGCTTTGCCGCACTCTGCATAAGAGGGGGCTCGGATCAACCAGTCGTCCAGATAAGGATGGACTTGTACTCCTTCCTTTCGCAGGAAGGCCGCGATGACCACCATTACTTTGGAGAAGGTCCGCGGAGCAGTAGCCAACCCGAAAGGGAGGGCTCTGAACTGGAAGTGTCGGCCCAGGACTGCAAAACGCAGAAAGCGTTGATGAGGAGGCCAGATGGGAATATGCAGGTATGCTTCCTTGATGTCCAAGGAAGCCAAGAACTCCCCTGCCTTCACTGCCGCTATAACAGAGCGGAGAGTCTCCATGCGAAAGTGCCGCACTTTCAAGGCCCGATTGACCCCTTTGAGGTCGAGGATAGGCCGGACAGATCCTCCTTTCTTTGGTACCACAAAGTAAATGGAGTAACGTCCCTTGCCAATCTGATTTTCTGGCACCGGAACGACCGCACCCAGGCGTATCAGGTTGTCCAAGGTCTGCTGCACTGCCACAGCTTTGACCGGAGACTTGCAGGGAGAGAGTACAAACCCGTCTCTTAAGGGTCGGCAGAACTCTAACTTGTAGCCGTCTCTGATGACTTCCAGAACCCAAGCGTCTAAAGTTACCCTGGTCCACTCGCCCAGAAACGAGGACAGGCGTCCTCCAATCTGCACTGGGCCATGGACCAGGGCCCCGTCATTGGGTACGAGACCCTGGGGGAGGACCGGAGGGCGTACCTCCGGGACGGCGGTCTCTGCGAAAGGAATGCTGCTTGGGGGAGAAGTTCCTTTTGAAGGAAGAGGGGGCAGAGGAGCCCGACTTGCCCGAGCGGTACCGACGGGCTTCCTGAAACCGTCCTCTGGAGATACCGGGGCGAGCACTGGCCCGAGCCCTGACCTCTGGTAACCTCTTGCCCTTAGACGTGCCGAGATCGGTCACGATTTTGTCCAGCTAGACCCCAAAGAGCAGCTTGCCTTTAAAAGGCAACTTAGCCAGGCGGGACTTAGAGGCGTGGTCCGCAGACCAATGTTTCAGCCAAAGCCAGCGCCGCGCAGAGACTGTCTGAGCCATACCTTTAGCCGAGGCTCTCAAGACATCATACAGTAAGTCTGCCAAATAAGCCAAGCCCGATTCCAGGGCCGGCCAATCAGCCCTCAAGGAAGGATCCGAGGGGGAAGCCCGCTGCACCATCGTCAGGCACGCCCTGGCCACATAGGAGCCGCAAACTGAGGCCTGCAAACTTAAGGCAGCCGCCTCGAAGGACGACCTTAAAGCCGCTTCCAATCTTCTGTCTTGGGCGTCCTTTAGGGCCGTGCCACCTTCCACCGGCAACGCCGTTTTCTTAGTCACCGCATTGATTAAAGAATCCACGGTAGGCCAAATAAAGGCCTCACGTTCACTTTCAGGCAAAGGATAGAGGTGGGACATAGCCCTAGCCACTTTGAGGCTCGCTTCCGGGACATCCCATTGAGCCGAAATTAAGGTGTGCATGGCATCATGCACGTGGAAGGTTCTAGGCAGGCGCTTCGTCCCCAGCATAATGGCAGAGCCAACAGGGGCTGAGGGAGAGACGTCCTCTGGCGAGGAAATCTTCAAAATGCTCATGGCCTGCAGTAACAGGTTGGGCAAATCCTCTGAGCGAAAGATCCGCGCTGCAGAGGGGTCATCCGCTCCATCCGAGCGGGAATCCGTCTCCTCCAAGGAATCCCCAAAGGACCGTTGGGAGAACTCAGATACGCTGCCCTCATCTACATCAGAGGAAACAGCGTCCTCTAAGGCCCGGGAATCCACCCGAGGGCGTTTACTTCCGGGGGCCTCAACCCCGTTATCGGACAAGGGAGAAGGGGCAGCGTTTTGCATAAGGAAGGCCTGATGCAGCAGCAAAATAAACTCGGGGGAGAAACCCCCCAGACTGTGTATTTCAGCAGCCTGGGCCACAGCCCTAGACGCACTCTCAACCGGCGCTCGCAAGAGCGGGGGAGCAACATGCTGCACATCCAAGATGGCGTCCGGCGTGACACTCCGCGAAGGAGCCGCGCGGGAAGAACGGCGCTTAACTTTAGCCGCTTTTTTGCCGTCGCCCAAATCAAGGGCGGCCATGGCATGAACGTCTCCCAGCTCAAGGGCGGCCCAAGAAGAAGCCGTCCGAGCAGAGTGGCCGGCCAAGATGGCGGAGGCGAGCAGCGGGGGATGGGCGTTTATGGCGGGAAAAACCGCCGCGCCGGAGGAAGACCCGGGACACTGACTGGCCTCCAAACTGACACCCAACAAGGGCGAATCAGACTTTAAAACCCCTGCATCCCCGCTAGAAGCGCACACGCGGTCCGGGGAGCGATTCTTCACGCCCTCGCCCTCCGACGCCATAGGCCACGTGGAGATCAATCGGGGAACCCCCTGCCCGCTATAAAAAGGTAAAAATTACCTGCTTCTCGCTCCGAGCTGTAACGACCTGGTGTCCCAGTGAGTAGCTGCAATAAACGTTTAAATAAACGTCGAAATAAACGCCCTTAAGGACGTCCAAAATTTTTTTTTTTTTTTTAACGGAGCCAGCAGGAGGGGGGAGAAAAGGAGGGACCTGGCGCCACCAGGTTTGCACTTGCTCAAGAAGAGCCCTCAACCCCAGGTACTCAACAAAACCTAAAGATTAGGCTTGGAGACCTAGCCAGAGCTGCTGCTGTGTGTGACCACCAACTGCTGAGATAGAGAACATACTGAGGAGTTTCCGGCAGCACATGACCACATATAGGGAGGCAAAAGGATTGCTCTCTATCTCCACCTGCTGGTAGATGGACACAACCCACCAGTCTATGGATTGATCAGCATGATGATATGGAAAGTAGTATTATGTGTATGTAATTTGTGTCACCAAGTATGCAATGTGGTATTTGTGCCAGAAATTTGAATAGCAGTTATACAAAGGTGTTTTCCATTCTAGCCCATAAAATTGTACTACTTTATCACCCTCCTATCTCCACGCATATCTCCCTGTCCCTCATCCACCCGGCTCTTCCTGTCTCTTACCTATCCACCCCCATCCTGTTAGACTGTCACTGAAATGCTTTGATGTTACACTTATATATACTAGGTAACAAACTATAGATCTCAACAGGAGGTGATTACCCTCTTTATAAAGTATAATACTATATTCAAACAGTAAGGGGATCTATAATGAATAGCATGAAAAAAATCTCAATTATTAAGAGGAAAAGGCCTCGAGAAGCCCCCAGCAAATACACAGCTGTTAGGGGCTGGACTTCTTCATCATCGGCCCAAAACCTCTATATCTACTCCAAATGTTATTCTTAGTTCTTTATTTACTATTTTCTATATTTCCATTTTATCTCACTTAAAGACCAAAAAACACCGGATCCTACTTATCTTAATCTGGTTCTTCTAACACGTCGGCCACGACCAACGATGGCAGCCGTTTCGTGGACCTGCTTCAGGGTCTGTGGTCTGCGTGTTGCCTCCTTGAAAGTGTATCGAAGCGCAGGCAACACGCGGACCACAGACTCTGAAGCAGGTCCACGAAACGGCGGCCATCGTTGGTCTTGGCCGACGTGTTAGAAGAATCCGCACGATACAACACCGGATTAAGATAAGTAGGATCCGGTGTTTTTTGGTCTTTAAGTGAGATAAAATGGAAATATAGAAAATAGTAAATAAAGAACTAAGAATAACATTTGGAGTAGATATAGAGGTTTTGGGCCAATGATGAAGAAATCCAGCCCCTAACAGCTGTGTATTTGCTGGGGGCTTCTCGAGGCCTTTTCCTCTTAATAATTGAGATTTTTGTCATGCTATTCATTTTAGATCCCCTTACTGTTTGAATATAATATTACACTTATACTGTCATCTACCAACATTTGCTTATTTCCGCCGAAGAAGGGCAACCTTCGAAAGCTAATCAAGAAATGTATTATGTTCAATAAAAAGGTATCATCTTATTTTCTTCTCCATGTTTTATTTCTATTGATTACATTTATACTAGTAAAGCAGATGCTAAAATACTCCAACGGTTCTTATACTGACTTTCTTGCCCATTAAAAATTCTACATACTTTTGTAATCTGTCAAAACCAGTAGATAAATAGACCTCATTTTCTTCTTCGTGTCTCTTATGTTTCTGTAACCCTGGCCTACCACTTACCCTAAAATGAACTTAATGTATTGTAACTCTAGTTTCCATGGCAGCAGAACTCCATGCTGTACTTTTTGTGCCATGTACTAGCCTTCAAGATGTAATGCAGAAAATGAGCAGAACTGTAGGGGAATTTTAAAATAACCTTTATGTATGGAATGCAAGTACAACCTCTTTTTTTTTTTTTTTTGACATTTTGGAAGTTTTTTGTGAACATGGATAAAAGCTTAAAACTGAGTGAGTTCAAAACGACTAGATTTTGCACTTATTACTATTGTAAATATAGAAAAAAGAAGCCTTTACCCTGCCCCCCTTTCCCAGAGAGGGGGGCATCTTGCAGAGGACAGGGAGGTACAGAGGGCTCAGGGCAACCCAGAAACAGCACTGACACCTTTTAGATAAAATGTTTAAAGTGTTTAAAATGTTCCAGCACTGTTATAAAACTAAGAACTCATGTGCCCATAGATGCCAGAGGTGTGCTCTGACTTTCTTTGTTGAAGTTTTAACTATAAAATGTTACAAGTTTCCTGATTGGCTGTCTGAGGCCCCAGGGAAAGCTGGGAGCCTGAGGGGAATGTGAGACAAGCCTGAGGGGCAGTGTGGAAGGTGGCCAATAGGAGTCAGGATCTGGTAAAAGGCATGAATTTGGACCAATGAGGTGGCAGGAGGCAGCCTGACCCATAGATTGGCGTGAATTTCAAGCCAATCCAGGGGACAGGAGGGGTGGAACAGCAGGAAAAAGAATAGCAAGCCCACAGAGTCAACATGGAAAGAAAAAAGGCAAGCCCAGTCAAAGAGAGGAGGCTGCATTCATGCTCTGAGAGGAGAAGATCAGATCCAGGCAGGAGTGTGCTGCAAGCAGAGGCAGAGAAGGGCAAGCTCAGGTAAGAAGAGGCAGCTGCAGGCTGGAGGAGAAGAAGATCAAACCCAAGCAGGAGTGTGCTGCTGGCTGGAAGAGAAGGACCCACTGACGAGCCCCAGATGAAGAGAGAGAACTGGTGAGTCCTGTAAGGGGTCGGACACCAAAGCAGACAGGAAGAAGAGGAGGAGAAGGGGGGTCTAGAGTGAGCCGGGGGCAGAAGAGGAGCCGATCTGCAAGAGAATAGGAGAGCAGGGGCCAAGAAGAGGAGCAGTAGCAGTAGTCACAGAGGCTATTCCGCAGGCAGAGAGAGAAGCAGAGAAGGAAGAGGGACCACACTGGGGAGCTGAGACGTGTTGGGAGCAGTGCAGAGCTGAATAGAGAGCAGCGTGGCAAGGGCCCTGAATCCCAGAGAAGTCCACCCAGCGCATCCCTCCGTGTGTGTGCTTGCCTGTCCAGAGAGGAGAAGCCAGCCATGTGGTTGCCTGTCCAGTAAAGAAGAGGCCTATCCGGAAAGGGAAGAAGCCTCACAAAGAGAGAGAGAGACACCCCCCCCCCCCTGCACAGAGTGTCCAGACTCCAGAGGAACTGTTTTTAGAGTCTGACAGCGTGAGTGTCTGCTTCAGGAGGATCCAGCACAGCAGCCTGCTGGTTCGAGTGTCCACACCTAAGCGAGCCTGCCCTGGGGAAGGAGCTGCCCAGCCTAAGTCTCCAGCCCTTTGAGTGCCTGCAGTTAAGGGCCTGCCTTTAGGGGGTTTAGTTTAGCAGTCCGTCAGTTTGAGTAGAGGGTGTATAACAAAATAAAAGAAAAGGGGTCATGTTTTGGGAGGGCTAGATATGAACTTCCCTTGCTTATCTTTTTATTTGAATTTAGTTAGCCCACAAGGTCCTTTGCCAAAGAAAATACTGATTGAGGTTAGGACACACACACCAAGCACAAGGGAGTCAGGGTTTTCATTTTTTGAGTTCTTTGAGTCAGAGAAGTAGGTATCCTGGAGTTTCTGAGCCGGTGAGCTGACCTCACCAACCGAAAGACGTGGATGTAGAGGAAACCAAGCTACCCAACTCAAGAGAGCAGCGATGCCAGCGAAGATTTGATACACCAGTAACATTATTGTGTGTACACAAATTGAAAAATATATATATATCAGATCTGAGTACACTAATTGGGGTTGTGTACATGTTTGGGATGTTTTGTGTTATTGCAGAAGTGGGGTTGGGGTCTTGGTAACTGTAATTGTAGTTTTGAACATCGTATTGCCTTTGTAACTTATCGCAAAGTATTTAACACCTTGCACTAGTTTTATTTAATACTATCAAACTTTAACAATTGGTACCAACTTTAAGGAACATAACCAAGTGTTTCTATTTACTTTACCGTTTAATAAATATTTAATATTTTTCTTGTCAAATCCCTTGGTTGTATGGAGTTTATTTGGGAACCCTATTTGAAACTGCGACATTCCTATATTTTATTTCTTTACATATTGTAATTACCCGTTCCACCACTAGGGGGTTTACACTATAAATTAGATTGTTTCTAATGTTTCCTTTTAAATTGATTTTATTCAGCTGTTTTATAAATTTAGAGGTCAATATTCAAAGAGTTTGTCCATTTAACTTTGGAGTTAGCTAAACAAACTTGGACATTTAAAATTGTCCACCCCCCTGTCCCACTTAAAGGACTGAATTTTATTTGGCCAAACTGTTTCCAGCACAAAACTTACCCAAATAAAAAGAAACCTTGCAGGGACTATTCCTGGGCACTAGAATTCTTTAACCAGTCAGTGACCATCCAGTTACTTGGATAACTCTTGTGGGCCAAGTAGCTATCCTGAAGGTGGGTGGAAAACTCTATCCACATCTATTAGATGGCAAATGTAGGGGCCCTTTTACTAAATGGCATTAGAATCTGAGCTTAGCGCATTTTAACATAGGACTTTCTCATGCACTAAGCACGGATTCAATGCGGCATTATTTAGGGCTTTTTTTAAATTATTTATTTTGCAAGTCTCTTCTAATTTTTTCATTAACATGCAGGACTTGCAAAATATTAATGCGAGAGCACTTACCACCTTCTATTTAGGAGGTGCTAAGTGCTCCTGAGTAAATTAGCATTAACCAGTTAGCGCACAGTAATGCAAATTCACTTGCAGTTATAAGAACATAAATATTGCCATACTGGGACAGACCAAAGGTCCATCAAGCCTAGCATCCTGTTTCCAACAATGGCCAATCCAGGTTACAATCACCTGGCAAGATTCCAAAACAGTACAATACATTTATGGTGCTTATCCTATAAATAAGCAATGGATTTTCCCAAGTCCATTAGGAAGCTATCCAAACCTTTTTTAAACCCTGCTAAGCTAACTGCTTTTACTACAGTCTCTGGCAACAAATTCCAGAGTTTAATTACATGTTTAGTTTCTCCAATTTGTTTTAAATTTACTACTTTGTAGCTTCATTGCATTCCCCCTAGTCCTAGTATTTTTGGAAAAAGTAAACAAGTGATTCACTTATACCAATTCCACTTCACTCATTATTTTATAGTCCTCTATCATATCTCCCCTCAGCCTTCTTTTCTCCAAGCTGAAGAACCCTAACCACTTTAGCCTTTCCTCATAGGGAAGTCGTCTCATCCCCATTATCATTTTTGTTACCCTTCTCCTTATCTTTTCTAATTCCACTATATGTTTTTTTTAGTTTCATCTGACTTTATAGGAAGGGATATACAGGAAACGATTACCCCATTTGGTCATTACCCATGTGGGAAGTGCTCAGTTTGTCCAGTTAATCATAAAACACTATAACTCATCCAGTGAGCAAAAGACCATATGTTTTGAGACATTTCTCCAGTTGTCAGTCCATTCATGTAGTATATGTTTATACTTTTCCATGTAATCTTATTTATATAGATAAGACAAAGAGGACATTAAACAAAAGGATTATAGAACTATCCCTAAGAACTTAAAGAAAAATACAAGTGACTTAACCAATTATCGTCCAGTAGCATGTATCCCTCTGGTAACCAAACTGATGGAAGGTATGGTTACCAAGCAACTCACTGACTACTTAAATAAATTCTCAATCATTCATGACTCTCAATCAGGATTTCGGTCTAACCACAGCACCGAAACAGTACTAATTACTCTTCTAACTAAACGTAAACAAGCAATTGCAACCGGCAACAATATACCTCTCCTACAGTTTGACATGTCCAGTACATTCGACATGGTAAGCCATAAAATATTATTAAATATCCTAGAATACTTCGGAGTTGGAAGCAACGTTCTTAGTTGGTTTAGAGACTTCCTAACTTCAAGAACATACCAAGTGAAATCTAATTCGAATATGTCAGCTCCATGGATACCTGAATACGGAGTCCCCCAAGGATCTCCACTCTCGCCGACCCTCTTCAACCTAATGATGACTCCCCTGGCCAAATCATTATCCAATCAAGGCCTCAATCCATACATTTAAGCAGATGACGTCACGATTTACATCCCGTTCAAACATGACTTAAAGGAAATCACTAAGGACATCAACCACAGCTTCCAAATCATGCATTCATGGGCAGATGCATTTCAATTAAAACTTAATGCGGAAAAAAAAACAATGTCTTATACTTTCATCACAACATAATATAAGTAAATTCACCACTATAACCACACCAAACTTTTCCCTTCCCGTTTCAGACGCTCTGAAAATTCTTGCAGTTACCATTGATTGAAATCTCACACTTGAAAGCCATGTGAAGAATACAACAAGGAAGGTGTTCCATTCAATGTGGAAACTTAAAAGAGTTAAACCTTTCTTCCCAAGGGTTATTTTTCGCAACCTGGTACAATCAATGGTGCTGAGTCATCTAGATTATTGCAATGCACTTTATGCTGGCTTTAAAGAGCAAATCATCAAGAAACTTCAAACAGCCCAAAACACTGCAGCCAGACTCATATTTGGAAAAACAAAATACGAAAGTGCCAAACCTCTAAGAGAAAGACTACACTGGCTTCCACTTAAAGAGTGTGTTGCGTTCAAGGTCTGCACTCTGGTTCATAAAATCATTCACGGAGATGCCCCGGCATACATGTTAGACCTTATTGACTTGCCATCCAGGAATGCTAAAAGATCAGCACGCACATTCCTGAATCTTCATTTCCCCAGTTGTAAAGGACTAAAATACAGATTAATACATGCGTTCCGCTTTTCCTACATGAGCACGACCCAATCAACTTTCGCAAGTCACTGAAGACTCATCTCTTCAACAAGGCATACCACAACGATCCATAATAGGAACTGCAGTGCATCACCATTTACCTGATATTCTGAATGTTATCTCTCTATACCTGATTGCTTAATTCTATTATGTCATCCATGTTCTTTATGTAATACCAATTGTATCTTTTACTCTGGTATGGCGAATGCCATGACGGAACATTGTAAGCCACATTGAGCCTGCAAATAGGTGGGGAAATGTGTGATACAAATGCAACAAATAAATAAACACAGAAGTGTTATTAATAGATGAGCTTTGGAAAAACCCTTGGTAGAACACTCTGTAAGGTTTAATCACAAAATTGAGGACTATAAGTTCTGTGTGATTCAGAAATCTAAACTACCTGGCGTGGTGAAGATTTTGATAAGATCCTTCTGAGGATAGAGCAGAGATTGATTTTTAGTTTTAATACAGTACACCCACATGGTTTAAATAAGGAGTTAGGTTTGTTGGCTTGTATATAATGAGTATGCTTTTATTTCAAGATATTTGTGCATAAGATTACACAGGTCTCTTATATATCTTTTTTCAACCTGTTTTATCAGTATTATATGTGTTTTAGTGTTCTATTTTCAAACATACATTTTTTTACATTAGGTTTTGAAGTGGTGTATGCCTTTAAGGTTTTCTTGTTCCATTTACACCTGACAACATCATTGGAACGCATAGCGTTTTTGTTTTTTTTAGCTTATTTTGTAGCAAAAATTTATGAAAATTACATATTTGAGGAGGGCATGATTTATAGAACAAGAATCTTTCGTTATTTTTGGATTTTATATTTGACCAAAAAAATGCCGATTTTTAGCATTTTGACATGAAGGTATTAAAATGAGACTTTAAGTTTAAGGACACGTATTGTGCTTGACTCCAGCTTTTATTTCCCCCATTTGTGGATGCTATGTTTTCTTGAAACTGTAATAGTAGTTACTTACAAGTATAAATAATGGGTGGGATTCAAGATGGAGGATTTCTACACAGATAGGTGAAGCTGTTGCTCTGCCCTCCATTGGTAAGAAGCTGCATTCAAGTAAGTTTTTACTTTTCTCTTAACCGTTTTTTAAAACTATTTTTGTCCAGTTTAGAGCTTTGTAATTTGCTTTTTTTTCAATTGAAAGCACACAGAGTTCTGAGTGGTTATCTGTATGCATCTCCTGAGGTCATTTTGGATATTTAGTGTCACTACCAGGACAAAGCCTGTGAAACCCTGGTTAGGTACGTACTTCGTATATCAGAACAATGTTATCTCTTTTATTGCTTATATTTCTTTGTACATATGTTGGTTTGATTCTTTTAATTTCGTAATATGTTATACATATGAATGTTGATTTAATTATTTATTTTAATTAAGATTTATTCATTTGATAATTATTTTAAAATCGTTGGATTTTTTATATACTTGTTATTACTGTTTATGAAGATTTGTGTGCTTAATTCAGTTTCATTTGTCCATTTCTGATTTTGCAATTTTATATTTATGTTTGTTTGTTTTTTACCAGTTGTTTATGTTTACCCCTGATGCAGCCTTATTGGCGAAACGTGGCCACATTTGGACTTGTTTGAATAAATACTTGTTTTGTACTTCACAGTGACTGCTTGGGTGTTGTTTTGTTTTCTTTTTCTTTGTTTATAGGACAGAGACTATGGATTTGTCCAGATGTTGTGTGTCCTACACAGGAAAGGAGAAAGTTATTTCTTTCTATGCACCAAGAAGTCTTGGCATTGGGTGCTACATTTTTCTTTCGTTATCTTTGCAAATGTTTGATAAATTACTTAGGATCAAGATATATGTTCTTTGACCCAGAATAATTACATTTCTTTATTGATTTAAATAAATTGTCTGTTTTACCATCTGTGTAGGCGACATAAGTGATTAGTAGTAATGGTTAATCAGGAAGGTGCCAGCTAAGTATTTTTGTTTAATTCTGTTTTCCTTTTAGATATCTCCAGTGTTGTTTAGTCCACCCCTGTTTGACTTGTGGTCTAATTTTACAAGTTTGAGGTTGATATAGTTTTATGTAAAAATTCATCCTTTTTATTGTAGATATTAATTTATTTTCTCAGATCTGTAAGAGTTTCTTGAGCAAGTGTATACTTGTGTAAATTGTGTTAATTAAAAAAATACAGGTGATAACCTTTTATTAAAATAGTGTAAAAGAGAACCTGACTTTGGCCAAGTTTTAATGCTTAAGCTTGCATCGGGGCTACTTCGCATAAAATTTACAAAAAATTGATAAAAACAGAACTAAGGCAGTATAAAACAGCATTAAACCACAGCATTGTTGCTCATATACTTAAATGAGTTAATAAAAACAGAAAGGATTGGTACAAAGACATGTACAAACTAAACTAAACTTTAAAAACATAACATAAAATAATTCATGTGTGCATATGCACAATTGTTTTCTATTTTAATGATTTATTCAAATATATGAATGAGGGTACAGTGGTTTAATGCTGTTCTGCGCTGCCTGGGCCATATTTACTTATTTTGTGTGCTGACTTAATTCTTAATAGAAGTTCATCCCAAAGTTTTTGGCTCTTGGTTTGGTTCTACTGTTTTTAAATATAGTTTAGTTTATTGAAATTTGATATACTGCCAATGCTAAGCCTAATTGGCAGTTTAACTAGATGGTTTAACTTGGTGGCTTATGTCGGTCCAAAATCTTCAAAAAAAATTTAAATGGACTATAGTATTTGATAGGAAAGGATAATAGGCATACAAAGAGTTAGTCATACATGAGAAAGAAAGGAAGGGTGG
Source organism: Microcaecilia unicolor (assembly GCF_901765095.1). NCBI lineage: Eukaryota > Metazoa > Chordata > Amphibia > Gymnophiona > Siphonopidae > Microcaecilia > Microcaecilia unicolor. The sequence goes on from NC_044033.1 coordinate 104,689,692, forward strand.
GGAGATGGAGAGATGGGAAGGGCAAGATGAAAGAGCTAGGGTAGGCAAGCAGAAAAGGAGAAGGGGGAAGGGCAGTGTGGGGAGGGAAATGGAGAAACAGAATCTAATCCAGAGCAGCTATACACCATGTTGCGCCAAAAGATCTGGGTGAAAAGCCAGGCCTTTAGTTCTGCTTTAAAGCTCTTATAAGACAGTTCTACATGGATGTGTAAAGGGAGTGAATTCCAGTGAGAGGGTGCCTCGAAAGAGAATGCATGATGTCTAGTAGACTCAAATTGAGCAATCTTAGGGGCAGGTAAGACCAGACGAAAGGTCTTTCAGTGAGCAGAGAATATGGGCATGAGAATATGGGATAGTGAGGATAGAAAAATATTGTGGAAGGCCAAGCCTATTGGACTTGAAGGTGAGTGTTAGCAATTTGAAAATGATGAGCTGGTTGATGGGAAGCCAGTGATATTGTAGAAAAAGGGGAGGGAAGCATTATCACGGTAGTGAGCATGGCATAGTAAGCGGATAGCTGTGTTCTGAGGGATTGCAATCATTTAATGGTAGTCTGAGTACTGCCAAGGTAAACAATATTACAGTAATCCTATCTGGTAGTTAGGAGGGCAAGGATCAGAAAATGGAAAATGGTGGGGCTGAAGTAACAACAGACAGTATGAAATTGACAAAGGACAAAGAACTCTACTTTGCAAATATTGACAACTTGGGGCACAAAAGTAAGACATGAGTTGAAAATTATTCCTAGGTAGCAGAACAAATTTACTGGTTGAATGGAAGAACCAAGGAGGTTGAGAGGACCAGATGGAGCAAAAAGACCCCCAGTGAACTAGCAAGCTAGGGTTTTGTCTTTGTTGAGTACAAGTCTGTGGTCAGCAAGTCATCCTAGATGAGTTCCAAACAGTAATGAAGTGACAGGAGTGAGGGATTATATGGGTTAGTGGGAAACAACAATAAAATGTCATTGGCGTAGAAATGAAACACCAGTACATTGGATTAGAATTGTCAAAAGGCTTAGAAACAGGTTAAAGAGCAGAGGTGAGAGGACACAGCCCTGTAGAACCCTGCAAAACAGAAGGCGGGAGGAGGATCTTGATGTAGCAGTGACGACTGTATAAGAGCGATGAGAAAGAAATGAGGAAATCCAGGTCAGAACAGATCCAGTGAGGCCAAGTAATGAGAGATGGGATAGTAACAGAGAGTGGTTCACTAGATCAAAAGCAGCTGAAAGGTCAAAAGAGATGGCTAGAGCAACATTATGTTTGTGTAGGTGAGTATGAATTTCATTGAGAACAGCAGTGATGATGGTTTCAGTGCTGAAGTGAGCCCTAAAGCCTGACTGCCAGGGGTGTAGGGCAAGTGTTTTTTCAGCAAAGGAAGACGATTGTAAGAACACTATTTTTTTTCTAAGACTTTGGATAGGAAACAAAGGTTAGAAACTGGTTGATAATGGGCAGGAATTTGGGGGTCCAGTGTGGGTTTCTTTAGGAAAGGTCTAACAACGGTAGATTTCCACTGCTGTGGGACCTGGCCAGAGGAGAGGCTTTTATTAACTAAAGAGAGAATAAACTGGAAAAGATTGATTTCTTGTGTCTTCAGCCAAGAGGATGGAAAAGGATCTAGAGCACAGTAGGTAGGCCTAGTACCCGAGAGGGCTAATGAAAGAGAATAGAGAGTTTGTAGTTCAAAAGAGGCCCAGGAAGAAGAGCCAGTGAGACCTGACTGAATGGAGGAGACAAAGGGAGGCTGTAAAACAGAACCAGAAGGTGAGAGTGTGTTAAGCAATGTCTGGACTTTATCAGAGAAGTATTGAGAGAGACATTCAGCAGAAGAGACGAGAGAGGAACCTTGCAACTCAGTGGGAGGTGATGTCAAACTTTGAAAGATGGCGAATTCTTTAGTCACATTTGGGGCTTTCTTGATACAATTTTCAAAATAGTGGGCCTTGGCCTTGAGAAGGTAAAAGTTATAGTCTTTTTAGCTTATAGAAAAAGAGATCTGAGGCAACACGTGTCTTTTTCCAAATGCATTCCCATTTGTCTTTTTAGAAGCCACAATCTGCTGTGAAACCATGGTTTACTACGACCTGGCAGCGGGCATTTGGAAGGTTCGGCAGGGCAATCTGGTCAACAACGGAGGAGAGGATGGAATGGAAATGATCAGTTTGCTCATCAGGTTGAAGTGTATCATAGAGGGAAACGAGAAAAGGGATTGGGGGATTTTAAGTGTGTCCACCTTGGCAAGGTGTCTCAACCAGCACTGAGGAAAAGATGTCATCATCAGCAAGAAGGGAAGCCTAATTATTATTATCAGAAAAAATTATGTTTTAATAATGGCTGGTTACTACCATTGTTGATTTTATTTATCAGGAGATTTAGGGGCTCATGTTCAAAACAAAAAAGCATAAAAAAAAGTCATAAGATGGCAGAAGGATGTTTTCTTTTAAAAACAACCAACTTGTGATTTTTGACACCCCAGTTTTAGATGATTTGCTCCTTAGTTTGTCCAGATTTCAAGAGGGAATGTTGGGAGTGTGTTTTGGGCGGGACATTGGCGGCACCAAAAGATAAGACGTTTTTCTGCACTAATGGAATGAAATTAAAACGTCTAGGACCAAAATTAAGACGTTTTTGGCTAGACATGTTTCAATTATGAATAAGTGACTAAAATGTCTAGGAAAAAGGCAATTTTCAAACAAAAAAATAGATGTTTTTCAGGTTCAAAAATGACTATGTTCATCAATCAATTTTTGGACATTTCTAGCAAAACATCCAAAATCAGATTTAGACATTTTATTGAAAATGCCCCTCTTAATCTTTCTGCCTTCAGAGATTTGCGAAAGATAGTTGTTTCGTTGATTGTTCTCAGGTCTGTGGGTAATGCATTCCATAACTGCGTGCTCATATAAGAGAAGGTGGTGGCATGCATCTGTTTGTATTTTAGTCCTTTACAGCTGGGGAAGTGCAGGTTGAGAAATTTGCGAGATGATCTTGTGGCGTTTCTGGGAGGTAGGTCCACGAGGTTTAGCATGTAGGTTGGGGCGTCTGCGTAAATGATTTTGTGTACAATCGTGCAGATCTTGAATGCAATGCGTTCCTTAAGTGGGAGCCAGTGAAGTTTCTCTCTTAAGGGTTTTGCACTTTCATATTTAGTTTTTCCAAATATGAGTCTGGCGGCAGTATTCTAGGCAGTTTGGGGTTTTTTGATAGTCTGTTCTTTGCAGCCAGCGTACAGTGTGTTGCAGTAGTCCAGATGACTTATTACCATTGACTGTACCAGCGTACGGAAGATGTATCTCGGGAAGAAAGGTTTTACTCTTTTGAGTTTCCACATGGAGTAGAACATCTTTTTCGTAGTGTTTTTCACATGGGCATCAAGAGTGAGGTTTCGATCAATGGTGACTCCAAGAATTTTCAAGTTTTGTGATACAGGAAGAGAACAGTATGGTGTGGTTATAGTGGAGACGTTTTTTGTGTTATATTGTGAGGTAAGTACAAGACATTGTGTTTTTTCTGCATTAAGTTTTAGTTGGAATGCATCTGCCCAGGTGTGCATTATTTGGAGGCTTTGGTTGATCTCGTTGGTGATTTAATTTAGATCATGTTTGAACGGGATGTAAATTGTGACGTCATCTGCATATATGTAGGGGTTGAGGTTTTCATTGGCTAAAAGTTTGGCTAAAGGTATCATCATTAGGTTGAATAAGGTTAGTGAGAGGGGGGGATCCCTGGGGGACTCCACATTCAGGTGTCCATGGGAGTGATCTGTCCGCATTCGTTGTTACTTAGTATGATCTTTGAGCAAGAAATAGTGGTAACTGTATTTCAGTGCCCTTTCCAGAGCACATTGATGATATAATAAGCAAAAATAATTTCTTTTCTGGTTTATCATAATATTTTAAAATAGGAGCAGAAAACTATAATATTCTAGACAGCTAATTTTTGTAGCAAAACATTTTAGGTAATCCATATCTTATGTAGCAATTAGTTTGATTGCTTGAAACAAGATTGAACAGTCTGTTAGTTTTCTAGTCTTAAGAAATGCAATAACCCTTTTTTTTTTTCTTTTAGAAGATTCCTCTTCCTAGAATAGTCAATGAATGGGAAATGTGCAAATTGAATACAAATCCTAGTTTTAGAAAGCTAGCTAATAAAATGTACACATTGTGATAAGGAAGAGGCTGTCCTACCCTGGTTGGGCCCATAGAGGGGGCTGTTGCCCTAAAATGTCCAGGGAGAAGGGCTGGGGTGAGTTGCTGAAGGGAGCCAGTAAGGGGAGGTATAGCTGGAGGTCGCTAGGACCGGGGAGAGTCCTGGAGGGGGAAACAGGTGCAGCAGGTTATGGGCTGGGTCCTGTTTGGCTATTAACCACTTATACTCCACCTGAGTTGTGAGGGAGAGAAGAGAGCTGGCAGCTGAGGAAGAGGGCTGGTAACTGAAGCAGAGGGATCCCCAGGAGAAGTACTGGCTGAGCCCTATGGCCTGGTAGTGAAAAGGCTGTGTCTAGAACAGTGAAGAGGTACTGTGTGTCCCAGATGAAAAGACTGTGTCTAGAACAGTGAAGAGGTACGGTGTGTCCCAGAGGAAGAGACTGTGTGTCTAGAGCTGGGTGCTACAAGGAGGGACTGTGTGTCCAGGGACTGAGTTAGTACTGAGCCCAAATGCCTGTGTGAGAGGGCTCAGGGGGAAGAAATCCATGGATATTGAACTGTGCAAGAAGAAATGTTTAAATGGGAAGATTGCACTGAGTAGAAAGAAATGAAATGTTTAAGCTGGAAGAACTGTTTAAGCTTGGGAAAGTGTTTTAAGCTAAAAGAAGAAATGGTTAAGCTGGAAGAACGGTTTAAGCTTGTGAAAGTGTTTTAAGCTAAAAGAAGTGTGCCCCAGAGGCTGGAATAAAGATGTGTTTGAAAATAGCCTGATTGGTGAGACCTGACTATGCTGACTATGTTTGCCTTTTGAGAAGCAGGTCACCCTGAGCAGAAAAGGGTAGTAGATTAATTTGCATAAAATCTGCATATGGAGAACCAGCTCACCCTGAGTGAAAGAGGGATCTGGGAGCCTGAGGTGGGAGCTTCATCATCACACAATAGCCTCATCATTTTCACAACATACAGAAGATATAAATGATACATTTCTGTCATTTTAAATCAAGCTTCAATCTATATTTCCTTCCACAGAAAAAAATCAGTGAGAGAGTAAAGAGCAATCAGCAAAATGCAACACCTTTCAAAATCGGAATGCAGAGAATTTTATCTCGATCAGTATCTAGTTTTGAAAGCAATTTACAATGGTTATTAGACTTTAAAAAACCTAATTTTGCCAAAATGGGGGAATACCTAAAAGCTGCTAGCTGGATGAGAACAGCTTGGGGAACTAGAAAAATAGTGGTCAAAACTGAAAGAAGATATTTTAGAGGCAGCAAAACCTTTTTGTTAGGAAAATAAATAAAAGTTACAGGAAAGGAATGCCACTTTGGTTCTCAAAAGTAGTAGTTAAGAAGGTAAGAGAAGGTTTCGGATTTCTTTATTTTTGATATACCGCTAAAGGGCTAATGCCATCAAAGCGATTCATAAAACTAAATATACATAACATTATAAAAGAAAATGGAAAAGAACTGCAATGGTCAAAGGAAAGAAACAGAAAAAAGAAGAAGGCAAAGGGGCGGGGAGAGAAGAAAGGAAATTAGGAAAAGAAGTTAGCCTTCATAAATTACAGAGCATCACAGAAAGAATAGAACAGGCTACTATACCTGGAAAAGCTAAACGCAGCTGGTAAAGTAGACAAGGCAAGGAAAATTGCAAATGGAATAAGAAATAGCCAATCAGGTAAAATTTAGCAACAAGACATTCTTTAGATGTATAAGTGATAGGAGGAAGGGCAAAAGTGGCATTGTGAGGTTCAAAGGTGAAGAGGAACAATATGTAGAAGCTGATTAGGATAAAGCAGAATTGCTCAACAAATATTTCTGTTCTTTGTTAACAGATGAAGAGCCGGGAGTAGGAGTGGACCACAAGACAAACGCTAATAAGAAAAGAAGTATGGTAGAGCTTGACCAAATTTCAGAAGACTGTATTTGTGAGGAGCTAGTTAAACAAAAGGTAGACAAAGGGATGGGGCCAGATGGGATACATCTGGCTACTGAAGGAACATAGGGAGGTTCTGGCAGCTCTGCTCTCTGATCTGTTGTTTTGGGTTTTTTAAATTTTTTATTTATCATCAGTTTCAATATTAGTGTCTCAATTACATCATTGTGTTAATCAGAAGTTCCGTATAAAACCATATCACATTACAATCAGGAAATAATTCTACTTAATATTTGGCCGCAAGATTACACGGTATAAACTTAAGGAAAATTACTCAAAAATTATCAGACACATTCTGTAGCTGATATACTTATCCTAGCTGATGTTAGAGGATTGTGGAACAGTTACTTAGACCCTTTTCTCTTCCCTAGCCACTATAAATTCTATGTTATCTGGGTTCAAAACACATAAGATTTATTCTGAAAAATATAACACAAGAACAAGGAAGTCTCAATAGTAATTTCAACCACTGTCTGACCTTTTCAATGCTTCTCTAGAGTCAGGAGTGGTCCCGGAGGACTGGAGAAGGACAGATGTGGTCTCTCTCCACAAAAGCAGTAGTAAGGAGGAGGTTAGGAACTATAGGCCAGTTAGTCTTACCTCAGTGGTAGTACATAAGTGCATAAGTATTGCCGTACTGGGACAGACCGAAGGTCCATCAAGCCCAGTTTCCAACAGTGGCCAATCCAGGTCACAAGTACCTGGCAAGAACCCAAAACAATACAATACATTTTATGCTGCTTATCCTAGAAAAGAGCAGTGGATTTTCCCCAAGTCCATTTTAATAATGGTCTATGGACTTTACCTTTAGGAAGCTATCCAAACTTCTTTTAAACCCCGCTAAGCTAACTGTTTTTACTACATTCTCTGGCAACAAATTCCAGAGTTTAATTACACATTGAGTGAAGAAATATTTTCTCCAATTTGTATTAAATTTACTACTTTGTAGCTTCATTGTGTGCCCCTAGTCCTAGTATTTTTTGGAAAGAGTGAACAAGCGATTCACATCTACCCATTCCACTCCACTCATTATTTTATAGACCTCTATCATATCTCCCCTCAGCTTTCTTTTCTCCAAGCTGAAGAGCCCTAGCCACTTCAGCCTTTCATCGTAGGGACGTCATCCCATCCCCTTTATCATTTTCGTCGCCCTTCTCTGTACCTTTTCTAATTCCACTATATCTTTTTTGAGATGCGTTGACAAGAATTGAACCCAATATTCGAGGTGTGGTCGCTTCTAAACCAGAAACTAGAGAGGTTTCTGGAATCAAATGGAATATTCTGGTTAAACTCTTTGATTGGGTGGACAAGCAGTTGGATTTAGTTATCAAAACTACTAACATAATTTTGCAGAAACTTGTGTCCCTTTCTTTGCATTCTGAATGTTCTTTAAAGTATTGGTACATATGCTAAAAGATTATATTGATGGTGCGTGTTTCTTCAACATGCTTCTTCAGCTTGTAGAGAATAATGTGGTAGTGTGATGAAGAAGCATAATGCTTGAGTGGTAGAATAGAATTTACACTGATAATCCAGTAAATAAGTATCATCTTTCCTTTGTCTTCATTCTGTTGCACAAATATTTTTATAGGAAAAACATAGAAAAATGTAGGCAGATAAAGACCATATGGCAGTGGTTCCCAAATCTGATCCTGAAGGCACCCTGGCCAGTCAGGTTTTCGGGTTAGCCACAATGAATATTCATGAGAGAGATTTGCATGAAGTGGAGGCAGTGCATGCAAATTTCTCTCATGAATATTCATTGTGGATATCCTGAAAACCTGACCGGCCAGGGTGCCTCCAGGAGCAGGTTTGGGAACCACTGCCATATGGCCTATCCAGTCTGCCCATCCATGCCATCTACTCTCCCTGTCATTCCCTTAGAGATCCTATGTACTTGTCCCAAGCTCTCATGAATTCAGATACTGTTTTTGTCTCCACCACTTCCACTGGGAAGACCGTTCCATGAATTCACCACCCTTTCCATGAAGAAGTATTTCAAGTTACTTCTGAGTCTGTTCCCTTTACACCTTTATCCTATATCCCCTCATTTCAGAGTCTATGCGGCATTGAGGTCTAAATCCGGACGGTGACTTACGAACTAGCGAGAACTTGGTCAGGTATTCCATTAATTGTTATGCAACTGCTTAATGTTCGGCGGTGGCCAAAAAAGCAAACAGGATGCTAGGAATTATTAGGAAAAGGATGGTGAATAAGACCTAAAATACTATAATGCCTCTGTATCGCTCCATGGTGCAACCCCGCCTTGAGTATAGTGTTCAGTTCTGGTCGCCGTATCTTAAAAAAGGTATAGTGGAATTAGAGAAGGTTTAAAGAACAGCGACCAAAATGATAAAGGTGATGGAACTCGTATGAGGAAAGGCTAAAAAGGTTAGATCTCTTCAGCTTGGTAAAGAGACGGATGAGGGGAGATATGATTGAGATCTACAAAATCCTGAGTGGTGTAGAAGTAAATCGATTTTTTACTCATTTCAAAGGTACAAAGACTAGGGGACACTCGAAGTTACATGGAAATGCTTTTAAAACAAATAGGAGGAAATATTTTTTCACTTAACAGATAGTTAAGCTATGGAATTCTTTGCCGGCGGATGTGCAGTTAGCGTATCTGGGTTTAAAAAAGGTTTGGACAAGTTCCTAGAGGAAAAGTCCATAGTCTGCTAAGAAACAGACATGGGGAAGCAACTGTTTGTCTTGGGATTTGTAGCATGGAATGTTGCCACAATTTGGGTTTCTGACAGGTACTTGTGATCTGACTTGGCCACTGTTGAAACAGGATACTGGGCTAGATGGACCATTGGTCTGACCCAGTATGGCTACTCTTATGTTCTTATGCATGGTTTTGGCTATGAGAGGTATTGATGCCACTGGTCTATAGTTCTTGACATCTGTCTTGCTGATCTTTGTGTTCTTCAGGATGGGTGTCAGCATTATGTTGCCTTTGTCTTTTGGATATAGGCCTTTCGCTAGCACGAATTGAGTTAAGAACATGAGATGTGTTACAAAGGAGGAGGGAGCTTTTTTCAGAACATTGTTTGGGCATATGTCCATAATGCAGTAGGCTGAAGCATATTCTAGCAGCATGGTATGGACAAGTTTACAGACGGGTTTTTCAAATGTGGTTGAGAGTCTGTAAGTGGCTATTTCTTCTTTCTGGCTATTGGTTTCAGCAAAGAAGCTGCCTATGTCTTTTCCACTGGCTGTGAGTCCTTTTCTCATATCAACTGTTTTATTCTCAAATTAAGAGGCTATTTCTTCTGCTGATGATGAGTTTTTGTTGGTCAATGAGGAGGTGTCTAGCAGGCTGTTGATGACTCTGTATAATTTTTTTATGTTATTATAGTCTTCTCCAATTTGGTTCCTTAACTTTGGTTGTATTCTTTTTATATCTAAGGGTCAAGGTTAGCTTGTAGTGATCCGATCATGGGACTTCATTACAGTTGGCTTCTTCAATCCTGAATTTTATATCTTTTGGTAGTCGATATGCTAATGTATCTAAAGTGTAGTTGGGGTGTGTAGGTGTTGAGATTTCCATTGTTGTTGGAAATCATTATAGGCTTTTGTGTTCTCGACTGAAGATAGTTATAGAATTGGCACTACATTTTGGCATTTGGGCACCTAAATCTTGGTGCATTTTATAGAGTTGCCACCAAAATGTATTGATCTATAACATCTACCATGCAAATGATTATAAAACTCTTCAGTCTGTACCATAATATCACACAAAGAGCAATGGCCACACTAAAAATGGCCATAGATCAGCGTTCTTCAGTGCAAGGCCTGTTTTTTTTTTTTTTTGTTAGTTTTTGCCTCTTTACCCAAGCTCACAACAGAATGGGGGAAGTAGAGGAGAGAAAGAGCTGCATGCTTGAAGGACAAATCCAAATTATATGCCACTACTTGCAATAACTCATGAAGTGGGGGTGAATCTCCAATATATCAAACAAATACCCAGTGCTCAATATCTTCAGTCTCATTCACATTAGAGCAAAGGATTAATATTACTTTAATTTCTTTTTATATATGTCTTTATTGGTCTAATTTTTCTTTAATCAAAATACTTGTTAAATATTTTTTCTATATATTTAAAAATTCAGTCCAATTCGACAAATTAATGAATGTACCTTAGATTTAAATGCTGATTGTTCACAGGACCGTTTGCCAACACATGGCATGTTTCACAAATAGCTGCATCAGGGTTCGGTCCACCAAACACGTCTCATAATCAATCTTGACTCAATTTTGACGTACATATATAGAGTCAAGATTGATTATGAGACATGTTTGGTGGACCAAACCCTAACACAGCTATTTGCGAAACATGCTGCATGTCAGTGAATGGTCCTATGAACAACAAGCATTTATCATAATTTGTCGAATTAGACTGACATTTTAAATATAGAGAAAATATTTAACAAATATGTTTGATTAAAGAAAAATTGGACCAATGGAGACTTGAGTGAGCCGAGAGCTTATATTTAGCTCTTGTGAAGTAAACTATTGCTGAGGTCCTATATACAAAGAAATTATAGTAATATTAATCCTTTGCTCTAATGTGAATGGAATTGAAGTTATTGAGTGCTGGGTGGTTGTTTGAGATGCTTGAAGGACAAGGCATTTCTCAATAGATGAAGAGAATGTATTTGGAAATGCCCACCTCCTTGAGGATAAACAATAAAAAATTTGAAGGCAGGCTGGGGTGGTGGATGTCATTGACACACACTGATCATCAGTGTTGAGGCCTTGCATGGGATGATATTTGGTGGCTCTCCTTCAGCTCATTTGGATCCAAAGTGGTCCCAACTTAGTGAAGAGCACTACCATAAATAGATATAGTAGACTGTAGATCAGACATCTTTATATCTTTAGTAAACATAACATTTCTTTTAGATTCTGGTCTCTTGTATAACATATCCTAATTATTTTCTCTGTGAAATATTAATACATGCAAATAACCTGCCATTTATGATCCAATTCATTTTGATGAGAACTGTGAATAATGAATAAAAAAAAAAAGTAATAGTTTCTGACTTGCTAGAATTAGATAAACTTTTTTAGGTGCTAACAAATATTCATGATGAAAAAATGTGGCCATTATACATGCTAACTTTATTAAATTAGAAGGATAACCAAGCTGTAGAAATGGGGTACTTAACAGCTTTATTTTGAAATCCATTTTTAGTAGAACAAATCCTATAATAACATAGAAATTGTATATAACGTAAACTGCTTTTCATCTTGATAGAATGAAAGCTTTCAAAATGCATTATGATCTGTACTTTTCTTAAACACAGTAATTTTATGGTAAATCAGTTTTATTGATGACAAACATATCCAACAATGAAAACATTCAAATATGCTCAAGAAGTAATCAAAATATTGACATATGGTACCAAACAATCAAATAGTCATCCAAGATTTCCATATTTTCTTCCTGCTCCCTTTATCCCACCCCAAACACCTATCCCATTCCAAACCCCTTAAATCAAACCTCGACCCTCAAATTACTGTTCCGTACAAAATGGGAACTATCAGATGAACTCCCCCCGCCTAGCCCCCCTTAATGCTGTAACCTCATGTACCTCAAGAACAGTATATAAAAAGCTACGTATCCCCATCAGACTAATAATATTATGCCAGAACTAGGATTAAAATAAAAGGCCACCTTCCTGTTGGTCTGAAAGAAAATGCATGTTACAAAAGAAGTAAAAACTAGACATAAAAGAATTGCTTAGAATAAAAGGTCCAACATCATTGAGTTCAAAACAACAAAGACTGCTGATAAATACAAAATTCAGAGGAAACTGCCTAAGTTCCCACACCAGCTGGGAGGTTTTGAATGAAAGTTTTCTCTGACCACCATAAGTAATTTGGTGTTGCGCTGGATAAAGTAAAGCACTTGAAATCTTCTTAGCAAATAGCTCAGAGCATAAGGGAGCAAAAGCTTTTTGCTGAGATCATAGTTTGGCTATATAGTCCTGAAAACACAGTACTCCAGTCAGCAAACATTTCCCATGACACAGGGCCTACAATATAGCTTGTTTATGCACAAAATGTCAAACCCGAAAGACCACCACACGGGTGCAACATCACTACTCCCAGAGCCCATCCTGCGGGTTCACTCTATTTTAATAGGATCCTCCAATGATTGTGGGAGCCAGGACTCAAGAGTTTTCACAAGCTCTGCATCTTTCAAAGATTCGGCAAGTCCCACCAGACGCAAATTATTATGTCTGAAACTGCCCTCCAAATTGTCCAATTTACATTCCAGTTAAGCAGAGCCACATCACGCATTGTACATTTTGCCTTTTCCTCTAAAGCTCCAACTCGAAGTTGCTGCACATCTAACTCCATATCTATACTGTCCAAATGCTCATGGGCGGCCTCCGTTTTGCCATTGTAATTGTTGCAGTTTCGCATCTAACACAGCTTCCACTGCAGCCTGAACCTCTGTCACAATTTCCAAAGTCCAAACAGAGCTGACCGAAGGGCTCTGCCAGGCCAATTGAGCCGCCATCTTAGCAGTTGCTCCCCACTGCTTCTCGTTATCTTTTTGGTGCAGTCTCAATTCCTTATCATAAACAATATCTTCAAGACCTTCACCCCTCCAAAACCAACAGGAAGAGCAACAAAAAAATAGGTATAGTATCAACCCATATCTGGCAAAAATATGCTGGATATGCAACTTTTTTTCGGTGGGGAGACAGAGGAGCCAAACAGGCAGCTTCCGCTCCTGCTCTAGGCATCACATGATCCTTCAAAAGCTTACTATCCAAAAAAGTAATGATGTATGGTAAGTCATATCAAATTGAATATACTCATCACACTTATTAAGCCACTTATAGAATTGGTCGAGTTCTAAAATAGTCCCATTCCATAATAGAAAAATATCTTTAACATAGTGATGCCAGAAACAGATTTTTTTCAAAGAAAGAACATTCCAGTTTTTTCTCGAATTTGGCAGTAAAAGATTAGCAATGGATAAAGGAAACAGTTCTCCCAATAGCAGAAAACTGAAGAAAATCACCTGTTCTGAAATATAAAAAATTGTTCTTCAATGCAAGTGAAGCCAAAGAAATGTTAAAAAGCTATTGCGAATAAAATGTGGGTGTTGTCTTAACTCTGGAGTGTCAGATACTAAACCCAGAGCTTCATGTTGGGGTGTATGTGTATATAAAGATCTTACTTCTAATCAAGGCTTAATTTGTAGACAAAACAGAAATGAAATTGTGGAGCCAGGGGAGGGGTTAGCCAGGGTCAGGATCAATAAGAGATAAGGTGCTGGATTAGGAGGAACACTCTGTGCTCTGCTTCAGCAAGTGTAAGTGGATCACATTGTATATTTCTTAGTTCCCCTTTGACAAAGCTGTGCAGTAATGCTGACATAGCCCATTCAAAATGAATGGGCTGTGTTGGCATTACTACAAAGGCAGCTGCTAGTGTGGCTTTATAAAAGGGAGCCTTAAGTGCTTGTTTTTGGGTACACTGTATATGTTATTACACCTTGATTTTCTAGGGGTTGTATTAATATGCATACAGAAACACACACCTGGGTCATCCCATTCCCAGCAATAAAAAAAAAAACGAATGCAAGGAAACTGGACATAGTGATAATTTAGAGATATACCAGAATGGTATTGATTACAGAGGTGTCATTTTCAGCAATTATGCTGTGAATTGGATGGAGAGAGAAAAGATCAATAAATGCCAAGAAAGTATGGCAGAAAGATACAAAAATATTTCCCATTGTATTGGGAACCACGGGCTTGATTAAAAAGAATTTTCAAGCATACTTGATAGATTGCCTATACATGTTACATCTTATGAACTCCTGAAGGAAGCTTTCTTTAGCACACAAAAAATTACTATGGTGAATGTGAGCAGTATATTTTGAGAGACTGAGATCATACTGCAAGTCCTCTGGCACAGAAGTGAAGTTTCGTTATCGTGATATGCAAAAAACTAACCCATTTGTAGACATTGCCCCAAGAAAAATACATACACATACATATCTGACACATAGGCACATGCACTCAGAGGAATTAGAAAGTATTCCATGAGGAATGCTTTGCATGTTTCCCCCACCACCTAGTCCTACTCTGCTAGTCTGGCTCTTAATGATTCAGATAAGTATTTCATTTTCTTTCTTGTAAATTCTACAGTGAAACCTAAGGAATGAACTATATAGCTTTCTTAATGTTTGCTGTATATGGTGAGACCTAGTGTCAGAATCATGTATTTTGCTGTTGGTTGTTATGTGTATTGCCTTCAAGTGGTAGACAGGCATGGCAATAGCTGTTATTTTGATACAGGGACACCCTGTGGTTAAAATGTAAAAGTTCATCCTTTTGATAGTGACATCTAATGGTTAGATATACTATCATGCTTGGTATCTTTTTATTATTCTGTCCAAATTAGCGGAATGATTAGGAATTGCTTTATTCAAAGTGCCCTTCTTCTCTGCCCTCCAGGTTAGAGAGAGACACAGAGGCAGCACAGATACAAACACATGTACTCACCTGGATGCACACACTCACTCACACACACAGAATAGAAAGAGTTCCATGAACCATGCTCTTCATGGTTTCCTACCTGATAGGCAAGATGAAAAATATGTAGTATTGTAATAAATTGCTCGGACATAGTCACTTACACACATCCTAACAGAAAGAAGCAAGCAATAGAATGTCGTACAGGTTCTGGTCCAAGTCTATGATGCCTCCCCTTTCCTTTGTTATTTTTGCTATGTATATAGCTCAGCTAACCTATAATTCATAAATATAAAAGATGTAACAGTATATATTTAAGTGCCCAGTCTATGATTGTTTTGTTGTTGTTGTTGTTGTTGCTGCTGCTGTTGCAGTAAACAAGATGTTATCTGCTGCTATTCAGCATTACTAAGATGCATTTCTGAACTGTGTTTAGTGAGAATATTCCAATATGTCAGGTCTGAAGAAGAAACATAAAAATCTGTGTATTAATGGTGGCGGTGTAACGTTTAAGAATTAATAGCTATGCTCACCAGCATTGAAGAGGGAGTGCATTGAAGAAGTCAAAACAAGATATAGCTTAAGCAGTCAGACAGCTCATGGAGTACTTTGTTAAGGGTATTTTATATTCTGCTTATGGTTGCACATGGAAAAAGGAGGCTTTTTAAATAAGAATTCCTTTGATTGCACACAGTTGAATGAATACCTTTGACTAGTTGTAGCAGCTGCACAAAAGTTCTTGAAATGACCCCTTTCGATCTGCTCCATTCTCCTAGCCCCCGTTGAGAAATAGAGCTGTTTGGGCAGTTTTACAGGGATAAAGTCTATGTGAGTGACAGATGCTCCTACTGAACAAGGAACAATATTTAATTCAAGCCATTTCTCAGAGATTGTCTTATGTAAGAACAAGGTTCTGCTCCTGATGAGTTCCTTAAACTTGCTATTTTGTATTTGTAATCTGCTTTGATGTCCTAAGTGGAAGGTAGTTAACCAGCAAATAAACTAAGTTTGAATATATAAGCTAAAAGAATGCAGCTTCTATAATCTAAAGACATATGTGATATTTCTGGTTCTAAATGTCTGTATAGGGACTGTGTTACATTTCCTTGTACAACTGAGCTAATGTTCACTTTCTCTTTTCCTTCTAGTTCGGGAAAAACAACTGTAAAAAGAAATCTCTTCCATGAGCATAAAGAGTTTATTAACCTTCTGTATGATGTTTGATACCAGTCTTTGTTTGTTGTTCTTTAAAACTGACTTGGTGTGAATGCTATTATACTAAGCTAGCGCATCATTATGTTTTGTTGCCTTTCTCCTACATATACAGCAGTTCTCTTGTGTTGGCTCGTTACGATCTTTCTGAATATAGCAAACCTGCCTTCCTTTTTCCTTTCCCTGCACTAGTTAGCCCTATACATGTGAACTATATTTTTGTGAGCAATTGTTCATTGCATTGTATGCTTATGTGTTCGACGCACAAGGCCTTTAATTAAACAGCAGGATATTATTAGGCATAGCATGAAAGGCCTTTATAGTGAATCTGGTTGTTTAAACTGGGCCCTCAGTCTGTAGACTAAAAGGGGTGAGCAATGAATTGAGAGTTTGATGGCTAGCCCATAGAGGTCTTAAGGCTCAGGTGGTTGTCAGCCATAAGTTTAGCTTAGCTCTTTCAGTAATTTGTCACGCCTTAGTCTGCTCCTGCTGTGCCAGCACGTGCCAGCTTAGTGTCAGAGTGCCTGTTCGCCAGACGGCCACTCAGGCCTAACATCCTGCTGTTAACAGGACCACGACTTGCTGCGGCAGTATGGAATAGAGAGCCCTGACAACAGCCAAGTGCTGTGTAGAATAAGCATGCTCATAATGAGATGTGAATGGCATCAGTCAGTCCCTTTAGAATAGGGTCTAGGCGTGTGCCTGTTCTCTTAGGAAGTTTGGCAGTCTATTCATTAACAAGAGTCATCAAGAGTTCAGTCCCTAGAAACAACAGCAGCAAATTCACTCACTCTGTTGTGCTACCAGGAATGTTTCCTTCTACATTATAATACAAAAGTTGAGAAATTATATTGCTATCAAGTGCCTTCCTTGAAATTCCTCATATTCCTCTTTTCTCCTGAATTCCATGTCTGTCTCTTGACCTGGGAAACATACCTATATATGTAAAGAGAGAGATAATATGAGATGTGATTTAAAATATTTTCCTGCATGTTGGAGTATTTTTGTGCTGATCAGAAGCCGTTTTACAGATGTTATTAATGCATCTGATGAAAACAATGGTCTTGGAAAAATATTGATCGCTATCATAGAAACATTCTGAAATGATTCACATTTCTAACAATTGTTAATAATTTGTGGTTGCTAATGGCAAATTAGCAGTTACATGTATTCAAGTCACAGGTAGAATATCTAAGCATCTCTACATAACATAAACAATATATCACTCTGCAAAATTGTGGTTTAAAGCATACAGTATATAGATTTATATACCTAGACAAGGAGAATGAGATGTCATACTGGCTTCTTCAAGTGTTAATTCACAAAGTCATATGTGAGGTTTTCCAAGTCATTGTAAATTAGTTTCAGACATTATCCTGTTATTGGAAATGCATGATTCACCTTCTGAGAAAACAGAAGCTGCACACAAAAGAAAAAGCATTGCTTTCTACGCTATGAAAAGCTGCCACAAGCAGGGGTCCTATTAAGACAGCTGGAAAGTTGCTTCAGCTTGTTACGCTTGTAAGGTTTATTGGTGACTGGTTTTTGATTACACATTTGAATGCTGTGGGCTTCCAGGTTTCAGAGTTGTAATTAAAAGGCCAAGCTTGTTTTCAGATTGCTTAGCTGTTTCTATTTGTGGGTACTGTATAAAATTATGCAAATTGCCTTTCTAATTAATAAACTATAAGCACCATCACATCTTCAGTAAAACATTTCCAGTATTTTTCTCTAACATATTTCATATATCTTTGCAATGTGTTGTCATATCTTGTAAAACATGGTGCAATTATTTGTTTTAATAACTTGGCAAACGCGGTGAACAATGTTGTCAGTAATAACATGTTTAGGGGGGGTAGTTAGTGTAGTGCTTTACAGCAATAGCACATGTTATTTGTCCCTGCCTTAACCTACATTGAATGGCAGTAATATGCATTATGTACAGTTGTACAGAGTGTGGTTGTCCCTAGCTTAGATTATTGCAGTGCTCCTGGGTATCAGGAAATGTTAGCTCAGGGCGCTGCAAGTCACCCAAAATGCTGTGGCAAGGGTGTTAGAGGGTGTAGTAACTTTGAGCACATTAATTGGCTGCCTATGGAATATAGAATTCAATTCAAGATCCTGTACCTGATTTTCAAAGGGTTGCTTGATAGGATTTCTACTGTTCTTATTGGCAAAGTGTGTGTTTATCAGCCGAAGAGATTGTTATATTCCATGATTTCTCCTGTTCTAGATGTACCCAATTATCAGGATGTTAGGCTGGAGGACTTCCAGCACTCAATATTTTACATCACAGGGCCACAGTTTTGGAATTGGCTTCCTTCATGTATTAGAGAATTGCAGGAGCTGAGTGGGCTCAGGAAATTGTTGAAACATTTGTGTTTTCTCAGGCATACAGTGCAGACTAATGTTTACTGAGAGGGGTCTTTGTGGTGGGGACTTAGTTGTATTTACTTTATATTTTAATTATGAACTGTATTTCTATCTTGTTTAGGTTGAGTTTATGTTAATGGCTTAGTTGTTATGTATTAGATGTTCTTATTATGCCACTGTTTGTTGTACTCTGCCTAGAAGACTATGGCTAGAGTGGAATGTAAATTTTTAATTAATTAAATAAATAACACATATTAGTTCAAGTGACTGAGTGGTATGTAATAATGAAATGAAATGTAAAGTATGTAAATGCATACAAACACCTTATTATTATGTAAATCAAATAAAACAGCTTGTATTATTTTTCTTGCTTGGGAGCATCAAGCTGCTAGCACACAGCTTGATGCTCCTGGGCACCATTTTAAAGGGACTAGGGGACAGTGGCGTAGGAAGGGGGGGCGGTGACAAGTGGAGCTGACGCAGCTCCCAGCGACTGCACTCGGAGCGGAGCGGTCCTCCCGCCCGCCCCCCTTTGTAAGACTGCGCTCCGGGGGGGTGCGTTCGCATTCCGAGGGGGGGGGGCGCCGTGCTGCACCTGGGGGGGGGCACAGCGGTGAACCGCCCCAGGTGTCAGCTGCCCTCGCTACGCCTCTGCCAGGGGAAACTGTTCTCCCTATCGTAGAAGACATCCCCTCCCAAAGATAATCAAACTCTTTTTCCCTCCCCCAAAGATACCCCTTCCCAAAGACTGCTCAACACAATTCATTCCTGAAGAGATCCCCTTATCTATAGACTCCACCCTCCCATAGGCCTCACCGCCAGGCCTACCTTTCCAAGTCCCTGGTGTCTAGCAGGTTCTGGGGTGGGAGTGATCCTGTCCTTACTGGCCATTCTGGAGCGGGGTTCAAAATGGCTCTGGCGACCCCTGGCTAGTCTCACTATACTACCTTTAGGGCTCAAGCTGCCATGTAAGAGCTTTTTGCTCTTTTATGACTGCTTGACCTTTAGCGGTAGTACCGTAAGAGTTCCACTAGAGATTGCCAATACCATTTTGAACCCAGCAGGGACAGGTGCCACTCAGAATCACTGCTGCCCTAGAACCCATTAGACACCAGGAATTTAGAGAGGTAGGCCGGAGACGGGGGGAACTCTTTGTGGAAAGGTTATGTCTGGGGGCAATTGGTTATTTTTGCACATACTGTGACAATAATGAAACTCGCTCCAAAGCCAGGGTATATGAAGTATAATCTCATTCTCTCAAATTTACTGCTAACACTTGCATTGTGCCAAAGAGAGCTTCCCTTTGGAGTTCATAAGCTGTTACATGTATATGCAGTTTATCCAGGTGCCCTGAGGAGAAGGGGGCAGTGTCTATCCTGCTCCTTTAAGATACTATTCACATGCATTGGGCCTGGCTAACGGCCCGATACTTCCAGGCAGTTTCAATAACACAGCTTGTGAGCTCAGTCACAAACTGGGTTATTCATATACTGCAGGAGACACTATCCTATTTTACTGAAATTGCAGGTTAGTGACTCCCATGGTAAACTAAGGTGCTGTAAAAGGCCAACTTTTACTGCACCTTAATAACTACCTCTCCCCTTCAATGTTTGTATATCAGCGATTTGACAAATTTCATTCTTTTACAAAACCTTCCATATATTAAATCTAATACTGTTGTCCAGTTAGCAATATTATCCATCAACAGGCAAGACTCTAGGTAGAATATTTTCATAAGTCACAAATCCTTTCCTTGTTCATTAGTAGCTAAGCATCAGGAATATTTTTTCTTTCCAAATATACAGAATTTAACAGCAGAATTATGTTTCAGATGTTTGATTATTTTGGACAACATTTGTTATACGTGTCTGACCGGTATTCTAGTATAAAAACAAATGATCACCAATAAAACTCCTTGTTAGGTGATGACATACCAACAAAATAGATGTCAAGATCAAAGTTGTCCAAGTGTGTTCGTATGGACTGAACTATGACTATGTAATCTTGTGTACGCTCATCTGAACATGCCCTTAACTCTAATGTTCCAGTTATGAGGAAAGAGCTTTGTATCTTGAAGCAATAATCCAGAATCACAGAGAAGTAATGACGTTTGAGGATTTTGCAGCTCAAGTCTTTTCCCCGTACCCTAGCTGCTCCCTTAGTGGAACTGGTGAGTCTGCTTTATTCTTCTCCTTAGCGCTAAGAAGCACTTGAGCAGCAGATGTACACCTGTTTTCATAGATAAATGCTTGCAAATTTAAGAAGAGCATTTTCAACTAATGAATATCAAAAGGAATGATGACATTCATTTTAATTTGTTTTGCATCAAAGCTGTTCACTCATTACCTTTCTTCTGCTATTCTGTTAACCTCCAAATCTAGCAAGGTTAATGAACTTTCTCTAAGTAATGTGTTCTGGTTCATTCTAGAGTGGTTTTTTTTGCTGAGCTGGGAATAAATCGCTCAAAAGCTGTGCCTGGATCAGTGTTTACTTATCAAAAAATAGTTCCTCATAATAGAAGCCATTGCTGCTAATGCTAAATGGACATTATGCTCCGAGATGCCAGGGTCAAGGATTAATGTGGCAGAAATATAAGGATAGTGTTCCTATAGTAGATCATAACATCGGTGTAGTTAATTTTGTATATGTCTATTAGTAACGTAGTAGTTCTTGATATGACTGTTTGAATCTTTAATTGTTTTAATGAATTAGGGGCCCTTTTACTAAAGAGTATTAAGTTTTGGGCTTAATGTGCTATAACACAGATTTTAAAAGCACGGCAAGCCCAAAACTAACCACTACATCAAAAAAGGAGGTTCCCACTACTTTTCTAAACTTCAGGTTGTGTATTAACATTTAGATTAACGCAGTTAGGGCCTCTGTTATCCATCTGTGCTAGCAGCTCCCTGTGCAGTAATGCTGACAAAGCCCATTCACTTTTAATGGACTCCATGGCATTGCCGTGCGGGAACCGCTAGTGTAGCTTGATAAAAGAGGCCCTTAACCTGCTCCTGGTTAACAAGAAGCAGTCTGCGCCTCCTATTTAGAAGGCAGTAAGTGGTCTCACATTAACTCTAGGTTAGTCAGTTAGCATGTGATAACTGGAATGCACAAGCAGGCTACGCTTCCATGCCCTCTCTCCATCCATGCCTTGCCCCCTGACATTCCGAAAAAAGTAATGTGCGGTTTAAAACACAGAAACAGGCAAACTTTTTAAAAAAAACCTTGATGCAGTGGCACAGTACCCTGTTTTTGTTCATTAGCCACTCATTAAGTACTTAGCACCCTTTAGTAAAAGGGCTTCTTAATAGCTCATTACAGACTTGTTGTCTTTTTATTTAATAAAATAAATCCTGTAGAGTTGGCATGGACTGGAATTCATTGCACATTAAGGGGCCCTTTTGCAAAGTTTTTGCCACTTGCCAATTTGGAACTACCGCCGGACTATTGCAGGAGCCTGGTGGCAGCTCCCACCCCCACTGCATGCCATTTCCAGCACTACAAAAATAGTTTTAATTTTGCTCCACCAGGTTAGCACGGGAGCCCTTAGAATCATCTAAATAGGTGGCGGTAAGGCCATGGCCTCCCCCTCCCCCCTCCCCCCACAGAAATGGCTATGCGCCCATCCCTGTGATTAGCGCACAGCCATTTCTTTTTTTAAGCAAAAACATACCTTTTACCCACTGCACAGCAAATCCACGCTCTGATGCCACTGCAGTCCCCCTTTTACAGCAGCTTGGTAAAGGGCCCTAACATTTTTGGCTTTTGGGGATTGTTCTCCTGCATTTGTAGTTCTCACTGTTCCTGGAAAAGATAATATCCATTCATTTGCATATGATTCTGTTTGAGAGGTTGTCTTAAGTACAGAATGATAAGAAAATGCATTAAGAAGTACTTACTTAGTGCTACCTTTCATATTGCAGCCTTTAAAATATGTTTGTGAAAGTGAAGCAGAGTGGTTTGGTGGTAGATATTGATTATTTTTTTAAAAATGTATAAAAAGATTTGAGCTATGTTTCTCTTTTTATACACTGACTTCTTGTTAGGAATGCTGCATCTGAATCCTAAGACTGAAGAAAGAAATTCAATTCAGCACAAATAAATCATTTAGAAATAAAATCAGCCATGTGTCATTGTTTAACATTACTGGCTTTGGTCCTTGTGCACTCAGAGCTTTGTGAAGAGATAAGAGGTGTATGCAGGCACTTGTATTGGTCGCCAATAGCAGCAGGCAGAAGGCTTTGGAGATAAGCAAGCTGGCAGAAGTAAAGGGGAACCAGTGCTATTTACATAATCTCGCCTCTGCTTCCTGGAGAAGCATCAAACAGAGAGGGATGGCCTCTATTGATCTTTGTTGAACTGGAATACTAAACAGTGAAACACACTTCTAACTTGGAGCTTTTAATTAATGTTTCTAACATTTAAAAAGGCAGAACAACTGTGAACAGAATTCTTTTATATGGTCTGCCAAAATTCTAGCACAATGTAAAGATAGTGTAGATGAAGAGTTTATACTTACTATTGCTAAGTTTTTGATTAGCATATCTGCTAGGTAATGACTGGCTGAAGTATTAGCACATTTAAACTGCATTTACCTTTGTCCTAGCCAAGTTTCTCTACTTTTTATCCAATACAAAATATTTTTAAAATGAAAAAAGCAATGGTATTTATATTTCATTATGCATACTGCATGCAGCATAAACACCTTGGATGAATTTCTTCAAAAAGTCATAAATAATCTTAATAAAATGAATAAATGTAATGAGTCGGGAAAGATATTGTAAATGAATGGTTATACAAGCCTAAGTTTATCAGAAGAGCTACAAAATTCAACCTGCATTTCTGACACCAGGTAAATTTATGCATGCCATTATTTGATGGCCACATGCATATTAAACACTTGGAACTAATTTTAGCCTAAGCTGTCTTTCTGGCTCGTCTCATAAATATTATGTGGCTCTAAATATGTATACTTCCTTTGCAAGGAGATGCGGCCATTGTTTATACTATAGTGTTTTGCCATACTGCCCAAAGGGTTGCCTCTTAAAAAGCTATATCACCTTCTCTGTGCTGCAAATGAAATGCTATAATAGAAAGGAAGGAAAAAGATATTATGGCAGACAATGGGAGCTTTGTACTTGAGTGACATTTACTCCCTGATTTGCAACAGCAGTAACACATCAAGCTGTCCTGAGCACAGGCATTATCACAATTTGTAGTTGTACTAAAGCCTTTACCGAGAGAGTGTTCCCAGAAATAATAGAATCGAATGCCTATATGCAATAGCACTTGTCAGTGAGAATGATCACATTGTAGGTTTGCCATACAAATTTTAAAGTTATGTAAAAGATATATACATATATCATAGGCATGTACTACATGTAATATATTAGTATTTATGCAAGTGTTTATAAGGGGAATTTTATACAAATAAGTGCCCCCATGTATTGTTAGAGGAGAAGCCGCAGAAGCTGAAGACTATAGCCCACTTTGTATAGAAGTACTACTACTACTACTATTTAGCATTTCTATAGCGCTGCAAGGCGTACGCAGCGCTGCACAAACATAGAAGAAAGACAGTCCCTGCTCAAAGAGCTTATGATCTAATAGACAAAAAAAAAAAAAATAAGCAAATCAAATCAATTAATGTGTACAGGAAGGAGGAGAGGATGGTAGGTGGAGGCGAGTGGTTACGAGTCAAAAGCAATGTTAATTAGGTGGGCTTTCAGTCTAGATTTAAAGGTGGCCAAGGATGGGCAAGACGTAGGGGCTCAGGAAGTTTATTCCAGGCGTACTCCAGAAATACTCACAGAATGAGTAGTGTAGCCAGCAAAGGCTCTTCCAAAAACAACAGGAGAATGAAAAGAGAGATGAAAAATATTTTATTCCTTGAAGTAACTAACACGGCACTGTTTCGGCTAAGTGCCTGCCTCAGGGGTCTTGGTACAGTTTGTCAATGTCTTTAAGCTTATATAGTGGAAATGCACACTATGTTGAAAAAGACGCAAAGTGAAAGGTTGGGTGTATCAATCCAGCGACTTTTTGTTTGCAGCGTTTACATTTTCTCCTGGATTGATACACCTGACCTTTCGCTTTGCGTCTTTTTCAAGATATCGTGTGTTTCAACTACATAAGCTTAAAGACATTGACCAAGACCCTTGAGGCAGGCACTTAGCCGAAACACAGTGCTGTGTCGGGTACTTTAAGAAATAAAGTATTTTTCATCTCTCTTTTCGTCCCCCATGTATTGTTGACACGCGTGAAGATAAGACTTGAATATAAACCTTAGTGTTCTAGGAGTTCCTTTATTTTCAATTGTAATTACGTGTTTAACCAGATGGAATATTGGAAAAAAAATGTAAATAGAAGCTCAAAAATCTGGCTATCTGTCTGTCTGGAGCAAAATAACTCTCCAAAAACTGAATGAAATGGATCCAGATTTGGCACTGAGAAAGAAGCAGAGGAAAGTTGCATCAGGTTTAAAAAATTGACCAGATTTGATTGGGAGTACAAGAGAAACAACACACACATACACACACACTCACAAAAAAAATGTCCAAATGTATTTCTGTGAGAAAGACAAGTGCATCAGCAATGAAATCTGTTGATTGTGACATCTAATAGCTCGATAAATTATCTCATGTAGTTTTATGTTCAAATATTTTTAATATGGTAACTCATAAACAAAAAAGATAGAAAAAAACAAGATTGATCTCAACTATTATTGCACTTCCCCCTCACATTCTCCCCAAAACCCATTAAACATGCTTTGCAACATTTGCCAGAAGGCCTTGGTTCTTATTACACCCTAAGACTATGAAAGACTGAACACATATCTTCTCCCCCTCCCCTCCCCTCCCTTCCCATTCCCTCCCATGTGTACAACTCCTAGATGAGGCATCTCTTTATTGCATATTAAGCACTGTTCTATATAATAAAGTTTTCAAAATTAAATGTCTCCTTTTGGGTTCAGGTTTTGTATTTAAGAGTCCCATATCGTTAAGAATTGCTTCTTAACATTTAGGGAAGCCCCGTGCCTCCAGGGCCGCCGAGAGGGGGGGACAGGGGGGACAAAAGTCCCGGTGCCCAGGCCTCCAGGGGGGCCCGGCGACGACGACGCCTGGCCCGCCCTCCGTCACTCCCAGAACTAACCTTAAGCCTCCTTTCACTTCACAGCAAGCAGCAGCAGGTCAGGCCACTCCTTCCTTCCATGTCCCGCCCTCGCCTGACGTAACGTCCGCGAGGGCGGGGCACGGAAGGAAGTAGGCGAGGTCTGCCCTGCCGCTGCTTGCTGCGAAGTGAAAGGAGGCTTAAGGTTAGTTCCGAGGGCCCGGCCCGATAGCGGGTGGAGAGGGCCCGGCGACCTCGGGTGGGCGGGGCCCGGCGACCTCGGGTGGGGGGGGCGGCCTTGTCCCGGGCCCGGCTCCGGCTCTCAGCGGCCCTGCGTGCCTCCCTTGCCTCGTAAGAAAATAAGCATTGCCATACGGGGACAGATGGAAGGTCCATCATGCCCAGTATTCTGTTTCCAGCAGTGGCTAATCCAGGTCACAAGTACTTGGCAAAATCCCAGAACAGTAAAATAGATTTTATGCTGCTTATCCTAGAAAGAAGCAGTGGATTTTCAGAAAGTCCATCTTAATAATGGCTTATGGACTTTTAGGGAATTATCCAAACCTTTTTTAAACCTTGCTAAGCTAACTGCTTTTACCACATTCTCTGGCAACGAATTTCAGAGTTTAATTACACACGGAATGAAGAAATATTTTCTCCGGTTTGTTCTAAATTTGCTACTTAGTAGCTTCATTGTGTGACCATAGTATTAGTATTTTTGGAAAGAGTAAACAAGCAATTCACATCTACCCATTCCGCGCCAATCAATATTTTATAGACCTCTATTATATCTCCCCTCAGCCGTCTCTTCTACAAACTGAAGAGCCCTAGCCACTTAAGCTTTTCCTTATAGAGAAGTTGTCCCATCCTCTTTATCATTTTCATTACTTTTCTCTCTACCTTTTCTAATTCCGCCATATCTTTTTTGAGATGCAGTGACTAGAATTGCATATAGTATTCAAGGCATTATAACATTCTCATTTTTGTTTTCCATTCCTTTCCTAAAAATTTCTAATATTCTTTCTCCAGGGAAAAGCAGGCATGATATTTTCACATGTGGGTGACCTTATCCATGGATCCCAGTGCGGACACTGCCAAGTGAACTGTCACTTTAAATCTTGGTACTACTTTTAAAATGCACAGCCATACAGAGAGGCTCAGCATGCGCTCAGCACAATCCTCCTGCAATTGTTTGACAGGTCTGGGCTGTCAAAAGCCCAAACCTGTCAAACAGCCTGCCGAGGCCCGAACAACGAGGGCTGGAGCTCCGGTGTGTCTCCAGCACCCCCCCCCCCAAACCCCCAGAAAACATCGTGGCCAAACCCTCTCCCACCCAGCGACGGGGGGGGGGGGGCTGGAGGTCCGGTGAACCTCTGGTCCCCCCCGACGATCCCACCCCCTCCATGTTCAGGGAGGGCTGGAGATCCGGTGGGTCTACAGCCCCCCAAACCCCCAGAAATCGTGAAGTGGCCGCCTCCGGCCAAACACTCTCCCACCCAGCGACCGGGGGGGGGGGGTGCTGGAGTTCCAGTGGGTCTCCAGCCCCCCAAACCCCCAGAAATCGTGAAGTGGCCGCCTCCGGCTAAACGCTCTCCCACCCTCCCACCCAGTGACGGGGGGGGGGGCTGGAGGTCCGGTGGGAGCCCCCCAAACCCCCAGAAATTGTTGAGTGGCCGCCTCCGGCCAAAGGCTCTCCCACCCTCCTCCCCCCCCCCCCCCAGTGTTCTCCTTTGAATACCTGGTGGTCCGTGGTGACAACCCCCCCTTCCGGCCCCCCTACCTTTCGTTGGAGGAGGGACGCAGCCTGCCTGCCTCACTCTTCTTCCAGTTGACGCCGCTGCAAAATGACGGTGCCCAGCCCCGCCCATTCCATCCTGGGATGTGCTGGGTGGGGCTACAGACCATGTAAGGGAGTGATTCCCTTACATGGTCTGTAGCCCTGCCCAGCGCATCCCAGGATGCAATGGGCGGGTCTGGGCGCCGCCATTTTGCAGCGGCGTTGACTGGAAGAGGAGGGAGGCAGGCTGCGTCCCTCCTCCAACGAAAGGTAGGGGGGGGCCGGGAGGGGGGGTTGTCACCACGGACCACCAGGTATTCAAAAGAGAATGCTGGGGGGGAGGAGTTGGGGTGGGCTGGAGGTCCGCCGGACCTCCAGCCCCCACCCCTCCGTCGCTGAGTGGGAGGGTGGGAGAGCGTTTGGCCGGAGGCGGCCACTTCACGATTTCTGGGGGTTTGGGGGGGCTGGAGACCCACCGGATCTCCAGCCTGAACATAGGGGTGGGGGTGGGATTGTCGGGGGGACCGGAGGTCCACCAGACCTCCAGCCCCCTGTTCGCGTTTGCTTTGGGGGGGAACGGGGGCCTGCCAGCATGCAACTGCATGCTGGACAGGGCTCACCATTCCTCCCCAATGATCCGCAAAGTCTAACGCCAGCTCGGAGCGGGCGTTGATTTTGCCACGGCCAGCGACCCAATCTTTGGCGCGCTGGATGCTGATCATTGGGGATGAATGTGTTAAGCACTGATTAGCATGCATTTGCAAGCTAATTGCGCTAGAAACCCTGTTTAGCATGCATTTGCATGCTACTTGCGCTAAGAGCCCTCGAGTGCGTTGTTTCAGGCGCTCGAGGGCTCTGATCATGGGTCGGCAGCAAACTCTGGCGCTAGTATGGCGTTAACAGCCTCTAGCGCCAGAGTTTGCTTTTGATCATGAGGGCCTCAGTGTCTGCATCAGGGGTCTACATTATACGTATGTTTAATTATATTTCATTACTATCTTACTTGTTAGTAGGTGGTGTATGTGTTTTTTAATATATATCTTTTGATATTTTAATATTTCTTATTTTAGACTGATCAATTTTAAATGTCAATATCAGCGGCATAATCGAAAGAGAAGGGACGCCCGTCTTCCGACACAAATCGGGAGATGGGCATCCTTCTCTCAGGGTCACCCAAATCAGCATAATCGAAAGCCGATTTTGGGCATCCTCAACTGCTTTCCGTCGCAAGGACGACCAAAGTTCACGGGGGCGTGTTGGTAGTGTACCGAAAGCAGGATGGGGGCGTGATTAAGAGATGGGCATCCTTGGCCAATAATGGAGAAAAGAAGGGCATCCCTGACGAGCATTTGGCCGACTTTACTTGGTCCAATTTTTTTCACGAACAAGCCTCGAAAAGGTGCCCGAACTGACCAAATGACCACCGGATGGAATCGGGGATGACCTCCCCTTACTCCCCCAGTGGTCACCAACCCCCTCCCATCCGAAAAAAAAAAAAAGATTAAAAAACATTTTTTCCAGCCTCTATGCCAGCCTCAAATGTCATACCCAGCTCCAAGATTTTCTGACCCCTGAAGCAGGCGCTTGTGTGGCGAAGCATGGCCCATGTTGGGTCAAGTTCACAATAAAGGAGAACATTGATTATCCCAATCTTGAAGCCCCACTGTTGCTTCTTTTTGTTGGTATATTGGTTTGTATGCTGTTTTACACTCTCTCTTTTGTGTTTCTATACCCAGCTCCATGACAGCAATATGCAGATCCCTGGAGCAGTTTTCAGTGGGTGCAGTGCACTTCAGGCACGTGGACCCAGGCCCATACCCCCCACCTGTTACACTTGTGATGGTAAATGTAAGCCCTCCAAAACCCACCCTAAACCCAATGTACCCACATGTAGGTGCCCCCCTTAGGCTATGGTAGTGGTGTACAGTTGTAGTGAGTGGGTTTGGGGGGGGGGTTGGGGGGGCTCAGCACCCAAGGTAAGGGAGCTATGCACCCGGGAGCAATTTGTGAAGTCCACTGCAGTGCCCCCTAAGGTGCCTGGTTGGTGTCCTGGCATGTCAGAGGGACCAGTGCACTAAGAATGCTGGCTCCTCCCACGACCAAAGGGCTTGCATTTGGTCATTTTTGAAATGGGCATCCTCGGTTTCCATTATTGGCGAAAACCGAGGTCATCCATCTCTAAGATCAACCATCTCAACATTTAGGTCGAACATCTCTTAGGTCGACCTAAATGTCGAGATTTGGGCGTCCCCAACCGGATTATCGAAATGAAAGATGAACGCCCATCTTGTTTCGCTATTACGGGATGCCCCGCCCCTTTGCGGCGACGTCTTCAGAGATGGGTGCCCTTAGTGATGGGCGTCCCAGTTGAAAAATGCCCCTCTATATGTTTTAATTTGCATGTAGACCCCTGATGTAGGCACTGAGTGCTCAAACACGGCCCATGTCAAGTCAGTGATGTACAGCATCATTTCTACTGTTACCAATTAAAGGACATGCTCCGGTCTTGAAGGCTCCTGGTGCTTTTTGTTTTGGACTACTTTTAAAATGATCAGGGGGAAATATTTTTTCACTCAATGAACAGTTAAGCTCTGGTATCAGCAGTTAGTGTATTTGGGTTTTAAAAAAGGTTTGGACAGATTCCTGGAGGAAAAGTTCATAGACTTCTTTTGAGATAAACATGGAGAAAGCTACTGCTTCTTCCTGGGATCAGTAGCATGAATCTTGCTACTATTTGGAATTCTGTCAGGTACTTGTGACCTGAATTGAGCACAGTTAGAAGCAGGACACTAGATGGACCTTGGTGTTGACCCAGTATGGCTATTCTTACGTACTCTATAGTAGCATTCCCTGAGTTTTGCACTTGTAATTAGCCCAAGAAGGCTTTTGATATTATTCAGAAGAACAAAAAGCACCAAGGGCCTTCGGAGCTGGGATATCAAAAAGTTCTTTATTAAAAGACCCGACACAGGCCGTGTTTCGCCAACAATGCCTGCATCAGGGGTCTGGTAAGAATGGCTATCCAAATTAAGAAACCATATGGTTCAGCTATAACTCAATCAAAACCACGCTACAGAAGCACATCTGATCTTTTTCCTATCCCAGCTCCAGAGGCCATTGGTGCTTTTTGTTCTTCTGGTTGATTTTTTGTTTCCTCTCCTTTTCTTTGTTTTGATATTATTCAGCATATCCCAATCTCTTAGACCTTTCCCAGATCTTGTTCCGAGTGCTATTTCACTCCTTCCATATACATCCCTTTCTAATTTATACAAATCCTGAAATAGAGTCTAAAGCTCTTATTCTCTCCCATTCGGAGTTTGAGTAGTTCCCAGTTCATCAAAGTTGTGGTGTTTCACTTGACAATGTTCAAATCTTTCTCCCCATCTAACCCCTATATGCTGTTGAAGCTCCTCAAATAACATCAACAACCCCTCCCTAGTGAGGAGATGTTTCAGCAAGAATAACTCTGCTTTTTCCCATTCTAGGAATGTTGGGTTATCCAGTCCTAGCTCAAAAGCCACATTCCCTCTTAGGGAGATCTGACCTGGAGCCCTCCCAGTTTCTGTGTTAGCATCTTCCACACATCCCTTATCGGTTGAAAGATAATACTCTTGCCCAATTTATATAGAAGCAATTTACTTGGGGCCTGCAACTAAAAATTGACATGATATGGAGCATAATACAGTGCTTCCAAAGCAATCGAGGTAAATTGGTGTTGATGGAGCCTCCAGTCTCTGATGTGCATTAACAAACAAGCATTATTACATAATCTCGTGTTCAGTAAAGCCTACCCCCCCCCCCCCCCCCCCGACTCCAATTTTCCATTAAGAACTACAGCCTCAATTTAAGCTTTCTCTTTGGCCAGCAAAATTTGGAAAACAATTGATTAAGGTGCCTCAAATCTTTTTACAGCATTCTGAGTGGTAATGTTTGCAGCATATAGAGCCACCAGGGGAAAATTACCATGCAGATTAGATTAATTTTGCCAAACAATGACAGCAGAAAATCTCTCCAACTTTCTAAATGTTGTCCAGCAGTCTCTAACAATTTAGTAACATTGATAGATTACAAAAAGTAGGTAGAAGTCAAGAGCTGAATCCCTAGATATTTAAACATTCTCATTGCCCACTGCAAAGAAAAAGGCTCCCCTCCCCCCATGTCTGCTTTACCATATCCATCGATGGCAAGGCCTCTGACTTTGATAGATTTAACCGAAAATCCTGCATTGTTGTCATATTCCCTAAATCCCTCTAAGAGTGTCACCAGGGACCTATGAGGATCTGTTAAATGCACCAGGATGTCATCAGCAAAGGTCGCTGTTTTAAAACATTTGGAGCTTGTATGTTCAGATTAGCTTATATATCCCTTATCAGGGGGTCTGAAGTCAAACACAAAGAGCAGAGGTGACAGAGGACATCCCCTGTCTCATTCCCTGACAAATTGGAAAACTCTCTGGCCCTTCTATCTTGCTGCACCGTATGCCTGGAATAAACTTCCTGAGCCGGTACGCCAAGCCTCATCTCTGGCCGTCTTCAAATCTAAGCTAAAAACCCACCTCTTCGATGCTGCTTTTAACTCCTAAACCTAAACCTAACCCTTCAACTGTCCCCTATCCCTGATATGTCCTGTCTGTGCTAACCCTTATCCCTTACTTGTCCTGTGTGTCTGTCATAATTAGATTGTAAGCTCTATCGAGCAGGGACTGCCTCTCCATGTTCAAGTGTGAAGCGCTGCGTACGCCCGGTAGCGCTATAGAAATGATTAGTAGTAGTAGTATGGACACAAAACACCCTGTGAATCCATATAACAAAATAAATAAAATTAAATATTTATCCAAAGTTGCATATAAAAATTTCCAGTGAACATAGTCAAAGCTTATTAACAAGGAAAGCTGTCCAACATACTCCATACTCAAGATTTTCCACAGGTTTTTTGTCACTGACCATTCCCTAATGAATCCCACTTGAGTCATGTACAATCGATGGCAGCACCTACAGCAAACGATTAACCATGACCTATGCCAATGGTTTCATTTCATAATTCAATAATGTGATCAGTCGATAGGATTCAGGAAGGGTGAAGTTTCTTGCTGGCTTTGGAAGTACTATAATTTGGGCCAGGTTAAGATGATAATGGATAATTGAAGGGGGGAGTTGCAGAAAGTCAGCAGAGTTTGAGCAAAGTATATGGGATGGGGACATGGGGTATAAGGCATGAGGAGACAGGAGAGGTAGTCAAGAGCTGAGGGAAGGCAAGACTTGAACACAAGAATTAGGAGCTTGAACTGAATATGAGCAGAAAGGGGCAGCCAGTGTTCAAGATGGAGGAGTTGGGGTAACATAATCAAAAGAACTAGAGTAATGTAAGACAATGGTTCCAATCCTGGTCCTGGAGGCACCCCAGCCAGTCAGGTTTATGTGATATCCACAATGAATATTCATGAGAGAGATTTGCATATACTGCCTCCATTACATGCCAATCTCTCTCATTAATATTCATCGTGGAAATCCTGAAAACCTAACAGGCTGGGGTGCCTTCAGGATCAGGTTTGGGAACCACTGATGTAGGAGATGAACTGCAATAGATTCTACCAACTGAAGGCGTTTCAGGAAGTAGAGTAGAAGACCAGCATAAAGAGAATTGCAGTTTTCTAAGCGAGTGATAACTAAGCAGAGAAGAAGGGCATGGAGAGAAAAGAGTAAGAAGAGAGGCCGGACAGCCCGACAAGGAAGGGCAAAGAAGGAGGTCTTAAGAACTACATTGATTTGAGTTTTAAAGGTATGATTGCTATCAAAGTGAACACCAAAAGCTTCACAGATTCTTTGTAGTCCAAAGAATGCTGGTCAGTGATGGAGGGGACGGGAGCATAAGGGTTGGGAAAGAGGATCACCTCACATTTGGTAGAGTTTAGGAATAAATGATTATCATGCAATCAGGAAGAGACTTTTGGAAGGCAAAGATTAAGATCAATTAAGTCAAAATCAGAGGAATGAACATGATAAACCAGCTCATTTTTGAAAGAGAAGGGCGCCCATCTTTCGACACAAATCGGGAGATGGGCGTCCTTCTCTCAGGCGTGCCCAAATCGGCATAATCGAAAGCCGATTTTGTCCATCCCCAACTGCTTTCTGTCGCCGGTGCGGCCAAAGTTCCCGGGGGCATGTCGGAAGGGTAGCAAAGGCGGGACAGGGGCATGCCAGGGCGTGCTTAAGAGATGGGCACCCTCGGCCAATAATGGAAAAAAGAAGGGCGTCCCTGGCAAGAATTTGGTCCACTTTATTTGGTCCCCTTTTTTTTTCAGGTCCAAGTCCCAAAAAAGTGCCCAAACTGACCAGATGACCACCGGAGGGAATCGGGGATCACCTACCCTGAGTCCCCCAGTGGTCACTAACCCCCTCCCACCCTCAAAAAAAATAACTTTAAAAACTTTTTTTGCCAGCCTCAAATGTCATACTCAGGTCCATCACAGCAGTATACAGGTCCCTGGAGCAGTTGTGGTGGAAAATGGGAGCCCTTCAAAACCCACCCAAAACCCACTGTACCCACATGTAGGTGCCCCCCTTCACCGCTTAGGGCTATGGTAGTGGTGTATAGTTGTGGGGAGGGTGTTTTGGGGGGCTTAGCAAGGTAAGGAAGCTATGCACCTGGGACCAATTTGCAAAGTCCACTGTAGTGCCCCATAGGGTGCCCGGTTGGTGCCCTGGCATGTGAGGGGGACCAGTGCACTACAAATCCTGGCCCCTTCGACGACCAAATGCCTTGGATTTGTTCGTTTTTGAGATGGGCGTCCTCGGTTTCCATTATCGGCGAAAACCGAGGGCGCCCATCTCTAAATCCAGCGATCTCAGCATTTAGGTCGACCATCTTTAATGTTGACCTAAATGTTGAGATTTGGGCGCCCCCAACCGTATTATCAAAACAAAAGATGGACGCCCATCTCGTTCGATAATACGGTTGGCGCCGCCCCTTCACGGCGCCGTCCTCAGAGATGGGTGCCCTTAGAGATGGGCATCCCAGGTCGAAAATGCCCCTCAAAGTATCTAGTTGTCAGCATAGGAAGACAATGGTTAGACTGAATTAAGGTGAGGAGGGGAGCAAGAAAGATGTTAAACAGTGTGGGTGCAAGAATGGAGCTCTGAGGAATACCAAAAGTGACTGGAAAGATACGAGATAGAGTATAATGACTGTCCCAGCCACGAGTCTTCCTTTTTAATCTGTTCCAAACGTTTTGTTCCCCAGCAGAGTGCATTTCATTTCCTCCTACTTCTCCTTCCTATATGCCCACCATTACAGAATATATTACTTTTATAGCCATAGCTAACACCCTCCCTAATTAAAACAAAACCCCAAAGACCGATCTTCCCACCCCGTAGCCTCTCCTTATCCTATCCCCTCCCCCTTCTCCCCCCTATTCCATCAACCTTCTTTCCTCTTATATCCCATGATTGGTATCAATCATGCACCAATGCCTACCCCCCATAAACAACCCCTTCATATTACTCCTCTCTACAGTACATCTATATGTTATTGTCCCATCAAAAAATTCCCCTATAAAGAATTACCATACCGACCCCCTTTATTACCATGAATCTTCTTAACTCATTGATTTTAACAGTCCTCTTTTTAGTAAACAAACAACAATGCAACAATAAAACCATTCCCCATGCAGAGGCTTTTACAATTTCACAGAGCATCGTCGGTTATTAACTTCATAACTACTACAACATTCTTTTCAGTCATCTCCTGTTTTTGAACTCTTCTAACAAAATGTATGGTCACAACCAGTCTTCCATGATGATACTCCCAGCTCATTGGCCAATTATAGCCCACATCCCATTTGGAGTCACAGAATCGCATTATAACTCCTAACTGGCTACTATGAAGCAGGTACCAAAATTACTCCTATTTTCACATCTGGAGTATCATTTCCAGAATCTTATACTCTGTCTCAAGGTTCCTGTGTCCATTACCATCTTTCTAGTTAGCCCATTAATTATAACGACCCTTTTTAGATAACATTCAACAATGCAACAGTAAAAAATAATTTCCCCTGTGGGAGCTTTACTTTTTCCTATAGCAGCCAGATATTGACTTCTTAGTCGCACCAATGTTCCCATCAGCCATCTCCGTATTAACTCTTCTAACAATGCCAAGCCATGTCAGGTCATCTACATTGATAGTTTCAGCTCCACAGCCAATTATGGTCCAAGCTCCATTAAGATTACAGGAATTTTTGTAAATCCTACACATCTTGTCATTGTGAAGCAAGTACCAGAAAATCTCTTATGTTCATATCCCAAAGTTGAGTTGCAGTACCTTATACTCAAGCCCTATATTCCTGTTTCTCACTCCAAGCTTCTTCTACCATCCATCCCTCCTACAGTAATCTTAGCCAAAAAGGCCTCCACCGCTGACACAGTCTCAAAAGTCTGAGTGGCACCCTGGTGAGTCACTCTTAAGCGTGCTGGGTTCAGGAAGGCAAAGTGTATATTTTGGGCCGCCATCTTCACAGAGTAGTCCTGAAAGCAGAGGACATTTTTGTTTTCATAGGTTAGAGACTTCCCTCCCCCCAAAACTTACAGAAATATGGTCTTGTGTGCAAAATTTTAAACTTTAAATATTACCACCCACAATTTTGTGTTATTAGGTTGCTTGGATCCCACCAAATGGGCCTGATCCACACTCAAGGGACCCAGGTGCTCTGGAAGTTGGAGCAATTGGATGAGCCATGTTTCCAGGAATCCCAACAGTTCTTTGTCCGCTAGCAATTCTGACAATCCCACTTACCTGAGATTCCTTCTTCTGGACCTATTTTCTAGGTGTTCAAACTCTACTAGTTTTTTTAAGCTGGGCTTTAGAGTCCTCCACCACAGCCACACAATCTTCCAACTCACTGGTCCTTTGTTGAAACGCAGTGAAATCCCTGCTGACGTTGTCCAGTTTACCTTAAACTCGTTCCATTATAGCATCTGTAGAGAGCAGCCTCATATCCATCATAGACTCCAACACAGTTGTTACCTCAGCAGTAATCTCCACCACCCACACTGATATTTGTATGTCCAGTAGGACTATGGGACGCCATCATCTTGTCTTCTCTGGGCTTGTTATGCTCTCTTTCTTTATTCTCTGGGTGTATTTTCGCCACCATACCGCCATTATTATGCTGAACTGCAACACCATTCAGCTCTGTGGCAATTTATGCTGCTCTATGTTCAAATTGGGGATTGAATGCTGGCTCAATCTCAGGGTCTTCAAGAGGGTAGTAACGGAAGAAGTACAATTTAGCTGCTTCTTCCGAGAATGGCATCACATGATCCTGCCATCTTTCATGGTTTAATTTATCTTTCCATATCATCAAGCTGATCAATCCATAGACTGGTGGGTTGTGTCCATCTACCAGCAGGTGGAGATAGAGAGCAAACTTTTGCCTCCCTATATGTGGTCATGTGCTGCCGGAAACTCCTCAGTATGTTCTCTATCTCAGCAGGTGGTGGTCACACACAGCAGCAGCTCTGGCTAGGCCTCCAAGCCTAATTTTTAGGTTTTGTTGAGTGCCTGGGGTTGAGGGCTCTTTTGA
Source organism: Microcaecilia unicolor (assembly GCF_901765095.1). Taxonomy (NCBI): domain Eukaryota; kingdom Metazoa; phylum Chordata; class Amphibia; order Gymnophiona; family Siphonopidae; genus Microcaecilia; species Microcaecilia unicolor. The sequence continues at coordinate 104,726,333 of NC_044033.1, forward strand.
GCAAGTGCAAACCTGGTGGTGCCAGGTCCCTCCTTTTCTCCCCCCTCCCGCTGGCTCCGTTAAAAAAAAAAAAAAAAAAAAAATTTTGAACGGCCTTAAAGGCGTTTATTTCGACGTTTATTTAAGCGTCTATTGCAGCTACTCACTGAGACACCAGGTCGTTACAACTCGGAGCGGACAGCAGGTAATTTTACCTTTTTATAGCGGGCGGGGGTTCCCCGATTCTTCTCCTCGTGGCTCATGGCGTCGGAGGGCGAGGGCGCAAAGGGTCGCTCCCCGGGTCGCTCGAGCGCTTCTAGAGGGGATGCGGGGGTCTTCAAGCCGGATTCGCCCTTGGTGGGTGACAGTTTCGCGACCGATGCATGTCCCGGTCCTTCCTCCGGCGTGGCGGTTTTTCCCGCCATAAACACCCATCCCCCGCTCCTCGCCTCCGCCATCTTGGCCGGCCACGCGGCTCGGACGGCTTCTTCTTGGGCCGCCCTTGAGGTTGGAGACATTAATGCCATGAACGCCCTTAATTTGGGCGACGGCACAGAAGCGGCTAAAGTTAAGAGCCGTTCTTCCCGCGCGGCTCCTTCGCGGAGTTTCGCGCCGGACGCCATTTTGGATGCGCAGCATGTCTCTCCCCCGCTATTGCGAGCGCCGGTTGAGAGCGCGCCTAGGGCTGTTGCCCAGGCTGCGGAGGTGCACAGTCTGGGGGGTTTCTCCCCCGAGTTTGTTTTGCTGCTGCATCGGGCCTTCCTCATGCACAACGCTGCCCCCGCTCCCTCCTCTGGTACAGAGGTTGAGGTTCCCAGAGGTAAACGCCCTCGGGTTGATTCCCAGGCCTTGGAGGAATTTGTCTCCTCCGATGTAGATGAGGGCAGCGTGTCTGAGGTCTCCCAACGGTCCTTTGCGGATTCCTTGGTGGAGACGGATCCCCGCTCGGATGGAGCGGATGACCCCTCTGCAGCGCGGCTTTTTCGCCCGGAGGATTTGCCCAACCTGTCGTTACAGGCCATGGACACTTTGAAGATATCCTCTCCGGAGGACGTCTCTCCCTCAGCCCCTGTTGGCTCTGCCATTATGCTGGGGACTAAGCGCCCGCCTAGAACCTTCCACGTGCATGATGCCATGCACACCTTAATTTCGGCTCAATGGGATGTCCCAGAAGCGAGCCTTAAAGTGGCTAGGGCTATGTCCCGCCTCTATCCTTTGGCTGTGAGTGAACGTGAGGCCTATCTGTGGCCTACCGTGGATTCTTTAATCACTGCGGTGACTAAGAAAACGGCATTGCCGGTGGAAGGTGGCACGGCCCTAAAGGACGCCCAAGACAGGAGATTGGAGACGGCCTTAAGGTCGTCCTTTGAGGCGGCTGCGTTAAGTTTGCAGGCCTCAGTTTGCGGCTCCTATGTGGCCAGGGCGTGCCTGACTATGGTGCAGCGGGCTTCCCCCTCGGATCATTTCTTGAGGAATGATTGGCCAGCCCTGGCATCGGGCTTAGCCTATTTGGCAGACTTGCTGTATGATGTCTTGAGAGCCTCAGCTAAAGGCATGGCTCAGACTGTCTCTGCGCGGCGGTGGCTTTGGCTGAAACATTGGTCTGCTGACCACGCCTCAAAATCCCGCCTGGCTAGATTGCCTTTTAAAGGCAAGCTGCTCTTTGGGGTCGAGCTGGACAAAATCGTGACTGATCTCGGCACGTCTAAGGGCAAGAAGTTGCCGGAGGTCAGGGCTCGGGCGAGTGCTCGTCCCGGTACCTCCAGAGGACGGTTTCAGGAAGCCCGTCGGTACCGCCCGGGCAGGTCGGGTGCTTCTGCCCCCACTTCCTTTAAGAGGAATTTCTCCCCCAAGCAGCATTCCTTTCGCAGAGACCGCCGTCCCGGAGGTGCTCCCTCCGGTCCTCCCCCAGGGTCTCGTACCCAATGACGGGGTATTGGTCCACGCCCCAGTGCAGATTGGAGGACGGCTGTCCTCGTTTCTGGGCGAGTGGACCACAATAACTTCAGACGCTTGGGTGCTGGAAGTCATCAGAGACGGCTACAAGCTGGAGTTCTGCCGACCCTTAAGAGACGGGTTTGTACTCTCTCCCTGCAAGTCTCCGGTCAAAGCTGTGGCAGTGCAGCAGACTTTGGACAATCTGATCCGCCTGGGTGCGGTCGTTCCGGTGCCAGAAAGTCAGCTTGGCAAGGGGCGTTACTCCATTTACTTTGTGGTACCAAAGAAAGGAGGTTCGGTCCGGCCTATCCTCGACCTCAAAGGGGTCAATCGGGCCTTGAAAGTGCGGCACTTTCGCATGGAGACTCTCCGCTCTGTTATAGCGGCAGTGAAGGCAGGGGAGTACCTGGCATCCTTGGACATCAAGGAAGCGTACCTGCATATTCCCATCTGGCCTCCTCATCAACGCTTTCTGCGGTTTGCAGTCCTGGGCCGACACTTCCAGTTCAGAGCCCTCCCGTTCGGGTTGGCTACTGCTCCGCGGACCTTTTCCAAGGTAATGGTGGTCATAGCGGCCTTCCTGCGAAAGGAAGGAGTACAAGTCCATCCTTATCTGGACGACTGGTTGATCCGAGCCCCCTCTTATGCAGAGTGCGGCAAAGCTGTGGACCGGGTAGTTGCTCTTTTGAGCTCCCTGGGATGGATCATCAACTGGGAGAAGAGCCAGCTGCGCCCGACTCAGTCCCTGGAGTATCTGGGAGTTCGATTCGACACCCAAGTGGGCAGAGTGTTCCTGCCAGACAATCGGATTGTCAAGCTTCAGGCTCAGGTGGACCAGTTCCTAGTAGCCTCTCCTCTTCGGGCTTGGGACTATGTGCAGCTGTTGGGCTCTATGACGGCCACGATGGAAGTAGTGCCCTGGGCCAGGGCTCATATGAGACCACTACAACACTCTCTGCTGCAGCGCTGGACTCCGATGTCGGAGGATTATGCTGTGCGTCTTCCCTTGGATCCAGCAGTGCGCAAGGCGCTGAGCTGGTGGATGCAGACAGTCAAGTTGTCTGCGGGAATGCCTCTGGTGTCCCCAGAGTGGATTGTCGTCACGACGGACGCCTCGTTATCGGGCTGGGGAGCCCACTGCTTGGGAAGGACAGCGCAGGGGCTCTGGTCTCCTGCAGAGGCAAAGTGGTCTATCAACCTCCTGGAACTCAGAGCCATTCGGTTGGCGCTTTTGGAGTTCATCCCGGTACTGGTGTTCAAGCCTGTACGGGTCCTGTCGGACAATGCCACGGCTGTGGCCTATGTCAACCGCCAGGGAGGTACCAAGAGCGCCCCTCTAGCCAGGGAAGCTATGAGTCTATGCCAGTGGGCGGAAGCGAACCTGGAACAGCTGTCAGCGGCCCACATTGCCGGAGTCATGAATGTCAAGGCGGACTTTCTCAGTCGCCATACCTTGGAGCCCGGAGAGTGGCAGCTATCTGCTCAGGCGTTCTTGGACATCACGAAGCGCTGGGGCCAGCCGAGCCTAGATCTGATGGCGTCATCGGCCAATTGCCAAGTGCCGCGCTTCTTCAGCAGAGGACGGGACCCTCGATCCCTGGGAGTAGATGCTCTTCTCCAACAATGGCCGACACAAGAGCTTCTCTATGTGTTCCCGCCCTGGCCCATGTTGGGCAGGGTACTAGACCGGGTGGCAAAGCATCCCGGCAGGATAATCCTGGTGGGTCCGGATTGGCCCAGGCGTCCCTGGTATGCGGACTTGATCAGGCTCTCAGTCGACGATCCTCTGCGGTTGCCAGTGGAGCAGGGCCTGTTACATCAGGGTCCCGTGGTGATGGAGGATCCCTCCCCCTTTGGTCTTACGGCCTGGCTATTGAGCGGCAGCGTCTGAGGAAGAAGGGCTTCTCAGACAAGGTCATCGCCACTATGCTGAGAGCGAGGAAACGCTCTACTTCTACTGCTTACGCCAGGGTTTGGCGTATCTTTGCAGCGTGGTGTGAAGCAGGCTCTCTTTCTCCTTTCACTGCTCCAATTTCTTCAGTGTTGACGTTCCTGCAAGAAGGTCTGGACAAAGGCCTGTCGCTCAGTTCCCTTAAGGTCCAGGTAGCGGCTCTGGCTTGCTTCAGGGGCCGCCTGAAGGGTGCTTCCCTGGCTTCGCAGCCAGATGTGGTGCGCTTTCTCAAGGGAGTTAATCACCTGCGCCCTCCTCTGCACTCAGTGGTGCCTGCGTGGAATCTCAACCTGGTACTAAGAGCATTGCAGAAGCCGCCTTTTGAACCCTTGTCGAGGGCATCTCTGAAAGACCTGACGTTGAAAGCAGTCTTTTTGGTGGCTATCACTTCAGCCAGAAGAGTTTCCGAGCTCCAGGCGCTCTCATGTCGAGAGCCTTTTCTGCAGTTCACTGAGGCAGGAGTGACTATTCGCACAGTGCCTTCCTTCCTGCCCAAGATTGTTTCTCGCTTCCATGTGAATCAGCAGCTCTGTCTCCCTTCCTTTCGTAGGGAGGACTACCCAGAGGAGTACTCTGCTCTTAAATATCTGGATGTGAGACGAGTCATCATCAGATACTTGGAAGTGACCAATGATTTCCGGAAATCGGATCATCTGTTTGTCCTGTATACAGGTCCTCGTAGGGGTCTGCAGGCTGCTAAGCCTACAGTGGCAAGATGGGTCAAGGAAGCCATTGCAGCGGCTTATGTGGCCGCGGGGAAGGTGCCGCCTATCCAGCTGAAGGCTCACTCTACAAGAGCTCAGGCGGCCTCGATGGCAGAGGCCGGTTCCGTCTCCTTGGAAGAGATATGCAAGGCGGCAACTTGGGCTTCGGCCCATACATTCTCCAAGCATTACCGCTTGACTGTGGCTGCTCGGGCGGAGGCCCGGTTTGGAGCTTCAGTGTTGCGGTCAGGGATTTCTATGTCCCGCCCTGGGTGAGTACTGCTTCGGTACATCCCACCAGTCTATGGATTGATCAGCTTGATGATATGGAAGGTAAAATTATGTATAATCATACCTGATAATTTTCTTTCCATTAATCATAGCTGATCAATCCATAGCCCCTCCCAGATATCTGTATTGTTTTTATTCTGGTTGCATTTCAGGTTCAAGTTTAGTCTTCAGTTACTTCAGAAAGACTTCGTGTTCAAGTTTTTTCACTTGGATTCTTCAAGAGTTAAGACGAGTTTGTGTTACAGTGAGCTGCTGCATTCCTCTCCCCTCCGTTTTACGGGGCTGGATTGAGACTTAAAATTCTGCCGGCACTCCCTCCCGCTTCGTGCGGCTGTAGGGCAGTTTTGTACCCCTCCCGCTTCGGCGGTGTTAGGGTCAGTCAGCTCCTCCCGCGGTTGCGGTTGCAGGATAAGCCAGATCCCCCCGCATCGGCGGGTGTGGTGTCCCTCCCCCGCTCCGCGGGGATGAGCTGGACGGATTCCCCTCCCCCGTTTCGGCGGTGGTGAGCTGGGCAGAGTGTCCCTTCGTGGGTGTAATTCTCTAAGTGCTGAGTCCTGCGGATGGAGCTTTGATATCGACATACTGAGGAGTTTCCGGCAGCACATGACCACATATAGGGAGGCAAAAGTTTGCTCTCTATCTCCACCTGCTGGTAGATGGACACAACCCACCAGTCTATGGATTGATCAGCTATGATTAATGGAAAGAAAATTATCAGGTATGATTATACATAATTTTACCTTGCAACACTACCTCCACCCTATGCCCACCCCAAGCTACACCTATGAAAGAATCTAGATCAGGGTTCTTCAGATATGAAGGTTGATTGCTGCAAATGGGTCTGGTTTTCAGTGTTTGTTTATTTACCAAAATATTCAAATTAACTTTTCTGTACCAAGTGTATATAGCTATGTCTGATTCTTCATTGAGGACATAATGAAAATGGGTCATTTAAGGCTGTCAAGAATTTCTGGGTTACTTTAAGAAAAATGGAAGATTTTCTGGAGAGAAATGCAGCTGTTCTTTGTAATCTTTAGTAATTTTCTGCTGCATCTACTATGATATCCCATGGTGTTTAGCTTGAGAACATTATATTTGTTCTTCTTATGGAAAGTATCATTTAAGGAGTCCAGTGCCTGACCTGCAAAAGTAATGACATCATTAGTATTAAGTCAGAGGAGCCCTGCAAAGGCTAATTTGTTAGATGATGCAAAATATGGCATGTTTGGCATGTTGCAATCTTTCCTAACTACTTAATTGGCCTTGGTACTAGTACTTCCTTACCACGTATACTTAGTTGACCTCTCAGAAATGCATAACAATGCATATTGCTAATGGCAGTGCAAGAAAATGTAAAATCTCTTGCAACAACAAAAAGCTATGAAATTCTTTGACTTGGTATTGTATTCATATTCATTTATTCATTCATATCAGTGTCCAGAAAGTGGCCAGGCGTGTATTTTGACATGAACTATGCCGGGAACAAGTTTGAGTGTAAGAAAACCCATGTTTTGTCAAGTTAGCATGTTGCTGGTATTGGTGTTCTCATTGTTGAGATGGTGTTGCAGTATGTTGCATGCCTTATTTTAATAAAAATGTGTGTGAATTAAGATGGTAAATTCCTAATCATTCAGCATTGGACCACCCCTTTATTTGCTTGCATGTTTTCCCCTATGTTTGAAGAGATTTTTTTTTCATATGGCTTTGATCATTCTTTTGTACTTTAAAGTTATTTAAAAGATGCAATATAATGTGTAACTAAATTAACAATCTAAACAAAACATCAACTATTCATACATTAATTTGCATATTTCTACCTAATAAGGAAAAATACTTACTTTCCAAATTGATAACACAAAGTTTGAGCTCTGGATTAGGAGCTCCTAGGTAATGTTATGTCATAAAGGTGAAGTTGCCAAGGTGCAGTAAAATGAGAGATTTTACTATACCTTAGTTTACCATGGGAGTCACCAACCTCTGTTATCTCAGTGCCATTGATTGCTGACTCCTATGGTAAATAAATAATGCTTTTTGTGAGCCATCTCACAAACATCGTTATTGCAGAAGCACCTGGGCATTCTAAAAGGGGACCTATTGCTGTCCCCCACCCACTGATAGCACCTGCAACCCCCCTGATCACATCTCCACCCCAACCTCTAATTAGAATCCCCATCCCTCAAAAGACCATCACACCCCTGGTGGCCTACTAGTCCATACCCGGTGGTCTATTGGGTCCCTGGGCAGAAGTGATCCCCAGTCGTTCCTGCCTTTGCCAGCACCACCTCCCATAATGGCACCCTAGCGGTAGTCTCAGTATAAGGAAATATGACTCCTAGCGGTAGTAACGCTATACTACCGCTAAGGGTACCATTTTGGTACATGCTGGGAAGGGCAAAAACAATTGGGTATTGCTCCTACCCAGGCATCTACTAGACTACCAGGTATGGGCCAATAGGTCCCTGGGAGTGGAGGGACCATTTTGAGATGGAGATTCTGATTTGGATTGGGGATGCATTGGGGAGGGGGGGTTGCAAGTGTGGTGAGGACAGCACTGCAGCCCCTTTAAGATGCAGCCTGGGAGTATCAGGCCATGTTTTGAGGCCCAGTGCTCCTGGGTCAGTAAAATAACCCCAGCTTCACTGCGTCACATTATAGAATTTAAAAGTAATGAGTTGCTTTACATGCATTTTAAATCTCATTACTTTGTAGCTTGCAATGACTTAGTTATCACTGCATTATGGTAATTTAAGTTGCATTAATGCCCTTTAACACACATTAAGGGGCAAATAATATGACTTAGAGCCCTAGTGCAGCTTCCCCCCCCCACTAAATGTGCTGTCTTATGTTTTAAAAAAATAAATTTGTATACTTGGAAAACATTGGAATTTAATTTAATAACAATGATTTTATATGGCATCTTTATTCAAACTGGACATTTCATAGCCATGAATGCATTTGTATTTTATGCATGTTGATGCAAATTACTTTTTGCAATATGTACATTTTCTTCCTTTAATTTGTTATGTCTTATCATGTAATCCACCTTCCTACTTAAAATACCAAACAGAATCATGGTAAAAGATGTCAACAGATAGAATTCAACTAGCTATCACTAGGACAATCACAGAATTGCATATCTTGTAAATGGAATTTGATGACTTCATTCCCTGTAATAAGTGGTGTCGGTTACGGTACAATTTCCTTAACAGGGGGAAGGGAGAAAAAGATATCGAGAGGAAATCATATTATAGGCTTAACTTTTATCTTGAATTTTTGTCAAATTTACTGTTGTACTGTAGATTCACACTTGAATATGTAAACCAGAAATTGCATCTTTTACCATTTTAGTAACAGTTCAGACTTGCCCCAAAAGGGTTAACAACAGTGGCACACTTGACTGCTGAGGGGACTGATCTAATCATTGCCATATCCAAGTGCATCTGTTCACTATGAGGTCATTCTTCTGCATGCTAATGATTTGGAAAATAAAGCGTAATGCTTGACATTATCAGAAGGAATAAAAACCTTGCAAATTTTTACCTTATAGCAGCAGCCAGTAGTGACAGAATAGAAGAAAGAATTCCTAAGCTGCATCCTTCTGTGTTATTGATCAAAGAGTATGACTGGAATATTATTGTCCCATTATGTGTATTTACAATGGAATCCTTCAGTAAATTCTTCATTTGTTTAGTATTATATACAGTATATGTTTTGTGGATTTTTTTTTCAACTATTAGTCCAAATAATTATGCAACATGGTTAACAAAGACCTCAGATCAAGAATAACAGTGATGCATCCAAACAATAATATTCACTGACAAACCTGTGTTTGTCTTTGTTTAAAACATATGATTTAGCATTGATAAATATACTGAACCCCTTTTAATGACATGCATAACACAATTTCAGTATTTCCTCTTTGCCACAAGAAAAGAAATGAACAGATGCATATCATAATAATAATTTGTAAACAAACAAAATTCTAGTAAACGTGAAACTTAGACAATAAAAACATACAGACACTACTGCAGAGACAGAAGTTCTCAACCTGGGCTACTGTTAAGATTTATTTTACTTTTAACCCAACTTATTAGTAACTAGATCTCCGAGGACAAGCAGGCCACAATTCTCACAAGTGGGTAACGTGATCCTGCGTTGCCCTGTCCAGAGCTTCTAACAAGCTTGAACAGAGTTTTCTGGAGTGCGAGAGTCGCTCCACCATGCATGCGTGAGTGCCTTCCCACCCACCATGAGAGCGCAGTTACTGCAGTTATTTTTCTACAGTGGTGAGGAGAAGCTGTTTTTATGGCATTTCTTCATGTACGGTCCAAAAAATAGCTTTTTTGGTGCTTCTCTGCTTGTTTTTTTCACCTTTTTTCAATGTGCCCGTGTTCGGATCTCCTTACCCTCTCGCGCCCCCCCCCCCCCCCCCCCCCCCCCCCCAGTATAGTCTTAGTTTCAATTTTTCCAAGTTTTAAGTTTCCTTTATTTTCTGCATCTTTATGCTGCATTTAGGCCTCGACCCTGGCCGGGTTTGTCCCTTGTTTTTGTTTCTGGTGCCTTGTCCCTTTTTTTGGACACCATTGCTTCATTTGATTTGCCTGCAGAGGTTTTTCCATCCAGTCCACTCAAGTTCCCAGTGGCTTCAAGCTCTGTACCCAATGCAATCGAACCAGCTCTGGCAAGGACACCAATACCTGGTGTCTTCAGTGTTTAGGGCCTGACCATAGTCCTGCTAACTGTGTCCTCTGTCTTCGGATGAAGAAGTGAACCCAGGTTGCCAGAGAGGCTCAATGCGAGAGGATTTTTGGAGCCAGGTCCAATTCCTTGGCATCGGCATTGAGGTCGGCAGAGTCAGCACCGACGCCAAGGTTTGCACCGGCATTGTGAACATTGGTCCACATGGCTGCTACTGGGCCTCTTGACACTGGGAGCAGTAGTGCATCGAGTGGGTCTCCACCTGTCTTGACACTGACTGCTGTGCAGGGCCTCCAGCATTGGACCCATCCCCGGGGTGACGTGAGGATTTGATATCTTCGTCAGCACCATGGAGCCTCAGTGCCGAGCTTCGGGCGAAGGCCAAGAAGCATCGGCATCAATTGTCCTCGACACACGGTACAGTGAGCTCCAGGATGTCGAGGGATTTGGCATCTAAGAAGCATTGGCACCAGGAGAACCACTCCCCCTCCATCCAGGAGGTGCCGATGTGTTGGTCCCCTAGCAGCCAGAACCCTGCTCCCAAATCGGCCCCATCAGTTCTGCAGCCTGTCTCGGAGCAGACGCTCCAGCCTTTCCCAGTGTCGGTCCTTGTTTCCCAAACTGCTGGATGACCTCTTGCAACAGTGTGCATTGACATGGGGGGTGCTTGCACCTACCCTGCCACCTGTTGCGGCCCCACTTGACCCTCAGCCTGAGGTGGGGCCTTTGACACCGGTGTCGCATGCAACTCCGGTGTCAACTGCCACTCAAGCCAATACCCCCTTGACATCCGTAAAGGAAACTTCGCTGGAGTTGAGGTGGGATCCAACTCCTCAACGCCTCTCTCGAGGAAATGGCTCCTCTAAGTTGAAGCAAGCTTGGTCTCGGGCCTCCCATGAGGAGGAGTTGTCTGGCACCAATGAGAAATGCTCATGGGAATCAGAGGAGGATCCAAGGTACTTTCGGATGATGAGTCCTATGGCATCCCCTCTGAACCCTCCCCTACGCTTGAAAGTAGAAAATCTCCTCCAGAGAGCCTTTCATTTCCCTCTTTTGTGAAGGAAATGGCTGAGGCCATTTCATTTTCGTTAGAGGTGGAGGACGAGGCCAGGGCTAAGATGCTCGAGGTCCTGGACTATGAGTCTCCTCCTAGAGAGAGGTTGTGACTGTACCTCTCCACGAAGTACTCCAGGAAGTTCTCATTCGGAATTGGCAGTCCCCACTGTCAGTCCCTGTCCTGTTCAAGAAGATCAACATGATGTACCAGATCCACAGCACACATGGATTTGGCAAGCCCCAGTTGCCTTATCATTCCATGGTGGTGGAATCTGCCCTTAAAAGAGCCAGGAGTTCTAAAAACTATGCCTCGGTGCCCCCAGGCAGAAAAGCTAGGACCTTGGAATCTTTTGGGAGGAAAATGTTTCAGGCCTCAATGCTCATGTCTTGTATACAATCCTACCAGCTCTATGAGTGTGTACTTGCGGGACTCAGTGCGCAAGTTGTTGGCAGACTCTCTCCCATCAGAACAGGCCAAGTCAGTGCACCAGTTGGCTAAGCAGCAGAAGGTGTGTCATAAGTTCTTGGCCAGGGGTGCCTATAACACTTTTGACGTAATATCCAGGATCTCTGCCCAGAGTATAGCTGCGCAGACTCTCATGGCTGCATGTTTATGGCTACGGTTCAGCAGAGGTTAGTGGATGCCCCATGCTGGGGGGAGAGAAGGAGAGAAGGTTGAGGCGATCACTGACCAAATCAAGAAACATACTGATACCATATCTTCTCTCTCCCGCCGGACGCCTTTTGCATCAGCTTCCTCATCTAGAAAGTCTTTTAGCAAGTCAAGGAGGGGTGATTACTACTCCCAGAGATGTATGTACGCCACCTCCTCTTGCCAGCCTGCTCAGGCTTAACCCCAGCGAGCTTGTTCTTGTCAACAGCGTGTGCCTAAGGCCCCTGCAGCTCACTAGTCAAAGTAAGAGAAGAGCTTTGCACTGGCTCCAGCAGAGCATAGCTGCTGTCAAAGTGTTTATCCCAGACAACCTGCCAGTCGGAGGGAGGCTGAAATTTTTCTACGAAAGGTGGCCCCTTATAACTTCCGATTTGTGGGTTCTCCAAATAGTCCATCTCAGATATGCCCTAACTTGGTGTCTGAAACCTCAAAATTGCCCACCAGGAGCTACTGCTTCAGCTCTCAACACAAGCAGGTACTTGCAGAGGAATTCTCAGCCCTTCTGAAGGCCCATGTGGTCTAGTGCTGTCCGATTCATTCAAAAATGTTTTGATTCAATTCGATTCGCTCATATGAATTGTTTTTTCAATTCGATTTGATTTGATTCAGCTTAACTGAAATATAGGGGCCTATAGCCTCAGACCTATGCTAATATTATAACAGATAAAGTAGTACAAACAGGTAGCAGTAATTGAACATTTTAAACATTCAAGAAAGCATTTGTGATGACAGGTTAAACTGCACCAGTCTCTACTTTTCTAAAATGTCTACACTATCTCCACAGTTATTGTTCAGTATTAAAATTAAGTTCAAAACATACCCCACCACCACCAGAAAAAAGGGCCCTTCATGAATAAGTAGGACATGATATCAAATTCAAATATATGTTTTCATAAAACCGTGATCCTAAAGCTAACATATTGCCAGAGGAGATCAAGAACCAAAAACACCATGCAATCCAGCTCAGTTCCTTGAGCCTGTGGTACAAAGGGCCAGAAAGTGACCAATATTATTCAATAGCTCTCTGTGAAACAGTAAAAATAAAAAAAAGCAATTGCATTTTTATAATACACCACTGCATTCCACAAATCCAAAGGAGCAAGTTCCCACATACCATCTTTTTCTTTTAATGCAGTCCATTAGTTCTCTTATATTTTGTCCTTGTGATGACTTATACTGTGCAAAACGGGAAATACAGTGAGACAGAATAATAGAATTCAGTAACATCCAAAACTTATTAATATTATAATTGTGTTCGCATTTAGGTAATAACTGAGAAAATTCTGTTATCGAATCATATTAGGAAGCTTGATGTTGACTTGGTTAACTTCATCTAGATACAAACACACAGCCAAGAGACAAAGATTAACCCCCTCCCCCTCCAAAAAAATGCCTTTTACAACCAGACTTGAAGAAGAAAGAAATATATATCACAGAAAAAATCTCTTCACGAAGACAACTTATGCTAGGGTGTCCCTATAACCAGCCCCTCCAAATGATACATTGATTACGATTTATAACAAATTACTACTCTACCTATGAAAAGTTTTTCCATTATTATATTTCCTCTGTGTACATCTGTATGCTGCACAAGATGGCATGTTTGAAAATATAAATGAGAATACATAAAAATGCTACCAACCATAAACGAGAGCATGAATATAGCAGCTCATAGGTTGGTTTGCTCTGTTTTGAGTGTATGGGGATGACAGCTGTGCAGGGGAAGGAAAACAGAGACTATAAGGACTCTGCATTGGCGGCTTGGCATGGCTGCTGCCCCCCCCCCCCCCCCCCATTTTCACTTCCTGTTCCAGGGCAGAGCTGGCAGCCTGTGCCAATAGAGAAACTGTCCCTGTGTGAGTTAGTTTATTTTCTTGTCGCCGGTGCTGCTGAGGGCAGCAGCGGCTTTGGTAACAGAGGGAGGGAAGCAGCTGCAGCGGCTGGGTGATAGTGAGCGGGTGGGAGGGAGGGAGAGAAGTAGCAGCAGTGGCTTGGTGACAGCGGGAGGGAAGTGGGGAAGTCCCGAATTGGGACTCCCAATTTTTCTGAATCAAATCGATTTGAATCAATTCACCCAAAATGAATCGATGAATTGATTTGAATCTTGAATTGGACAGCACTAGTCAAGCCTGTTCCAACAGGGGAGGAAGGGCAAAGATTTTATTCCAGGTACTTCATTGTGCAGAAGAAGACAGGGGTATACGTCCCAAAGAAAAGTTTAGGACGGTTTCTCTGTGCACCCTTCTCCAAATGATTCAGGGAAATGATTGGCTATGCTCTCTGGACTTAAAGGATGCATATATTCACATCCCGATACTTCCAGCCCAGTGGAAAATCTTCGGTTTCAGCTGGGAATACACCACTTCCAGTACCACTTGTTGCCTTTTGGCCTTGCGTTAGCTCCCAGGGTTCCTACCAAATGCCTACCAGTAGTCGCAGCATCTCTATGCAGGCTGGGGGTGCATGTGTTCCCTTACCTCAGCAATTGGCTGGTGAAGAGCACGTCAGAGGATGCTGCTTGTGAGTTCATGCAGAGGACTATTCAAGTGCTCAAGCTACTAGGTATCACTTTAATTAAACTACTCCAATTTTCATCATCTTCCTGGCCAGTAATTGGAATTCATTGGAGCCTTGCTTGATATGCAGAAGGTTCAAGCCTTTCTCTAGTGGCCGAGAGCAGATGCTCTAGTCGTACTGGCTTCTCAGGTTCGAGCCTCTCAGCAAGTCACGGCTCAGCAGATGCTGAGGTAAGTAGTATACTATGCCATACTTTTTATTTTTATTTGAATATTTTTACTACTGTAATTGCCTATTGCTCATGTACACCACCTTGAGTGAATTCCTTCAAAAAGGTGGTAAATAAATCCTAATAAATAAATGTTCATTTGAGCCACTTATTTGGCAGGTAAAAACAAGTCTGGCCAACAGACTGAGCAGGGTTATGCAACCACATGACTGGTCTCTCCACATGGGCATTGCCTGCAAGATTTTCCAAGCATGGGGCGCCCCCTCTGTGGATCTCTTTGCCACTCACGTGAATCACAAAGTCCATCAGTTCTGTTCCAGGTTTCAGGCCCATGATAGATTAGCATTGGATTCCTTCCTCCTTCATTGGGGAACAGGTCTTCTGTGTGCATATCCTTCCATTCCTCTTGTGGGGAAGACTTTGCTGAAACTCAGGCAAGACCACAGGACCATGACCTTGATCATGCCATACTGACCTGAACAGATCTGGTTCCTTCTTCTTCTGGAGTTATCCTCCAAAGAACCATGGAGATTGGAGTGTTTTCCAACTCTCATCACGTAGAATGAGAGTTCTTTTCTGCATCCTAAACTTCGATCTCTAGCCCTCACAGCCTGAATGTTGAGAGCCTAGAATTTGCTTCCTTGGGTCTTTTGGAGGGTGTCTCCCGAGTCTTGCTGGCTTCCAAGAAAGATTCCACCAAGAGGTGTTACTCTTTTAAATGGAGGAGGTTTGCCGACTGGTGTTAGGACAGGGCCCTAGATCCCCTCTCTTGTCCTACACAGACCCTGCTTGAATACCTTATACATCTTCCCGAGTCTGGTCTTAAAACAAACTCCGTAAGGGTTCACCTCAGTGCAGTTAGTGCTTACCAATCAACATGGAGGGTAAGCCCATCTCTGGACAGCCTGTAGTTGATCGCTTCATGAGAGGTTTGCTTTTGTTAAAGCCCCCTGTTAAACCTCCGCCTGTCTCATGGGACCTCAACATCATGCTCACCTAGCTGATGAAAGCTCCTTTTGAGCCACTGAATTCCTGCCTTCTGAAGTACTTGACCTGGAAGGTCATTCTCTTGATGGATGTTACTTCAGCTGGTAGGGTCAGTGAACTTCAGGCTCTAGTAGTGGATGCACCTTATACTAAGTTTCATCATAACAGAGTAGTCCTCCGCACGCATCCCAAGTTCCTGCCAAAGATTGCGTTGGAGTTCCATCTCAACCAGTTGATTGTCTTGCCAACATTCTTTCCCCGACCTTATGCCTATCCTGGCGAGAGCACCTTGGACACCTTGGACTGCAAGCGAGCATTGGCCTACTACATGGAGTGTACTAGGCCCCACAGACGCTCCACCCAACTTTTTCTTTCTTTTGATCCCAACAGGATGGAGGTCGCCATTTGGAAATGCACTAAAAGTTTGATCTCTAATTGGCTGGCATATTGCATTTCCTTCATTTATGCCCAGACAGGGCTGACTCTGGAGGGTCATGTCAAGGCTCACAATGTCAGAGTCATGGCTGCGTCGGTAGCCCACTTGCAGTCAGCCTCCATTGAAGAAATGTGCAAGACTGTGACATGATGTTCAGTCCACACATTCACATCTCATTACTGCCTTGGGCAGGATACCCGACGCGGCAGTCAGTTCGGGCAGACAGGGTTACAGAATCTTTTTGGGGTCTAGAATCCAACTCCACCCCCCTCGGCTCATTTTATTCTGTTCTAGGCTGCATCATTCAGTTTGTATATAGTTTCAAGTTAATCTGAGTTATGTCCTCACCATTGTGAGGCCCAATTGACCAATATTTGTTGTTTTCGGTGAGCCTGGATGCTAGGGGTACCCCAGTTGTGAGAACTATGGCCTGCTTATCCTCACAGAAAGTGACGATACTTACCTGTAGCAGGTATTCTCTGAGGACAGCAGGCCTTATATTCTTACAACCCCACCCACCTCCCCTTAGAGTTGTCTCCTATTTTTCCTTTTTTTATGCTGTAGTATCTAGCTGAGGTAACTGTGCTCTCGCGGCGGGCAGGAAGGCACTCACTCATGCTTGGTGGAGCAATTCTCGTACTCCACAAAGCTCTGTTTAAGCTTGTTAGAAGCTCCCGACAACGTGGGATTGCGTTACCCAATTGTGAGAATATAAAGCCTGCTGTCCTCTGAGAATACCTGCTACACGTAAGTATCTTTGCTGTCTCAATGCATAAAATAAGACCCGTACTAATACAGCACAAGTGAGTGGTAAGATAGCATATCTTAATGGTAGCCAGTGTTGATAACTATGCCCCAAAGCTGGCAATCAGTTTTGGTTTCTAATCTGCATAGCAGTTTCTAGGGTTATAAATTCATTGGAAATGACTTAGGAAATGTCAACAACACTACCCATGTCATTGGCAAACAAAAAGTAGAAAAAACTTGTAATTTGCATGTTCCATCAATAGTGCATACTTCTTGCCTGACTGTGCACACATGTGCAAATAGTGCATGCATGTATGAACAATCAGGAAAGAATGCACATTGTTCACAAATAGTGCACACTTTCCCCCGGATTTTATATAGCACACCCAAATTTTCATGGCCAACTTTGTGTATGCATCAGAGATGTGCAGGCAAATTGACTAATGAGCATGGAAATACCAATAATTAGGTGCTAACAGCCAATTATTGATGGTAATTGGCAGTCTTAAATATTTGCGTGTGCATCTTGCCGAGTGCTGTTCTATAAATCACAGATCCTAACTTCAGTCATGTGTGTCTGAAAAGGGAGCATGGCCAGGGACCTGTCGGAGGAATTCTAACAAATTTCACATGGATTTACAGAATTTGCCTGAAGTGCACCTAAGTTGGGTACCCACATTTAACACCTGCTTTTGGCAGGCATAAGTACAGTGCCCAAAAGTTAGGCGCCGGATACACGCCAAATGCAGTTCTATAAAGGACATGCTTCCTTTATAGAATAGCACTTAGCGTGCAATTTTTTCATCACCATTAATTGAATTCCTGTGCAAATAGTATGCACATTTTGTGACTAGTGTGTGCTCTTTTGAAAGAATGCACTGTTTTAAAAAGAACACATACATTGCTCCTAAATGAGAAAGGAAATAATATGACACAAATAGCAATTTCCAGAGGGAAGAAATAAGAAGAAAGAGTATTGTCTGTCCTCAAATATAATTGAACACTGAGCTAGGCATCTCATATAAGATGAGTTTCCTTAGCTCCGTTCACTGCTATATCAGATCAAACTTCTTCTCCTGTTTAAAAGAAGAATAGTTCAGAATGTTAAAGTTCTCAGTCTTTAACCAAAGAAAAGAATTTGGGATCTGTTTATTTTGAGTTCCCCATAAAATCATACTTTGAAAGTGAACATGATTGAGTCTTACCCAGGGCAGCAGAGATTAGAGCTCCTTTATACACTGATATCCTTCATGTACTCAGACTATAGAACAACACAGTTACTTACAACTTCTCTGCTAATGCTACGCTTTAATGTCATCTTGGATGGAAAAGTGCTGCATAACAGCTGTCATAGCTCCAGGGTGGGTGAGTACAGAGTGCGAGGGGAAGAAAACTATCCATCATTCTTTCACGTGCAGCATGTTTGTGATTTTATTTCTTGTATTTATCTGATTTCTACAGTGCTTAATACATTCTGCAGCTAGTGCTAAGACAGTTTGTCTTTTGCTATTATGAACTGAAAATCAATCGAGTATTGAGTTTTAAAAAATCTGCAATATTTAAATTCACCAAGGAGCCATTTGCAAGTTACATTTGTGAACTTTATAACATGAACAAAGTTCAGTGAACTAAACAAAATGTGTGCCCTATTATAGCAAGCTTTATCCTAGAAGCACAGAGATATGCGTCTATTTTGGGGGGCAGTAGATTCATATTATGTTTTATTTTTCCTTTTATGTAATCTTCTCTGCTATTGTTTAGACAGTCACTTATGAACAGATGCTGTCAGAATATGTTGTTCTCCAAACTAATCAATAATCTGATTTTTTTTTCTCCCCATGTGGCTTAGTATAAGCCAAATAAGAAAAAAGAAGGGGCTAGTAATACGTCTTGGCGATCACAGGGAATATAGAACTTTGAATTTGGAAACATCAGTTTGGTATCCCATATCTACCACTCATTGAGAAACCTTGAAGAAATCACTACTTTCTTTGTTCAAACTAAGATTGTAAAATTTGAGGGTAGAACGGGGAAGAACTAGTTTCAATGCCGTTTACACAGGTAACTAGCAATATACATGCGTAAATTGGCTGGCAGAAACTTCCTTTCCCCCATTGTAGCTAAGTTAAAAAATAAACCTATTGTTTCTCAGCATGCATACAAGAGGCATTTGCAAGCATTTCTTTGAAATGGATGGAATTAATGCAAAAAGATTGTATTTTGAACTCTACACATGCTGTTTTCTATAGAAAATATACCTACACAAGAAGCAGATACAGAATTTTGTTTCAGATTAAAAGTATATACATGCTTTGTTATTGAAATTTGGTACAAAGCCCACAGGTAAAAAGTATCCACAGAGAGCCTAAAAATTGGAGAATCTGTAATCTTGGAAATGATTATACAGTAGTATGTAAGCAATAGACTAACAATTCTGCAGGACAGAAAACACATCTTGGAATCCCTATGGATAGAAATTCAATTTGTAAATAGGAAAAAGATAGTGATAGGAGTGTACTACTGTCCCCCAGGACAGGATGAACAGACAGGTGGAGAAATGTTATCAGAAATTAGGGAGGCTAACAAACTTGGTACCACAATAATAATGGGTGATTTCAATTACTCCGATATTGACTGGGTAAATGTAAAATCAGGGCATGCTATGGAAGTAAAATTTCTTGATGAAATCAAGGACTGCTTTATGGAGCAGCTGGGGGGGGGGAACAATTCTAGATCTAGTCCTTAGCGGAGCGCATGATCTGATGCAGGAAGTAATGGTGCCGTAACCACTTGATAACAGTGATCACAGCATCATCAGATTTGATATAATCCAATATGTTAGCATTTAACTTTCAAAAAGGAGACTATAAAAGAACTTAGAGGAGTAGCTGCAAAGGTCAAAAATTTACATCAGACGTGGATGCTATTGAAAAATACCATCCATGTATTAAAAAAGGAGGAAGGAAGGCCAAATGACAACCGGCATGGTTGAAAAGTAAGGTGAAGGAAATTGTTAGAGCTAAAAGAAAATCCTTCAGAAAATGGAAGAAGGATCTGACTGAAAATAATAGGAAACAGCATAAGGAATGGTAAGGCAAATGAAAAGTGCTGAAAAGGAAGTCAAACAGAAACTTTGAAAATAAGATTGCATTGGAGGCGAACACACATAGTAAAAACTTTTTTAGGTATATTAGAAGCAAGAAGCCAGTAGAAGAATCAGTTGGACTGCTAGATGACCAAGGGGCAAAAGGGGCACTCAAGGAGGGAAAGGCCATAGTGGAAACATTAAATGAACTCTTTGCTTCGCTCTTCACTGAGGAAGATGTGGAGGAGATGCCAGTGCCAGAAATGGTATTCTTTGCTGATGAATTAGAAAAATTGAAGCAAATCTCTGTAAACCTGGAAGATGTAATGGGGCAATTTAACAAACTGAAGAGTAGCAAATCACCTGGACTGGATAGTATACGTCCCAGAGTACTGATAGCATTGAAAAATGAACTTGCAGAGCTATTGTTGGTAATATGTATTTTATCTTTAAACTCCACTATGGTACTGGAAGATAGGAGGGTGGTCAATGTATTAGATTGTAAGCTCTTTGAGCAGGGACTGTCTTTCTTCTATGTTTGTACAGCGCTGCGTATGCCTTGTAGCGCTATAGAAATGCTAAATAGTAGTAATGTGACATCACCTCAAATTGTGCAATTCTGGTTACCGCATCTCAAAAAAGATATAGCAGAATTAGAAAAGGTACAGAGAAGGGCGATTAAAATGGTAAAGGAAATGGAATGACTTCCCTATAAGGAAAGGCTAAAGTGGCTAGGACTCCTCAGCTTGAATAAGAGACGGCTGAGGTGGAGATATGATAGAGGTCTATAAAATACTCAGTGGAGTGGACCAGGTAGATGAGAATCATATGTTTACTCTTTCCAAAAATACTAGGACTAGGGAGCATGCGATGAAGCTACAAAATAATAAATTTAAAACAAACTGGAGAAAATATTTCTTCACTCAATGTATAATTAAACTCTGGAATTCGTTGCCAGAGAATGTGATAATAGCAGTTAGCTTAGCAGGATTTTAAAAAGGTTTGGATACTTTCCTAAAAGAAGGAAGGAAAATGGGACTTGATATACTGCTTTTCTGTGGTATTTTGCAACTACATTCAAAGCGGTTTACATATATGCAGGTACTTATTTTGTACCTGGGGCAATGGAGGAGACAGTCACAAGGAGCTGCAGTGGGAATTGAACCCAGTTCCCCAAGATCAAAGTCCGCTGCACTAACTACTAGGCTAAAGTTCCTAAGCCATTATTAAGATGAACTTGGGAAAATCCACTGCTTATATCTATGAGAATCAGCATAAAATCTGTTTTACTTTTTGGGATCTTGCCAGATACTTGTGACCTGGATTGACCACTATTGGAGACAAGATACTGGGTTTGATGGACCTTCAGTCTGTCCCAGTATGGCAATGCTTATGTTCTTATGTGTGAGCCAAAATGTACTCTTAAATGCCTCTCAGTAACCACTGTACATACAATATTATTGATGTTTATTTTATCACAGGTCACTGAGGTTGGGAGGCCAAGCAGGAACCTGTTTTGTAAAGACACGTGGGTGCTTATTTGTCTTTATTATATACCATCCCAAATGCAGCTGAAATTATGATTAAAATACGGCACATACATTTACACCAGCTTGGAAGCAGATGTAAATGTGCACAGCTGATGTGTGTGTAATTTAAGACCTATGCACAAACTTTGGGGCCTTTTCACTAAGGCGTGCCTAAAATAGCCTGCGCTGGTGTAGGCGCGTGTTTTGGACGCACGCAGGTCAATTTTACAGCACGCCTGGAAAAAAGGCATTTTATGTGGGCAAAAATGGATATGCGGCAAAATTTAAACCAGTGAGCATCCATTTTCGACCTGAGACCTTACCGCCACCCATTGACTTAGTGGTAAGGTCTCATGCGCTAACCGGGCAATAAGTGACCAATGCACATAAACTGCCAATTACCACCGGGTAAGCGCCATACAGTAGAAAATGGAAAATATTTTCTACTGTGTGTTTTGGACGCACTTTAAAAATGGAATTACCATAAAGGGCACACGGTAGTTGGGCAGTAGTTCCGATTTGGTGTGTGTTGGATGCGCGTAGGCACCTTCGTGCCAGTAAAAAGACCCTTTTATGACTCCATCTTCACTTTGTACAAATTCTCTCCAAAACATGCCTACACCCGGGTTGCATAACAAGTACATGCCTACTTGGTAGGGGAGGAGGGATAATTTTATAAAAGGCACTTTATAAACATATATTGGTAAGTAACCCCCTATAACTTTTCTCACTTTTCTTAGCAACTGTTTTGGATTTCAACAAGAAATCCTGTTTTGTATCTTTGTACTGTATTGAAAAACGTTTAGAGAAGTTGCACAATAAAAGCAAAACATACAACCAATTATACTTCTCATTTCAGAAAACTAAACAATTTTATGTACTTATTTATCATCATACTTATGTATTAATATTAGATAACATTAATTATCTTAAGCTGTGTTGATGTTACTGACATTTTAATGTTGCTACCTAGTGATTTTTGCTTGTTAAAATATTCGAGCTAAAACACAGTAAAATAACGTCATTCAAACAGAACAATTAACAATGTGTGATAATTTTGCAATGATTCTGACAAATTTTCTTCACAGTGCTGAGCTTCCAATTCTTGAAATAATACATAGCCATTATCGTGTTTGCTCTGAAACCTTGTTCATGCAGGGTTTGGATTCTCATTTTGTGTGCTACCGATACCTTGCCCATGATTGCCATTGTTTTTAAAGAAATTATCTTCAAATTATCATATTATCAAATATAAATTATTCAGATTCCAATTATTATGGTACCTTTTTTCAAATAATAATAGTTTTACAGTGCAAACATTTTTGAACACGCAAAAATCACCGGGTGGTCACGCTAAAATGTCTGTAAATTTGCTGTGTTTAAAGATAATCTCATCCCACTTGGCACATAAATGTAGATAGTAACAACAAATAGAGCTGTAAAATTTCACATGGAAATTTCAAGAGGTTGCTCATAAAACAGCAAAAATCTGTAAGGGGGGGGGGGGTTACTTTTTTTGCCTCACCCTGTACATGTGAAAAAATTCTTTATAAAATTACCCCACTATATGCATTGAAAAATAGAATTGGGCTAGTCTAGTAGCTCAGGGTAAAGGCCCCCCATTTGATTCCTGAGTGACCCTTTTGCTAAGTGGCAATAAGCCTACCATGGACTTACCGTACGCCAGTCTGGAATTACCACCAGGCTACTGCAGGAGCCCAGCGGTTGTTTCCACCCCTAGTGTGCGCCATTTCCGGTGCTACAAAAGTATGTCCTATTTTTGTAGTTCCGGAACTTAACTGGCAGTAATCTGGCAGTGCCAGGTTAGCACAGGAGCCCTTACTACCATCTTAGTGGGTGGCGGTAAGGGCTTCCCACTAAAATGGCCATGCAGTAAGTGGTTCACCTATCGCACTGCCATTTTTTTCCCCAAAATGGACAGCCTTTTACCCGCTATGGTAAAAAGGGGTCTCTGTGCATTTCAAAAACATGCACTGATGCTAGCACAGGCCCCCTTTTACTGCAGCTTAGTAAAAGGACCCCTAATTCAGATCTTCCACTCCTTAGGCCAGCTGGGACTGGGAATGTTCCCAGACCCCATATAGGGAAGGAGTCGTGGTCATTGCTCAAGAGTGACACCTAATGGTCAGGTTCAAGTCCCTTAATTACCAGGTTCCAGAGGGAGCCCTGGTGCATGGCCTGCCCAAGCATTATCACTCCAGTGACCAGACTTGATGTGTTTGATGGGGAGAGGTTAGATTATAAAATAGGGGAAACATTGCTGGGTAGCTGTGAATGTGACCATCTCTGGAAAAAATGACTAAAGGAGCAGATCCAAAATGTGGAAAGTGCCTGATTTTTCATGTCATGGGTCCAAAGGCAGTCTGAAAAAGTTATGATTGAACTTATAAAACTTTTTATTTTTTCATATAATAAGATGGGGTTTGGACTGTTGTTGTCTTGTCTTCACGTTGGTGAGCCCTTAGGCTCTGGATCGGAGACGTCGGCTCCGGCGCCGCCATCTTGGGTGGCGCGAACCTCGTCCCGACCTCCCCTCCCCAAGAGGCTGACGTTCGTCGTCGCCGGTCCCGCGGCAGCGCCGGCTCCTCCATGGGACCTCTCTGGCCGTCCTCCGGTGCCGCGGAGGACGCTGGCTCCCACTCCCCACAGCGGGAGAGCAGGTATGGGCGCGGGACGTGACAGTTGTATTGAAAATTGTTTGCAGTAACAGAATTCATTAAAACCTAATTTTTTTTTGTTTCTGGGGACTTTAGTCACTTTTTCCCCAGAGATGGTCACAAATGCTTATGTCACCAGAATCTCAGCTTTGGTTTCAATTGAGGTGGAGGCCCAAAGGATCAAGAGGGAGCTGCTGAGTCAAAAAAGGACAGTAAATTAAGGGGGATGTTATCAACATGTGCAACCATTAAAATGGATTATTTTACTGTTATCGCCACGTATTAGTAACTGGGCCTCATTGCATAAAATGAAACCTTTTTTTTTCTTTTATTTATAAATTTCAAACATACATTACAAGTAAAACACTTGCTCAAGAAAACAGTGACAGCTTCTTTTCAAACTAGATAAATCTATAAAAAGGCAGCAAACTATTGCCAAATTATACATAATAGAAAGGAAATAATGAAATCAAGAAGCTTTACATCTTCCTCAGACCACTATCAAACAGAGAGAGTAGAGATATAGAGAATCAAACAGAAGAAATAATTAAGGAGAGACATAATTGGGACACACCCAACACAAATCCAGTAAACTGAGTTATGATGTTCTGCCACTGGTCAATTTCTTTAGGTCCAAAATGGATCTTAGATGATCAAGTGTAAAGAAAATATATTTCAAACCAAAATACTTCACAACTCCTAACTTTGTCTCTTCTCTCGTACTTAAGAATGCCTTCTTTCTCTCTTCAGTAGATTTTGTTACATCTGGATATAACCAAATTTGTTGACCACAAAATTGAGAAGCAGAATTTCTAAAGTATGGTCTCATCGAGTTCAGGGCCTGCTCAAACACAAAGTTTATAATCAGAATAGCTCGTTCTTGAATATCTGAAAAATAACTGTCCAAAATAGCAGAAATATTATTTAAATCATTTCCTTCCATCTGAGGCTGAACTTGAACTTGGAATTTAGATGTAAATTGATCTTCCAAAGTCTCCCCACCATTGTCTTTCTTGGGGCAACCAGCAAAAATACAAGAGCTGTAGTATTCAGCGCAGTCTTTTCCACTGTCACGTCTAACTTCTTAATGGCTGGCCAAATAATCTTCAGTGTTACCACCTCAGGGATTGCTGCACACTTGGCCTTCCCTACACTTCCCAGTTTAGCTGGTTCTTCTAGGAGGGGGGAGGGCTGTTTGCAGTGTTGGAGTGCTCTTTCTAGTTGGAGAGGTTTTCTTCAATTACTTGTTTTCCTGTTCAGCTTTGCCCCATACAAAGAAGAAAGGGACGGTGTGGTCTGTTCTGCTGCCTCCACCAGCCGCAGTATCTTCTCCGTTCCAGCAAACCCTCCAACAGGCATTTGAGTGCCATGCTGCATCCTCCCAGCAGGTCAGACTGGGGTAAGAGCTCTGCATTGAGGTTTGGCGGAGGAGAGCCATCTTCATTGGGGCATGACATCTCGTTATTCCCCCCCCCCCCCCCCAGTAACAGATTCCACCTTGCCCAGCAGCAGCTAGGATCGAAAGTACAACGGCTGTTCCAGCGGAAGTCACTGTTCAGTTGAGTAGTAGCGATGGAGCATAAAATGAATCCTGTGCTAAAATAGCACAAGTTAGTGCTAAATATATATATATATATATATATATATATATATATATACTAATGGTAACCCTCATTAATGACGATGCCCCTTAATGATTTGCAGAGTTGCCAGTATCTTTTATCAGTTAGATGTGCTCTTGGAAGGATGTGTCATGATATGACAGGCATTGGCTGACCCCTTGCACCCGATACCTCGGCTCCTGCGCCCGATCGGCTGAACGCCTGTGGAGGAAATCTTGCACCCATACTGATTTCATTCATTACAAATTCATGCTATCCTCCTTCCAGTCCTCCTTATTCCTCGCCAAACAGGACTATTACACCCAATTGACTACTTCCCTTAGCTCTAACCCTCGCCGTCTCTTCGCCACCCTTAACTCCCTCCTCAAAGAGCCCTCCGCTCCCACCCCTCCCTTACTCTCTCCTCAATCACTGGCTGACTACTTCCGCGACAAGGTGCAGAAGATCAACCTAGAATTCACCATCAAACCATCTTCTCCTCTTCACCCTATAACCCACTCCCGCAACCAACCAACCCAGGCCTCCTCCTCGTTTCCTGATATCACCGAAGAGGAAACCGCCCATCTTCTTTCCTCCTCGAAATGCCCCACCTGTTCCTCTGACCCCATCCCCACCAACTTACTTAACACCATCTCTCCTACTATCACCCCCCCCCCATCTGTCATATCCTCAACCTCTCTCTCTCCACTGCAACTGTCCCTGACACCTTCAAGCATGCTGTAGTCACACCACTCCTCAAAAAACCATCACTTGACCCTACCTGTCCCTCCAACTACCGCCCCATTTCCCTCCTACCCTTCCTCTCCAAGATACTTGAACGCACCGTTCACAGCCACTGCCTTGATTTTCTCTCCTCTCATGCCATCCTCGATCCGCTTCAATCCAGCTTTCGCCCCTTACACTCGACTGAGACGGCACTATCTAATGTCTGCAATGACCTGTTCCTTGCCAAATCCAAAGGTCACTACTCCATCCTCATCCTCCTCGACCTATCCACCGCTTTTGACACTGTCAATCACAATTTACTTCTTGCCACACTGTCCTCATTTGGGTTCCAGGGCTCTGTCCTCTCCTGGTTCTCCTCTTTTCTCTCCCACCATACCTTCAGAGTACATTCTCATGGTTCTTCCTCCACCCCCATCCCGCTCTCTGTTGGAGTTCCTCAGGGATCCATCCTTGGACCCCTTCTTTTTTCAATCTACACCTCTTCCCTGGGCTCCCTGATCTCATCTCATGGTTTCCAATACCATCTTTATGCTGACAACACCCAGTTTTATCTCTCCACACCAGACATCACTGCGGAAATCCAGGCCAAAGTATCGGCCTGCTTATCCGACATTGCTGCCTGGATGTCCATCCACCACCTGAAATTGAATGTGGCCAAGACCGAGCTTATTGTCTTCCCACCCAAACCCACTTCTTCTCTCCCTCCACTCTCTATCTCAGTTGATAACACCCTCATCGTCCCCGTCTCATCTGCCCGCAACCTCGGAGTCATCTTCAACTCCTCCCTCTCCTTCTCTGCACATATCCAGCAGATAACCAAGACCTGTCGCTTCTTCCTCTACAACATTAGCAAAATTCGCCCCTTCCTCTCTGAGCACACCACCCGAACTCTCATCCACTCTCTCATTACCTCTCGCCTTGACTACTGCAACCTACTCCTTACTGGCCTCCCACTTAGCCATCTATCCCCCCTTCAGTCCATTCAGAACTCTGCTGCATGTCTTATCTTCCGCCTGGACCGATATACTCATATCACCCCTCTACTCAAGTCACTTCACTGGCTTCCGATCAGGTACCGCATACAGTTCAAGCTTCTCCTACTAACCTTCAAATGCACTCGATCTGCAGCCCCTCCCTACCTCTCTACCCTCCTCTCCCCTTACGTTCCTACCCTCAACCTCCGCTCTCAAGACAAATCCCTCCTTTCAGTACCCTTCTCCTCCACCGCCAACTCCAGGCTCCGCCCTTTCTGCCTCGCCTCACCCCATGCTTGGAATAAACTCCCTGAACCCATACGCCAGGCCCCCTCCCTGCCCATCTTCAAATCCTTGCTCAAAGCCCACCTCTTCAATGTCGCCTTCGGCACCTAACCACCATACCTCTACTCAGGAAATCTAGACTGCCCCAACTTGATTGTAAGCTCCTTGAGCAGGGACTGGCCTTCTTTGTTAAACTGTGCAGTGCTGCATAACCCTAGTAGCGCTCTAGAAATGTTAAGTACTAGTAATAGTAGTAATTGTATCCCTAACACAAATCTTTCAGAATATAAGCTGACTGGATATATTTGTTCAGCATAACAAGTCCAAAGGAATACAAAAAAAAACATGATAAAAATTGACTAATATATTTTTCAGTCTCCAGTAGAGCATTCTGATTCTCTCTCAACCTTTATTTTAAACTGTTGTTCATTTCACATAATGCAAATCTATCCTTGGATTATCAAACTTGTAATAAGACTACAGTAGGGAGAAGTAAAGATTGCTTAATTATCTGTCTTCTTCTTGAATTACTTAATTCACCATTAGTGTCCAGCAAAATAATGTATATGCACCAGAAATCATTTTGTTTAGGATCAAACTACACTTCTCAGATCAGTGGGCAAAGTTAAAAGGTTGCAGCTTCCCAGTAGTGATCCCTTCAGAGAGAATCCATCCTTGGATCACAAATGCACTAGCATTCACTGAAAAGAAACACATGGAGCGGCATTTTTGAAAGAATGTCCAAGTCAGAATTAGGACATCCTACTCACATTTAAAACAAAAACATCCATCTCACATCTGTCTTCGAACAGGAAATGCATCAGGGTTTCCTGTTCGAAAATATGTTTTGAGCGTCCAAATTGAACACCATTTTACAAATTGAAGCGTCCAAATTGTGAATGCCAAAAAAACAGGGACAAAGACTTCTGTCTGGCAGCATTTTGTTTCTAAAATAGCCATACACATGTCCTTGCACAGCAGAGGGGCAGCCTAGTGGTCAGTGCAGAGGACTGTAAACCAGGCCATCCAAGTTCATATTTCCTTACAACTTTTATGTTAAATGCTGAGCCCTCCATGAATAGGGAAATAGCTACTGTATCTGACTGTACATACCTCAATAGCCTTCAGGCTTGCAGGTGTCATAAATATTTAGGTACAGAGGTGTATATCTGTTTCTAGAGAGTACACAATTTAAAGGAAAAAAGAGAGCTGAAATAGGAATTGAACTTGGGTCCCCTGGTTTACAATCCACTGCAATAGGCTACTCCTCAGACCTGCTTTCTTCTTTATTCAGAATGTCCATAACACCTGATGCTATCATGGAGCCTGATACTGCTTTTTTGGTTTCACTTTCAGGGGAAATAGAGGGGGACAGCAGTCACTGGGGGGTTCATGAGGGGTCATGCTTTAATCCCTCCAGTGATCAACTGCTCAATCAGAGCACCTATTTCTACCCTGCCGGACATGGACAATTCTTCCTACTCGCTTATTGCTGTTGAACGTCATAATTTTGAGCCCTCCCTAGTTCCGCCCACAATATGCTTCGTTGCTATTTGGATGAATGGCACTGTAGGACATCCAAATTCTGCCATTCCAAAATTGTGATTTGGACATTTATGGCAGATGGCCATTTTGATTCATCTGTGTGTTTTTGAAAATGAGCCCTGTAGTCATTAAATATTATTTAATGTTTATGAGATATATTTTATGCATATATTTTAAGCTATGGTAATATGAAGAATGGTTGTAAAAATATGTATGTTTCCTGTGGCAATTGATTTACTATTACTTTTGGTATTGAGGGCTTAATTTATAACAGGATTCCTATGTTGAAAACCCAAGTGAGGAGCCTATTTTATCACTATTCTATAAAGGAAACATAAGTGCTTATATGCCTTTATAAAATAGGAACTTAGAAGCAGCTCCACTAGCACACAAATTCAAATGTGCAAATACGTGCTCCAAATATAGTGTAAAGTATGTGTGTAATCAAAGTGTCTATCTGTATATTTCATAAAATTCACACATACACCACAAATCCACGTCCACCTAAAATAAGTTCCCAGGAATGCTTATGTATTGCCCACATGAAAGTATGCAGTCTTTTTGTGTGTATATATGAGCTTGCAAAATAGACTTTATCCCACGGATTCTATATAGTGCGACTTAAACTGCGCTTGCAAATTAACAAGATAATCAGTGCTGACAATTTCAAATAATAAGCAATTATTGACAATTGGCATTAATTAGAATTTACACACACAACTGTCTAAGCATATTCTGTACAGTAATGTGCATAAACTCGCATTACTTTACAGGTGCATAGTTGAAAAAGGTGCGTGGAATGGGCGGGTCATGGGCGTTTCTAAAACCTGTGCACGTTATAGAATACACTGCGCCTAATTAAGCGTAGGCATTTACATCAAGGTTTACTTGGCATAACTGCCCATGACTAAATTTAGTCATGTGGACGGGAGCTCAGCATATTCTATAAATCACGCCTAAATTTAGGCATACTTTATAGAATATGCCTAGGCATATCTTTTTCGGTGCCAATTTTTTAGGCATTGTATATAGAATCTAGTCCTATATGCAGAAATGGCTTTATAGAATTACCCCTGACCCCCTAATTCTATAAAAGGCACCAAAACTTTTACATGCCCAATTTGCACATGTAATTGAATAATGAGCTAATTAGCACAAATAATTGGCTTAGCACTGAGATTTAATTGGCATTTGTGTGCATAAATTTAGGCACAGGATCCGCACCTAAAATTTACATGTGATCTGAAAAAGGGGGCACACAAATGGGATGGTCATGGGCATAAGCAGTAACCTATAAACCACACCTAACTTTAAGCGAGGCTTATAGAATAGCTCTTTTTTGGCGCCATATATAGAACCTAGCCCTTAGTGTGTTGAAAGTGATACTTTTAAATAAGAATCTGTTCATCTAACTGTGCTTTAGTTTTTAAGAAAAATGTTCTTTAAGAATGATTTTTCAGCTAGTTTGGATTATTTATTTTGTCATGGACCAGCTAATGTCAGGCTGTATAAACTGTTATCCAGCCAAAGTTAGCCATTTCAAATTGGGGAGTGATCTGGGCAACCAGAAATCTTTATAAGGATATTGGCATTTTTTTTGCAGCTATCTGTATAAGTTAAGCATCTATAGGGTCCCTTGTACTGAAATGTGCTAAGCACTTAACATGCAGAAACAGGCTGCTGCATGACCGCAGTAAAGGGGTTTTGTAGTAGTTTACCTGTTACCATGTGATAAACCATGTATTACTTAATTTTTCTGATTTTCTCTGTCAGAGGGCATGGAAGCGTTAGCCAGTTAGCACAAGCTGGCTAACACACAGTTAACACAGGAGCACTTAGGGGGAGATTCTATATATGGCGCCTATAAAAATTGGTGCTGAAATCAGTGCCAACTAAGCGTGTGCTATAATAGGTGCCTAGATTTAGGTATGGTCTATAGAATATATCAGCGCTTAAAACTACGAGCATTCATTTACACCAACAAAAACCTGACATTAATCCCTGCATGTAGACTTAGGTGCACTGGGCCATATTTGATAACTACACATGTAAATTTCGGAATGCCCACAAAATGCCCATTTCCCCGCCTATAACCATGCCCCTTTTTACCTGCGCATGTTAGAAATTAGGCGCACTGTTACAGAAAACGCTTAGCGAGTTGTGTGCATAAATTCTAATTAGTGCCTATTAGTGCTCATTATTGCTTATTAAGTGCTATCAGTGCTAATTAGGTTGTTAAGCCAATTAAATTACGCATGGTGTTATAGAATCCGCTTGGATTTCAGCACAGATCTCTAAGCATGCTATATACAATCTGGGGGTTAGTGCCTGAAATTTTAGTAACCAGTCCTAAGTACTGGTTCCATTATCCATGATGTATTGGAAGCCACATTGAGCCTGCAAAGAGGTGGGAAAATGTGGGATACAAATGCAATAAATAAATAAATGTAACATTTGCATGGTATATTTCCACATTAAACCACAGTAACTACAAATTTTACTGCTGTTAAGTAAAAGAGCTCCTAAGTGCTGCCACACAGATATCAGCAATGGTGCTTGCTGAATATATTATAACTTTATAAGATATCTTATCTGTACAAAGCTATTCCACAGCTGTCCTGCTGAATATTCATCTCCTACTATTTAAACACAATTTTGCTTCTCCTCCTGTTGCCAGAATTTACAATTAATGAAATCATTCATGGCTGTCAGTGTTAAATTTGTTTCTTTTCATGTACAATATAAGTTAAAGTTAGTCACATACATTATATACATACTAGGAAAAAAGGCCCGTTTCTGAATGCAATGAAACGGGCGCTAGCAAGGTTCTATAATGGTAGGGGCCCCGTCCCTCCGAGCTGCTTGCCTGCCTCCGTGTGACCGTCGGACGTTGTTCGTGGTTCGCTCTCTGTGGGGAGGGTTTTTTTTTTTTTTTGCTGTGCCTCCGTGCCTGTGCCGTTTCTGTTTCAGCCCTCGAGTATCATTGCTCCGCCCTCGACATCATCACGTTTTGACGCGAGGGCGGTGCAGACACTCAGGGGCACACCGGATATCTCGGGCGCCTCAACTTCCATGGAGGCTTCATTAAAACGTTGGGGTTGCCTTTTATATAGAGAGATAACAAGTGCATTATACTAAACTGTATTTGCATAATTTTATTCTGATAAAGGTTATTTTACTGCTGACAACCTAAAATTTCCCAAATAAGGTCTATTACACAGTAAATTGAAAAGGCACTTGTTTCTTGCACTGCTCAAAACATTGCACTAGACTGGAAGGTTTACCATGCATTTATTTACACAGTTTTGTGTTCTGTTCTTTTTCTGTAGATTAGAATACGTAATGGTCTCTGAGAAAGGTAAGAATGCTTCTGTATTTCAAGCGGACTGCTCAAAATGTAGTGTACTAGATTATTTAATCGTGGATTTACTAACAAGCTTCTTTAAAGGGCCCTTTTACCAAACAGCGATAAAAAGAGGCCTAGCATGCCCATACACAGGTCTTTCCCGCATGCTGTCTATTTTCACTGTTGGGTTAAAATGGCAGAATTTCATATTTTTTTTGTATTGAAGGGCTATGTGCTAATTTTTTTGTGGCCATTAAAATAGATTAGTGTGTGAGCCCTTACTGTCACCCATTTTGTAAGGTGGCAGTAAGGTTAGCGAGCAGCAATGTAACTGCACAGAATACGCCCCTCCTGACAAAAAAATTTATACACCCCTCTGCAAAAAATTATATATATTTATATTTAGCATGTGAGTAGTGCGCATACATTCTGAAATCACCACCGGACACCAGCACATGCCACCAGAGGCGTAACTAGGTGGAGCCATGGGCCCCCACAGATTTAGTCCTGGCCCCCTCTACTTTCGACCCTTCCTGCCGACCCTCCCCGCCACTTTTGACCTACCACCACCGCAAGGTACCTTTGCTGGCGGGTAGTCTTCTTCAGCACCAGTCTCCGGCGTGTTCGCTGATCTGTTCTGTGAGTCCTGACATCCAGCATATAGTAACATAGTGGATGACGGCAGAAAAAGACCTGCACGGTCCATCCAGTCTGCCCAACAAGACAACTCATATGTGCTACTTTTTGTGTATACCCTACTTTGATTTGTACCTGTGCTCTTCAGGGCACAGACCGTATCCAGTTTCACTTTAAAAACGTGCAGGACGTCAGGACTCACAGCACAGATCAGCGAACGTGCTGAAGACCGGCTGGCGGGGGTTGGAGACCCCCGCCAGCAAAGGTACCCGGTGGCGGCGGGGAGGGGGTCAAAAGTGGCAGGGGGTTGTTGGCGGATGGGGAGGCGGGCTAAAATGTGCCCCCCACCTTGGGCTCTGGACCCCCCTCCCGCCGAGGTCTGACTACGCCCCTGCATGCTGCAGTACACCATTTTTTGTTGCAGTAACAGTGCTTACCTCAGCTTTGTAACATGGCCCCTAAGGTTGCTAATAAATACAGTTTTAATTTGCTGCTCTTATTTACTGCATTCATGTTTATATTTGGCCATTTTTACTATTGTTATTCTGTTAACAAGATTGTACGTTTTTATGTTAAATGGTACTTGCTGTAGCACTGCCTTGGGTGAATCTCTTCATAAAGGTGGTTAAATAAATCCCAATACATAAATAAATAAATTCGAAGCACTCCCTTTTGAGCAACATTTAAATCCCAGTAGAGCACCCTGAAACAATAGTTACTGCGAATTAACAGCTGATTGCCGCACTAACAATACTGCTGTGCTATTAGAATCTCCCCGAGCTTCAACAGAAAATGCAGAGTTTGGGGGCTTGCCTCTCTCTCTCTCTCTCTCTCTCTCTCTCTCTCTCTCTCTCCTGTTTGCCTCAGGCGGAATCTGACACCAACACCTGCCATACTGGAAAATGTCTTTGTTGCCTACACTTTTGTTTGGATTGCTGCAGGGGAGCCAATGAGAGTGAAGTCCATTTTTCTGTTGCTGCTGCCTATGCCGCACAGAATAGGATCTTGAGGTAGCCCAGATAAGAAGCGGCACGTGCTGTGCCATGCTGGCCCTTTCAGCTCGCTCTGCTTAATAAGTGGCTTCTCTTTCTGGGGAGGGCAGATTGCCTAGCTTGGATCGCTGAATGGAACAGCTGGGGGAGGGAAAGGAAACAAAAGAGGGGGAAACAGAGTACCGTGAACCTGGGACTTTGCGGGCGCAGTTTAGGACCCAGAGAGCAGGCGCGGCCACACGCCAGGTGTGACCTTTCCAGGCTCGTTGGTGCTTGTTTGTTTGGGCAATTCAAAATGCGGGGATAGTCTTGAAGGATGCTGACAGCAGGCTTGCTCTATAGAGTAGTATGTGGCACTCGGGCAGGGCCTTCTGAGTCACTGAGTTTTAACTCTTTGAGGTCTGAATTCAGCAGGATTTGAAAGCCTGATTAGGCTAAAGATGAATGAGCTTTTACTTTTCAGCCTGCAGTGTTTTGAAGATAAATTATCATATGCTGATGTTATCATATTTGTCTTGATATGTTGTATGTTAAAAGATGTCATAGGGAAGTTTCAGTATTGCTTTTAATTATTGCAGATAAATTTCACCAAATTGTTCTCATTTTTGTTTCTACTCAGTTAAGTATGTGTGTCTTGCTGAAATAATATATCAAAGAAAACTACAGCATGGCTTGTTTGCACTTGGATTTACAGCTACCCAAGCTTGCTTGAATCATTTTTATACTAATTATCATGTGTCCTCTGCAGTAGTACATGTTAACATACATTTTCTTTGACTAATGTAGTATATAGTTAATTGGGATACAGAGTATTTTATCAGGGAGCACTTCCGAAGCACCATTGCAAGAAAAGGGCCAAGTAATTACAGTTCATGCCAGACAGCTTGCAAGTGGAATTTTATTTGTATGGAAAGCCTTTATCTTCTGTAGTTATTACTTACTCATTCCACAGCTGCTGTCTCTCTATCAATCAAGATGGTTCAGAGGGAGTTTCAAGGTTGATTGCATAGTTAAGGACTTTGCCAGAAGAAAGTTTTGACTGATGGAATGCACAAACTCTAAAGGCTAATGGAATGTTGTGGGTGCCTAGGTGTGGCTTGCCTTTACACAACTTGCCTGTTTGGACTGCACAGCTTTTCATATGCACAGGAGTTATTTTCTGGAAGGGCTTGCATGAGGATTGCTCCAGCTTGCCCATTTGGCTGAATTTGTATTACTTTGACCATCTGCCATTCTGTTTAGCTGCAGGAACCTATAATACAAAAGCCACTTCCCATCCCCCCTATCCCATGTGCCTCCAGGAGAAAATTGCCATTTCTAATCCAAAGCTAACAAAGGTGCACATTTTTTCACAGAATGTTACTTTGAACATTACATTTTATTCTTTAAAGGTAAGTGTTCTCAGAGGATCCATCCTCCAGGGCTGAGTGGCTTCTGGCAGGTGGAAATAGGAGGTGATTTTAAAGCATGATTGATCAAGATTTTTGCAAAGCTGCCACCCTAAAGGGGCCTTTAGAGGTATATGTGTCCAACTGCAATTCTCCTATTCTGTGATATATATACTACAGACAACTACACTTATGTCTGTGCTGTTCTTCTGAGCCACAGAAAGCTTTACTAGACAGTATTTTTGGTTACAGTATTTTTACTCCGCATTCATTTATACTGTTAAAATAGATTTTGTTTTGGAAGTGTGATCAAATTATTAGCTGGGTGAAAATAGACTCTATTCCTTACGTATCCCTTATGTTTTTAAAATTAGTGACTTTTTATTTCTCCTGTGCATACTTCTCATTAAAAGTAATAGTTTACCCATTTTTGTATTAATTTGTTTTGTCTAATGATCCTTACTTAATATGCTATTTTGTTTTTCACATTTAAAGGTGGTTGTACTCTGTTGGTATCTACATTTGCTGTTACAAAAAGTTGTAGCCATACAAATTTCTGTCTTTACATTATTTATGTCAGTGAAGCATACAAAGAATCTGACTTACAATCTGTTTTCCCTTAGGAGAACATCTTTATAAATCAGATTTTTCTTTCCCTTAAGCCTATTGGTTAGCCTGAAAATTTTATTTCTGGCTGAGAATGGTTTGAGCATTAGTTGTTAGGGTTTAAAATTGTCTAGATGGGGCTACCGCAGACTGTCTTTAATTTATAAGATGCAAAACTGATCACTTTTCTTCCTAATTTAGAAAATCCTTACCCTCAAGAACAAAAATCAAAGCGGCGTCCTCATCCTCAGTGAAACCTTAACATTAGGTTTAATCAAGTGCACATAAATAGGTATCAACTCCTCCACATATATTCAGAACTGCCCGACAATACTTGATGTTATACCACTATCGTCTATTATTATCATGTTGCCCAAGATCCTTCTGTAACGCTATTTCCTAATGTATTTCCACTATTCATGATGTATTGTAAGCCACATTGAGCCTGCAAAGAGGTGGGAAAATGTGGGATACAAATGCAATAAATAAATAAATAAAACTTAAGGTGGCAGCGGACAGCAGAGACAGAGAGAAAATGGGACCTGTGCTAAAAAACACATCTTAACAGTAGCCCATGTTGATAACTTCCTGTCTTATTTTATAACCATTGGAGATGGTACTGCCTCAACTTGCTCAGATAACAGCAAGCCCCCTCCACAATACTATTTAAGTAGTTAATGCATATAATAATAATAATAACGATCTTAACACAGTTTGGTATTAAAATTAGGCCGCACCTTCATTTATTTGTGAACACCTAACGAGTAACTAACAACTTCACCCGAGCTACAAATAATATGGCAATGATTATACTACCCATGCTGCTTGCCCTAACAGCTAAGCAGCACTCAATCCTTAGCCCCGCCCTGACAACTAAGACTAATCAATGGAATGGACGTCCATGCTATTTGATCCAGGCCAAATGACCCCCAGTTGAAACTTGATCTTGCAGGAATACTTGTGCTCGTAGCTCATCACCTATGAGCCAATACCCCATAGCTCAGGTGTCCACCAGATGCAACAGGTACATGAAGTCGATCCCAAACAGTTAACAATCAAATTACAAAAAAGACTGAAGGAAATTAAACAAGTGCAGGAGGGAGGGAAAAGCTGCCTCCAAGGAGCAAGGACAAAAAACCCTGCCAATCATAGTTTCTTTAAATAATACCAATCAATAGCTGTGTGGCCAATCATGGTCCAGAAATCAGGTGGGTGCCTGTATTCAAATTTTTATCACCAATGAGGCTCGCCCTACTTCTCACCTGACCTATTCATCTCCCCTCCCCCTTGCCTCAAGCCGAACTTTCTAGACCTCAGTCCTGAACTTTCCAAGGGCCAAGGCACAAGCCTCCACCAGATCCCGTCTCAATCCAGGTGAGTTGCCCATCCTGAGGTTAACTTTGGCCCTCGAGACAAGCTCTCATATCTGTTCCTTATGTGCTGTCATATATTATTTAGGAAACGTGTTATTTCCCCAAATTATTGAGGTGCCTGAGCTGATGTACAAAATACAAACAGTCATAAATACAAATAACATCGAACCATAAACCCAAAACATAAATATGTCAAGTAACATAATTTGTTACAATAAATTAGTAGTAATTAGCATTGATGATTTTATCCTGGGGTGGATCCCAGATGGCAACTGCCCTTTTCTGATGTCTGAGGGGCTGACGATGAAATACCCCGTGCTGTTCCAAATAGCGCTGAAAAATTAGTGCTGGAACAGCACGGAGAATTAAAGCCCAATGATCAAAACTAGTAGCATGCAAATTTAAGCACGCTATTAGTTTTGTTCATGGGGGTACTTCTGCAGGAGGATTGTGCCTGGGCATGCATCCAAGGTACAATCCTGTCAGACAGACCAGGCTGGAGCCCCCCCCCCCCCCCCCCCGCATGCAAGGGGCTGTTGGTCCGGTGGACCTCCAGCCTTCCTAACCTCCCCCGCAGACAAGTTTCCCTGGTGGCCCAATGAGCTACTCCACCCCTGGACACAGGGGGCTGGAGGTGCGGTGAACCTCCAGCCCCCCTAACCCCCTCTCCCCCAGACACCAAAAAAACTTTCCCTGGTGGCCCAGTGGGCAACCCTACCCCCC
This sequence comes from Microcaecilia unicolor, assembly GCF_901765095.1. NCBI lineage: Eukaryota > Metazoa > Chordata > Amphibia > Gymnophiona > Siphonopidae > Microcaecilia > Microcaecilia unicolor. The sequence continues at coordinate 104,764,047 of NC_044033.1, forward strand.
CCCCCCCCCATACCTTTAGAAGTGAAGGGGGAATAGCACTCCCTCCTCCTGAGGCACTGCCTTCAAAATGGCAGCACCCTTCCCGGTGCTTCTTGGAGTGCACTGGGCAGGGCTTCAATACCATTTTGAAGGCGGTGCGCCAGGAAGAGGGAGTGCTACTCCCTCATCCAGTTCTAAAGATACGGGGGGGGGGGTGTTTGGGAGACACTAGACCACCAGGGCGGGGGGAGGAAGGTAGGGGTAGGGTTGCCCACTGGGCCACCAGGGAAGGATTTTTGGTGTCCAGAGGATGGGGGGAATAGCCCACAGGGCCACCAGGGAAACGTCTGGGGGGGGGGAGTTAGGTGGGCTGGAGGCCCACCGGACCTCCAGTCTCTGAGTCAGATGGGTAAGGGGGCTTGTGAAGGGGCTTCTGTGTCTCGGGTGGGGTTGGGAGGGAGGCCTGCTAGTATGCAGATGCATACTGGACAGGGCTCCTCATTCCTCTCCACTGCTCTGCAAACCCTAACGCCAGCTCTGAGCTGACGTAAAATTTGCCACAGCAGCAGCACCCTTGTTTGATGCACTTCCCGCTGAGCATTGGGGAGGAATAGTTCATGCCCTGTTTAGCATGCATTTGCATGCTACTTGCAGTTCTTTAATGTGTTCACCTACTCTGATCGTGGGGCAAGAGCAAACGTGGTTGCTAGTATGGCACTAATAGCCTCTAGCACCTGTGTTTGCTTGTGATCATCGGCCTATGAGTGTGCTCTTACCTTGTCTTCAATTATGATTACAAGCAAGGGCAGGCTATGGGTCTACCCTTCAGAGCCCTGGCAGGATCCTTCTCAAAGGCTGATGGACTCTTTCGAGCACCGCTCAAATCTCTTGTTGTCTTCTGGTCTGCTGGTTGTTTCAACACAGTGGCGTTCAGCTCCACGAGTCCCTCTGTCCCCACCCAGAGTACAGGAGGAGTCAAAGAGTCTTGTCATAGCTGCTTCAGCTGTATTGATTGCATCAATAGCGTTGGGAGGGGAAAATCCTGACTTGGAGATGAAAGCTCCTGGGCTTACTCCCTTGAAATTGGGAGTCACCACCTCAGGAGTTGGAGAAGGAGCAGCAATGTTGGAGGCAGAAAGACATGCGAGCCCAGCCTCTGAATTCAGTTTTGCATGGCCTCATTTACAGTGATCTGGGCAGCCTTCTGTGAGTATTTCAGCTGCTTTGTTCTCCCTCCAGCATCCTCCAATCTTTACCATTGAGACAATTTGAGAAGCAATACAGTCTGTGGAAGCAGTCATGTTTTCCCAGATAAAGATGTTTCATAAAAGCATCGCAGTTCAAGAGACTAAAATTGAAACTTTGAAGGAGATGGTTAAAACTCAGAATTTTCTAGAGTAGCAAAATTTGAAGATATAAACTTCTCAGGAAGTTGAGTGTACATTGGTTAAGGACTGTATAGCAAAGAACTTTGAACTGTGTTTTTCAAATTTTCAGTTTTTAGTACTAATCTTAGATTGATACATTTTCCAGTCACCTCTTATTACACCAACAGATATGCTTAAAAAAATCTGATATTTAAAAGTACCTTGAGTCAGTACCTTTGATTTCAAAGATATATTAGTTGCTTATTATCACCACTGGCATAGTCACAGGTGGGCCTGAGTGGGCCAGGGCCCACCCACTTAGGGCTCCGGCCCACCCAACAGTAGCACACGTTTAGCGGTAGCTGGTGGGGATCCCAAGCTTGGCCAGCTGAAGACTTCCCCCTGATGGTAACGAAAATGTTACTCTCCATGATACTGGCACTTGCGCATGCTCAGTTTTCAGCGCATGCCTGCTGCAGACTGCCAAGGTGGAAAGAAGCATTTTCCTGCCAGCTGAGATATTTTTATGGTGATGGTTTTGGGGGAGGGGGGAGAACATTTGGTGCCCACCCACTTCTTGCCTAGACGCACCCAAAATCTGTTGTCTGGCTGCGCCCCTGATTATCACTAACAATAAAGATTTTTCTTAAGGGGGCTTGATGTGCCTGCTATATTGGACATTTCAGAATTTCATAATGTTATTCCAGCTACTTTGCTTGTGTCTTGTCTGAGGACATGAATTGGCTTCTTAGATTATTATTTTAAACATTCATAAACTCCCTTTATGAAGTGTAATGTTAGATTGTTTTCTGATGTGGCAAGGCAGAGATGGTTTCTTATTCTTAGGCTAGGACTGTTTCAGTTGAGAGCTCTATTGGGGGTTTTTTTTTGTTTGTTTATTTTTGTTGTGGGTTCTTTTTTATTCCCTTGTAAGAGTTACAGTTAAATTGAATTTGGTTAAATATGTCTTTCTGACTTGCCCCAATTCTATGCCTTTATTAATAGTAGAAGCATTAACATCGAACTAAAACTCAATAAAGAAAAAACACACTGTCTCATTCTCTCATCCCAACACAGCGCTGACCACCTCACAACTATCAATACCCCAGACTATACCCTCCCTATCTCACACAGTCGGAAATTCCTCGGTATTATCATTGACCACAACTTTTGATAAAGATTACGCTTGAGCTTTACTTTATTTGATTTTCCCTCTCGGTTTGGATTTGTACCTTGGGTGTTTCTTTGTTTTTGGTTTTTTCTAATTGTTCTCTCATAGTTAATCTGTACAAGCTGGTTGGTTCAGAACTCTGCTGCACGTCTTATATTCCGCCTGAACCGATATACTCAAATCACCCCTCTTCTCAGGTCACTTCACTGGCTTCCAATCAGATACCGCATACAGTTCAAGCTTCTCCTTCTTACCTACAAATGCACTCAGTCTGCAGCCCCTCATTACCTCTCTACCCTCATTTCCCCTTACGTTCCCACCCGTAACCTCCACTCACAGGACAAATCCCTCCTCTCAGTACCCTTCTCCACCACCACCAACTCCAGGCTCCGCTCATTCTGCCTCGCCTCACCCTATGCTTGGAATAAACTTCCTGAGCCCTTACGCCAAGCCCCCTCCCTACCCATTTTCAAATCCTTGCTCCATGCCCACCTCTTCAATGTTGCTTTCGGCACCTAACCTTTATACCTTTCAGGAAATCTAGACTGCCCCTATTTGACTGACTGTACATTTGTCCTTTAGATTGTAAGCTCCTTTGAGCAGGAACTGTCCTTCTATGTTAAATTGTACAGAGCTGCGTAACCCTAGTAGCGCTTTAGAAATGTCAAGTAGTAGTAGGTTATGTAAATTTAAAATTTGCTGATAAAAAATATTATCCTTAATGATTAGATTTCTATGATTATAACCAGACACCCCCAAAATTAAAATTAGCTAGTCCCATAAAAGAATAGTATACCCAAACATTAAAACCTAATTAAGGGGCTCTTTTACTAAGCAGTGCCAAAATGTGCTGCTGGTAAAAAGCAGATTTTTCTGTTTTTCCAATAGTGACCACGTGCTCCGTTAGTACTTGAGCCCTTATCACGACCTATTTCGTAGGCAGTAAGGGCTCACGCGACAATCCTGTACTAATCAGTGTGTGGCAATGCCCAATGCCCACATGCTAACCAATTAGCCAGTGCTAAAAAATACATTTTATTTTTTAGCAAGTGGGTAGCACATGCAAACATGCAGAAACTATATCGCGGGATGCCTGAGCATGCCCTGCTGTAGTTCAATTTAATCTGCGGTAAGCACGCATTAGTACGTACTGCAGCTTAGTAAAATGACCCCTAAATACCTGTGTAAATAGCCATGCTTAATTACGTCTAAAAGGTTATGGGTATGGGTCATGAATTTGATATACCGCTTTTCACGGTTTACCCATTATGGGTCAGATTCTATATAAGGCACCTAAAAAATCCACATTGTAAACGTTTCCGCTTAAGTGTATTCTATAAACGACACCTAGATTTAGGTGTGGTATATACCTAAAACTACACGCCTCCGTTTACACCAACGAAAACATAGCAGAAATACCCGTGCATAGATTTATGCACACTGGGCCATATTCTATAATTACATATGTAAATTTAAGGATGCCCACGGAACACCCATTTCCCCTCCCATAGCCATACCCTTTTTGAACAGTGCTTATTAGAATTTAGGTGCAGTTCATTACAGAATACGCTTGGCGAATTGTGCACATAAATTCTAATTATTCCCAATTAGTGCTGTTATCAGTGCTGATTAGCTTGTTAAGCCAATTAAGTTGCACGCGTTGTTATAGAATACGCCTGGATTTTGGTGCGGATCTCTAGGTTTGCTTTATTGAATCCAGCAGCATATACAGGGAAAATGATATAAAAGGTTGTTTTCAGTTTTACATATTTGAGTAGCATTTTGGAACCCCCCTTTTATGCTGCTGGAGTGGAGGAGTAGCCTAATGGTTAGTTCAGTAGCCTGAGAACTAGGTTTGCCTCCCACTTCAGCTCCTAGTGACCCTGGACAAATCACTTAACCCTCCATTATCTTAAGTACAAACTTAAGATTGTGAACCACTTTGGTTGTGCCACAGAAAGGCAGTATATCAAATCCATAACCCTTTACCCTTTTCTGTAGCTCTATAATGCCTTTTTCAATCCAATACAAATTCTTGCTTTCCCTTTGGTAATATCACAGTATTGAAAGATTGTATTGTATCAAGACAAAAGCAGACATTCTGGTCAAAGGCAGTAATACAGATAAATTGTTTACAATATCACAATATTCCTCAGAAATCTTTGTGGGCTTTTATGTACCAGGATTTCAGCTTTTCCTGTAGGTCTTAATGCACCAAACCAATTAGTGGTTTCATTCTTTCTCTTCTGGTGCCTCACATTCAAATATGCCTGCTCAGATTCATGCAGAGTTTACCACCTGCATTGCAGATAGTTTTTAACTTTCAAAACATTTGTTTATTTGCCCACAAAGCTATGCTGAAGACTTCTGTCTTCCTCTACAGATAAAATATTGACACTGAAACAAGGGGAAGGAAGTACTTTTATCCACAGTGAAAAGGGAATGTGGAGCCAGCTGATCATAGTTATGTGCGAAAGTTTAAGCACTTCAGGTTAAATTATATCTTTCAGTGGATCCTTATGTGATCAGAAACTGAGATAACCTGTACATAGTGCAACACTAAACATTACTGCAAATTTTAATACACAACTACTGTTTCTTTGCAGGTTTTTTTTACAGATTCAAAATAGTAAAACAGTGACTATGGCAACTGTAAAGCTTTTGGACATCCTTTCTGTAAGCATTTTGTACTATCTCCTTTGGCAGAAATAACCCTCCAATTTTCAAACACTTTCCTTTGCCTGTTAAGGGTCTTTTTCTTTTCTCTGGTTTTTTTTTTACATTTAACAAAACATAAAAAGAAATATGCAGCAATAATACAAATCAGTATCTAGAAAACACTCGACATACTAGTCCGCATTACGGAAAACCATATGAGCTACAATGATCCCATTTTATTCATAGATAATAAATCCAAAAAGGAAAAAGAAAACAAACAGCAGACCCCACAAGTACAACACTTATAAAACCTATTTACCTAACCAAAAGGAAAAAAATATACATTTCAAAGCTTCCTTTTCCAACAAAAATTCTCCAAATGTATCAGGTCTCAGAAGATATATGACTTATCCTCAAGTGTTACCAGGTATTTGCAAGGAAATTAAAAAAAAAAAAGAGACCCGCAAAGTAAAGATCCTTGACCTTAACTGAAGGAAGGCCTTATGACGTAATTGAGTGGGTCTAGCAACATCTGGGAAAATCATAATCTTCTGCCCGAAAATAAAAAAACATTTTTCTTAGCAAAATATGCATTCAGAATTAACTTTTTATGCTCTAATTGAAAAGAAACCAACAATGTAGCTCTTGGTTCCTGAGATGACTCAAGGAATTTAGATATGCCCAAGTTATCTGGTGAATTCAAAGTATCACAAGGTCCTTCTTCCTTATTATTCACCTTAGAAGACCTCTGAGTAAAGAGGGATCATTGTAGCTAAGGGGTCTGTTTCTATTCCTGCTTTGAAATTGTTTTCCTCTCTTTCAGAGCTCTTTAGTTCAGAAATATTCTTAGGTCTCTTAGCATGCACTGCATGTACAAAATCTCCCCACAGATTTTCAATAATAATCAAGCCTGGAGACTGTGAAGGCCATCCTAAAGCCTTTATTTTTCTTCCCTGCAAGTACTTTGCGGTTGATTTTGAGGTATACTTCACATTTTTCTCTCCAAATGTATCACTGGTGGTTTATGGCCAAACAGTTTCAATTTTCATTTCATCAGTCCAGATTCCGATATAACAAAAGAGAGGGAACGAAGTACAAACTAAAGTCCAAACAAAAAAAACAGCACCACGGGCCTTTAAAAATGGAACACAGTTCTTTAATGAATGAGCCTTGACAAAAAGACCCGACACGGGCCTTGTTTCAGTGACTAGCACCTGCGTCAGGGGTCTACATAGAATACAAAACACAGAAATAATATATTTTAAAAAAAATTTTAACATATAATGAATAAAACCAAAGATTAATATTTAGACTCATCAAGCATACATATATAAGCCTATATAAACACCTAAAGCATTTAATATTTTAACATTCTCATATATTATTATATAGTAATTTGAAAATAAATGTTAAATGCGTACTTTAAATTAATTTTGTGATGTGGTCATAGAAAAGGTTTCCTTCTAACAACTCTCCCAAACAGATCATTGTTGTATAAGGATTGCTGTACTATGACCAGTTTTGGGGAGCTCCATAAGAGATTTTTTCTTGGTCTTCCAGATCTTGGCTTAATTTCAACATCTACTTGTAACTTCAGTTTCTTAACAATGCTTCTGACAGTTGAAATAGCTATCTAGAAGCACATTCAAATATTTTGTAGCCTTCCCCTGCTTGGTAAGAGTGAGTTATCTTCATTTTCAAATGCTCAGGTAGCTACTTACAGCAAAGGAATCAACCTTATGGTGTTCAAATTTTTGCACCTACCGTATTTACTTATTTATAATTTTCAATGGGTTAAAAACATCAAATAGTAATTACTTATTTTTTAGCACATACTAAAAGATTTGCACAAAGATGTTGTACTTTGTACTTTGCAACTTCTGTTCACGTAGAGATTCACTGAAACATACAATTTGACCACAGGTGCCTGTGCACAACATTACATGTGAGGATTTATTTTTGAAATCCCCATGAGTGGTCTCAATTGCAAACTTTGCTGCCAGCTACTTCATTTTCCCTGTGAAAATGTGCTTGCAGGGTTTCAAGATTGTTCTTTGTAGGAAATCTGAGGTTATATTCCCCCCCCCCCCCCCCCTAGTTTCATTGTTCATGAAATGTTGATTTTTGTTTTTACACACAAAAAGAAGTATTTTCGAGAAAATGTCTAAGTCCAATTTTGGAGGTTTTGCTACAAACTTCCAAAAATTGAGTGATGAACATAGCCATTTTGGAACCTGAAAAAATCTATCTTTTTAGTTTGAAAATCATCTTTTTCCTAGGCATTTTGTGCTCAGTGCATTTTTCTTTTGGGAACATTTTGGAAAATAAATGTCCAAGAGAAAAAAGCCCAAAAGCAGCCATTGGGATGCCTGGAGGCCACACAGATATCCCAGCAGAGCGGCAGCCTAGGGGGCACTGCAGTGGACTTCACATAAAAGGTCCCAGGTACACATCTCACCACAACCCCCTTATCTTGTATGGTGAGCCCTCCAGGAGCAGAAAAATACCTACTGTAACTGTACACCACTGCAGTAGCTCTCAAGTTTGCAGGTGTCACCTATATGTAGGTGCAGTAGGTATTTAGTGTGTTTTGGAGGACTCTCACGTTCCACCACAAGTATACCAGTTAGGGTGGGATATGGGCCTGAGTCCCTTTCTCTGCACTCCACTGCACTGACCACTAGGCTACTCCTGGGACCTTCTTGCTGCTCTAATAGCAATGGCTATTATATGTGAGTCTGTCATAGAGGCTGGTATGTACTGTCATTCAAAAAAGAAAAATCAGAGACTACTAATGTGACAAAAATACACCTGGGTAACAGCAGAATGTCACTAGTATACAACTATCCAGGACCATATAACTAATAAAATATGATGTAAGTGCTCAAATGCTCAGAAATAAATCAGTGTCCCAAATTGATTTTTAAACCACATCCAGGCACCCTCATCTCATCACTGCACATAGTCCTAATTCCATTCAAGCATAAGCATATAATAAATTAGATACTTTTTTTGCAGAAGGTATAGCGAGACGAGAGGGTGCCCTTCTAAACAAAAAGCTCTAACAAGGATCTGTGTTTCGCTGTAGAAAATGGCTTCATCAGGGGGTCTTAAACTAAATGGGTTAGATATCGCCACCTGACTCCTGGTTATTTAAAGATAGAGTTGGGTTACATATCTCCACCCAACTCTATCTTGAAATAACCAGGAGTCGGGTGAAGATATCTAACCCATTTAGTTTAAGACCCCCTGATGAAGCTATTTTCTAAGGCGAAACATGGATTCTTGTTGGGGCTTTTTGTTTAAAAGGATACCCTCTAATCTCACTCATGCTGAAATATGAGATACACCTTCTGCAAGCTAAGTATTTTATTTGTTATATGCTTATGCTTGAAAAGAATTGGGGCGATGTGCGATGATTGAGATAAGGGTGCCTGGATGTGGTTTAAAAATGACTTTGGGGCACTGATTTATTTCTGAGCACTTAAGTACTTGCATTATATTTTATTAGTTATTATATGCTCCTGGATAGATGTACTGTCATACCTTAGAGGGCTGGGAGGGGATCAGTGATCACTGGAGAAGTAAGGGGGGTTATGCCTTAATCCCTCTAGTAATCCATTGGTCATTTAGGACAACTTTTGGACTCTTAGGGCCTCTTTTACTAAACCACGCTAGTGATTCCCAGTGCAGTAATGCCAACAAAGCACTTTCACTTTGAATGGGCTTTGTCAGCTTTGCCTTGCTGGAATTGCTAGCACAGTTTGATAAAAGAGGCCCTTAGTCATGATTGAAAAAGGTCTAGCCAAATACATCTTAATTCTGGCTCTAGACGTTTTCATTTTGTTCCATTATTGTAGAAGAATATTGTAGATAGAAATATCTATCTTTTGGGGTTGCCTGTGTCCCACCCAGAACATGCTTCCATCATGCCCCCTTGAAATTTGGATGAACTATGGAGCAAATCATCTAAAAATCAGGGTGCTGAATCTCGCAACTTGAACTTTTTTGAGAGAGAAACGTCCTCCTGCCACCTTATGACATTTTCTTGTTTTGAAAATGAGCTCCAAAGTATCAAAGAATTATCAAAATGTGTGACTTTAAAATGGATTTTTAAAAATACGTTTTTAATGTCTGATTTTCTCCTTTAAAATTAGTCTTGGAAGCAACTGCCTTAAAATATTCAAGACGTGTACCTTCGGTTTCACCAGGGCCCCAGTTTTGTGTGTGTATGTGTGATTTAACAGCTTCAGCATTACTGCCCTTTGCTTCAGAATATAGCCTTGTCTCCAGAATTTTGGAACACTGCTTTGATCTAACATTGCTGACCCAAGCTGTCCTTCCACCTCCTAGTGCAGGTCAGGTATCTTCCATCCACAGCTGAAACCTGGGTTGTCTTCCCTTTATTTTTAGTCACTTTTCTCCTTCCTATCACTAATGCAGGCTACCTCTTTCCCCCTCCCTCTACTACCTGCTTCTTCCTGCCAGTGCGGTAAACCATCCTGTTTTCTACCAATCTTTGACTCAACACTGTACTTGATCATTGATTCAGGAAGGCAAGATTTAGCAAGGAGGAAAAAAACAGTGAAGTGCAAAGGAAGGGATATGAAAACAGGGATATGAGAGATGGAAAGAAGACCGCAAGGAGAAAGGTTGAAGAGGGAGACTTTTTTTTAAATTATCTATATATATATAAAAGGCACCACCAACGTTCTATGAAGCCTCCAGCCGGAACTGTGAAGCGCCAGAGATATCCAGTTTCCCCATGAGTGAAGGAAAACAGCACAGCACGAAATCCCTCTCTCTGTAACAGTGAAGGACTCAGAGGGGGAGGGGAGAGAGATGCCCTCACTCTCTCTGTAACACAAACACAGAACAGCAGGAAACTTAACACTGAAGGACTGGACTCGAAGGGGGGAGGGAGAGAGGGCAGAGGGCAGGGACACACACTCCCACATGCACACTCTGAAGAAAACCTTGCTAGCCCCCGTTTCATTTGCATCAGAAACGGGGCTTTTTTACTAGTTTCTTATATACAACATACAAGCCCAAACATTATAGAAGCAGGTATGTTTCTGTCCCTGGAGGGCGCACAATCTGAGTTTGTACCTGTGGCAATGGAGGTTAAGGGCCACTTTACAAAGCAGAGGTTACCCGTATTGCCGCTTTGCTACGTGCCAGTCCAGCACTACCGCATGAGCCCAGCGATAGTGCCTGCCTCCAACACGCGCCATTTCGAATGCTGAAAAAATACTTTTATTTTTTTAGTGCCAGGGGCTTACCCGGCAGTAACCGGGCAGCCCCGCATGGTCCAAGAAACAACAAAAAAGGGAGCTATTTTAGATCTAGTCCTTAGTGGAATGCAGGACATGGTACGAGAGGTAACGGTGTTGTATCTGCTGTAAAACAGTGATCATAACATGATCAAATTTGAGCTATCCAGAGAGAAGTTATTAAAGAAATCTACTATAGCAACATTTAATTTTCAACAGGGTGACTATGACAAAATGAGGAAAATGGTTAAAAAGAAGCTAAAAGGGTCGGCTGCAAAGGTTAGGACTTTAAGGGGGCCCTTTTACTTAAGGGATGCTGTGTAGCAACGGGCTTGCCACGTGGCAGCCCGGAACTACCACCAGCCCAACGTGGGTGCTGGCGATAGTTCCACCCCCAGCACACGCCATTTCCGGCGCTAGCAAAAATAATTAATGCCGGGTTAGCACGGTAACCCTTACTGCCATCTCAATGGATGGCAGTATGTGTTCCCCCCCCCCCCCCCAATATGGCCGTGCAGCAAGTGCGAGCTTACCGTACAGCCATTTCTATTTTCAATCTTTTTACCCACTGCAGTAAAAGGGGTCCTGACGCACTGCAAAAACACGCACTGCTGCTAGCGCAGGGCTCCTTTTACCACAGCTTAGTAAAGGGCCCCTAAATCAGGCAGATGTATTCCACGTATTACCAAAGATGGAAAGAAGAGCAAACGACAGCCAGCATGGTTATAAGATGAAGTGAAAGAGGCTATTAGAGCCAAAAGAGCATCTTTCCAAGCATGGAAATAGGATCCGAATGAAGAAAATAACATAGTAGATGACGGCAGAAAAAGACCTGCACGGTCCATCTAGTCTGCCCAACAAGATAAACTCATATGTGCTACTTCTTGTGTATACCTTACCTTGATTTGTATCTGCCATTTTCAGGACACAGACCGTAGAAGTCTTGCCCAGAACTAGCCCCATTTTCAGGACACAGACCGTAGAAGTCTTGCCCAGAACTAGCCCCACCACCCAAACACCAGCCCCGCCTCCCAGTCTCGGTTAAGCTTCTGAGGATCCATTCCTTCTGCACAGGATTCCTTTATGTTTATCCCACGCATGCTTGAATTCCGCTACCGTTTTCATCTCCACCACCTCCCGCGGGAGGGCATTCCAAGTATCTATCACTCTCTCCGTGAAAAAATACTTCCTGACATTTTTCTTGAGTCTGCCCCCCTTCACTCTCATATCGTGTCCTCTCGTTCTACCGCCCTCCCATCTCCGGAAAAGGTTCTTTTGCGGATTAATACATTTCAAATATTTGAACGTCTGTATCATATCACCCCTGTTTCTCCTTTCCTCCAGTGTATACATGTTAAGGTCCGCAAGTCTCTTCTCATACGTCTTGTAACGCAAATCCCATACCATTCTCGTAGCTTTTCTTTGCACCGCTTCCATTTTTTTTACATCCTTAGCAAGGTACAACCTCCAGAACTGAACACAATAAGAAGGTACATAAGCATTGTCAAACTAGATGCAATGCATTGCTAAAGAAGGCTAAAAGAGAATATGAAGAACAACTTGCCAAAGAGGCAAAAACTCATAGTAACACCTTTTTCAGGTTCATCAGAAGCAGAAAGCCTGCGAGAGAATCCGTGATTGAAAAATTTTGTTTTGAAAATTGAGTTGGGAAGATTGCACAAGCAGATTTGCATGTTCTGTTTGTGGGGGTTCGTTTTCCATGAAAATCTAAGTGAATACTTTTATAAATCCAGAATTTATATATATGAGCACACACTGCACTAACCATACCCCCACATGCACACACGTGTGTTGGGCAATTTTAAAAGCCCTGTCTCAGCTTGTAAAGAAACATGCAAGTTCCCTATCTGTGAATTTTCAACAGCACTGTATAGATAGTGCCACTGAAAATGTCCTCTGAAATAATACTGCTCTGGCGCTCTGAGGGTAATCTTTGGCACCAAGAAGACACTTCTTCTATAAAGGAGAGTATGCACCTATTTTCCTTTATAGAATACTAGTGTGACAGGTCAAAAACGTGCGTATATTTTAGGCATAACCATTTACGCCTGCCATAGATACAAATCAAAGTATGCATCCAGCTTTTCTTAAATAAGTACACAACTGTGGACCGCTTTGCCCAGAACCGTGAAATCTATCCACAACCATCTTAACTTCAGGAAGTCACTGAAAACCAACTTGTTTAAGAAGGCCTACCCTCCTGACCCAAATTAACTTTCTACCTCCTGCGACACAGCAAAACTATGGACCATATTGGACTTTTATCACCACTCCCTCTTTATTTCGTTGTTGCTTTTATTTATGTTTCATATATGCCTACTACTATATTGTGTATTTGTATTTTACCGAACCAGAGCCTGCCTCTACGGTATTGTGTAAGCCACATTGAGACTACAACTAAGTGGGAAAATGTGGAGTATAAATGTGTTAAATAAATAAATGCTCAAGACTAGATTGCCAAAGAATGTGCCTAAGTTATAGCATTCTGTAATTTGAGCACGCAATTGTACACCCGATTGTACAAAAATATAAAATACATACCTTCAAAGATTGACATGCACTTACAAAATAGCACATACCCAGAACATTGTCATTTACATACACATGTGTTCAGATGCATGCATGAATGACGAGACTATTGGCATTTACACGTGTACTTGCTGCCTAAATCTAGGCATCTTCGGATAGAATTACCCTCTGTATAGTGCAAGAGTGGAGAAAGGGAATTTCATCTAGCTGTATGGGTAGCAGTGTTACTCAGCTATGATCAGAATAGTTAAGTGATATATGTTATTACAAAAAAATGACTATCATAACCAGGGCTTTTTTTGAGGGGGTACTTGGGGGTACTGAGTACCAGCACCTTTTCCATTGTCTGCTAAAATTGACCCATGGCCCCCAAGTTTTAATGAAAGAGTTCAGGCTCTACACACCAATTCTGCCTTGTCATAGATTCTGTGACTGGCTGCAGGAGGCCTGGCTATTGTAGGAAGGGTCTTTCAATGATCACCCCACCCCGAAGGGTGGCCCTCGCATTTGAGTACTGGCACCTTTTTCACTAGAAAAAATGCACTGATAATAACTTACACTGCCTAGCTGTACACAGAGCAGATGAATATAACTGCTATATCCATCGTGGGTGCCAGCAAGTGCCTTTTATGAAAGTAAGTATCTTCTTTGTGCATTCAGATTGTGTTCAAATAAATGTGTCCAAACTTGGATGAGGACCCCTTTTTATCTAGTGGAAGGTCAAGGGCTACTTTTTGACCCACAATATTCCATCTCCTGAGACGTTTCAGACTGAGACTCCTCTCTCTCTCGCTCTCTGTCTGAGAAACACTTACTATTTTTCTTTGGCTCTCTATCAGTAAAGCTTGAGGACAGTCACTTAAGACAGCAGGTATTAGAGATTCCTTGCTTTTCTCATGGCTACCTTTATGCCTTTATATAGTATGTTCAAGAGTTGGAAATAGAAAAAAAATTGTATGTGTTCATCGCTAAGCCTAAAACAAAAACATTGCATATTTGATTTTGTTTGACTGTTTTCTATTATGTCAAAGAAAGAGCAGCCAGAAGAACCAACTAGTGGCAAACACAGTTTAATTAGGAACAGTCTTTGATAGCAAGGTATGATATGCACTGTCCTCCCATGGAGGTGTTTTAGCCATCACCCATGTTTCAGCAGTAACAACTGCCTGCATCAGGGGGCATGCTCAACTATTGCAACAAGAGCAAACACACCTATAAATGATAAAAAAATAGAATGTACATAATAAAAACTGTTAAAAGAATGAAAAAATAAAATTCAAAACAAGTTTTAAAAAATGAAATTTTATAAATACAATTTGTAGCAAAGAGTGGACACATGCACATTACAGGTAATATATGTATACTAGGAAAACATTCAGACCAATGTTGAAAAAGGAAATGGGAGATGAAGAAGGACCTAATCAGTCTCTTGACTTTTCTGTGTGTTTATAACTATATTTGCAGTGCTACTCTAGTTTATTCCTACTTTTTAATCTGTTCTTATGACTTCTTTTTAATCTGTTCTTATGACTTATTTATGTTTTTGGGGGGTACTCATCTGAAGTTTTTGCCATTCTGTACTCATTGGTGTTTACTGATAGACAGATGATGACCTCCCTTTGCTGTACTACTTTCATGGACTGGACACATTTGCACATTGAGGGGTGAATTCTATAAATGGTACCTAAAAAAAAATCACTGAAAACCCCCCGCTTAAGCGCTATTGTATAAGCCACGCCTAAAGTTAGGTGTGGTTTATAGAACAGCGTTTAAGTCCCAGTCCCAGGGTTCGCATTAGGCATTGATCCCCCTTATTCTTTAATTGCGCATATTGAAAAAACATGCCTGCACTATGCCTGAGCTGCCCCTTTCCCTCCCATTTCTGCGCCTCCATTTTCAGGAATCATGTAAAATTTAGGCATGTACATGCCAATTAAATCTAATTAACCTATTTATTGGATTTGCTCACACATTTTTCAGTAGTTGCGCACTGGATAGGTACACTGGGTATTTCCCTGTCCCAGGAGGGCTCACAATCTAATGGGCCCATTTACAAAGGTACGGTAGGCTCTACGCGCATGCCGCGCACACCGAAACAAGACTACTGCCAGACTAGTGCCCCACGTGGTCATTTTTGATTTGGTGCAAGCAAACAAAAAAAGCAACACGGGGCCTTCAAGACTAGGACAACAGGAGTACTTTATTAACATGTGACCCGACACGGGCCGTGTTTCGGCGTCAAATGACACCTGCCTCGGGTCAAAATTTATTTCTGCAGTTGATAAATTGTGAAGGTCAAATGTCTCAACACATTACGCTGTTATTATACAAAATGTTCGCTACAGCACGAAAAAGTGGGCTCTCGCAAAAGCCTTCTCCTGTGCACAAATAGCCGACTAAAGCCTTTAAGTCTTGAAGGCCCAGTGTTGCTTTTTTTGTTTGTATACTTTGGTTGTATGCTGTTTTACCCTCTCTATTTGTGTTGGATTTGGTGCAAGCCCATACCGCTGAGACAAATTATTTTTTTTATTTCCTACCACATGTGGCATTTCCAGCGTTAATCGGCATTTGGTGCATGGTGACCAGTCACCGCCCATGTTGCACATGAGTCCTTACCGCTAGATCAGTGGGTGGCAAGGGCTCAGGCCATAAATAGGCGCACACTGGTTTCAATTTTACCACAGGCCCTTTTCCTGGCCCATTGAAAAAAAGCCCCTTTGCCCAAACACGGTAAAAACTGGCCTGGCACGTGCCAAAAACACATGCCCAGACTACTGCAGGCCACTTTTTGCCACAGCTTAGTAAAAGGGACTCCTACGTTTGTACCTGAAGCAATGGAGAGTTAAAGGCCCCTTTTACCGCCCACTAAACAGGAAATACTACCGAGCAGCCCAGCAGTACTTCCCGCCCCTAGCACGCCATCATATCCAGCACTATAAAAATAGCTGCTGCTCCACTCTCTGTGAAAAAACTACTGCTGAAGTCATCTTGGAGGATCAGTTTTGCTATCTGGGCTAAGCCTTTCTTATCCCTGGTTAGCTGTTTTATGTCACTTTCTCTGATGCAACCTAATTGGCGAAACGTGGCCACGTCGGGTCTGTACAAATAAAAAAACACCTGCTTGGACTTTCAGTGTCTGCTTTCTGTTTATCTCTTCTGTTGTTGCAAGACACTCAGCGCCTCTTTGCTATTCCAGTCTATTTGGATTTGGGACATTTAGTGCAAAATGTCCAAAGTTCAACTTAGACGTCATATTGAAAATGTCCCTCCGTGTTTGCTACTAGTTGGCTCTTCTGGCTGCGCTTTCTTTGTCATTTGGACTTTTGCTGCATTTTTTTGTGTCTCTTTTTTTCCCTTCTGGACTGTTTTCTATTCTGCCAACCATTAGATCAGAACTTATTAATTTTTTTTGTGGCCATGACCCATGATTGCAGCCACATAAAATTGTGTGAACCCTCGAAGTGCAAAATGATGCATCTATGGAGATCCCATCCAGGTCATGACCCCAAATACAGGTTTTGTGATCCCTTTTTGAGTGTCAACCCACAGTTTGGAAAGCTATGTAGTAGATACAGTTGGTAGACATGAATACCTCTCCCTAGTGTTCCCATCCTTTTGATTAACCCTCTTTCATATCTTGGCTCTGGGATCACTCCCTTCCCCTCTTTTCCATCCAGGAAGTATCTTCCCCTTCCACCCCCGACACTCGTGGAACAGCAACAGGATACTACTACTACTATTTAGCATTTCTATAGCGCTACAAGGCGTACGCAGCGCTGCACATAGAAGAAAGACAGTCCCTGCTCAAAGAGGATACAGCGTGTTCTAAAATACATGTGAGATCAATGTCAGTGTGAAAGAAATGTCCTGCATAAACATCCATTTTACAAGCTGAAACATCTAAATTATATATGGGGGGAAACAAGGGTCACGGGCATCTGTGTGGCAGCATAGGACTGTCCATCTTATAAAATGATGTCACAGACATTCATGCAGAGGAGAACGGTAACCTAATGCTTAGAGCAGTGGACTGAGACCCAGGGGCACTGTTCCCTGAATGCTGAACAGGAGTCCTCCAAATGCTAGTAAAGTGGGGGGGGGGGGGGCTTCAATATTGTGTTTTCAATTTCTAGGCGCAGGCAGGTTCCCTGGAGCCCTACAGAGCTTACCTCTCCCTCCTGAAACAGTGATAGTGAAACAGCACTCTCCACTGGCAGGACTGTAGGTGGCGGACTCCCACTCAGCTTCGAGGTCCCAGGTTCAAACCCCATTTCAGTTGTTTGTGATTTTTTTTTAATTGTGAACCCTCCAGGAACATAAACATACCTATTGTACAGAAACATAATCTACTGTACCTGGGCCTTCAAGTTTGCAGGTGTCTTATATATTCAACTACAGTAGATATTTTTCTGTCCCTGGAGGGCTCACAATTAGGGAAAAAAGAGCTGAAGTGGGATTTGAACCTGCACCCCTTGGGTCTCAGTCCTCTGCTTGAATCATTAGGCTACTTGAGATCAGCATGCTGCTGTCTTACGAATGTCCATAATACCTGAAGCTCTCATAGAGCCTGATATCCCTTGCAGGTTTCACATTTGGGATAGGAAGGGAGACAGCAACTATTGGGGGATTAATGAAGTGTTGTGCCTTAATCCCTCCAGTGAACAAGCTGCTCAATCAGAGCACTTTTCTGTAACCAGGACGTGACAAGTATCAGGTCTAAATAACAACATCCATCTTTGTAGACATGGAAGTTCCATCCCCTTCTGTAATCACAGTTGGATGTCAATATTTTGGGCCTTCCTTAGTTCCATCCAAAACATGGCCAGACCACGCCTCACAGTATTAGATTTCGATATGCTGCCTTTGTAAAATATCCAATATAAATGTCTAAATGGCAGTTTTCAGATGTCCAAAACAAGAATAGAGCTTCTAAAATAACCACCATTATCTCTTTATTTTTGCCCAGGTTCATGTTCTCTCATCTTGTTCCCAGGGATACCACCCTGATGTTTCAGTTTTTCTCTCCATGTTTAATTTTTCTAATTTTCTTGTAAGACCCTCCTATATTTATTTACTGTGCATATGTTCTCCAATCCCCCCTCTCTCTATGCCCCTTCCTTTCCTACATTAACTTTCTTCCATTACTTCACAAATATTATTTAAGGAGGGAGAGAACTAGGATACAGATAACTTGTCAATAACCAAATTCTGTAATTCTAAAAATAGAAAGAGCAAGAGAAACAGGAAGAAGCTGTGCCTCCTTCTCCCCTACCTCAGTCAAACTAGTCAAAGCTCCCCTCCCCCCAACTAGTCAATGCCAGTCATTCACCCTGCACCAGCCATCTTCAGCCAGCATCAAATCCAGAATCTAGCTCGTTATCCCTCACCTTATGACTACCACTGTCAAAGCAGCCGTTTCCATTGGTCATACACAATGTCACTGTTAGTGAGTTTGAGCCATATAGGCCAGGGTGGAAGGTGTGAGCATTGTGGGGATCAAACTCACCAAGAGCCATAAGGTGTCTGACCAAAGGAACCAACTATTCTTTAGTAACCCCACATCTGTTGCCCGAGAAATCCCAGATGCTAAGGCAAAATTGCTAGATGCCATGGGCAACCCAGTGTTTAGAACTTGTCAAGGTATGATCTAATGTCTGTGCAGTACTGACTCCCATGGTCCTCCTGTAAAGAATACACATAAGAATCTGAGGATGGCTTACCACAGTGATTCATCCTGGCCTGCAGAGGGAGCTGTAGATATCAAAGCAACCACACTAATTTTAACAGTAGCAATAGAAATTCAAATTAATCATGTGAATAGAGGTACTGCTGAAGGTATACCATTTTGTACTTGCTTTTAGACAGTACATGCAAACAGAATGACAAGATTAATTGTACTTACTGGGAGATCACACAGGTGTTTGAATTACATTCTTTGAATGTTTATCTCCCATTAGTGCCAGTGGCAGGTGTCAGAATAGCTACAGTCAGCTTGCATGATATAAAATTATCTGGTAGAAAGGGACAGCATGGAATATTGAATATTTTTAATCACACACCATGCTCTCTTGAAAAAAAAATCCTTTTTTTGTTCTGATTCATTGTATATGCTTTATCAGTACACCATACATTGCATACACTCTAGCCATGTGTTTAGCTAATGCTGCTGTACTAGCACAGTAAATCAATTTGTTTGGCAGACTAATTGGTGAAGACAAAAACCAGATTACCTACTAGTGTAATAAAGAACCTGTGATGGTGATTTACATTAACAAGTGTTTGTGGTGAGATATCAGAATTTTAAAATATTTTACCTAGAGACGCCTGATGAAATGGCATTCGCACTTACCCAGCTGTCCTGGGAAAAGAGACGAGCACAATAGCAACAACCGTACTAGATTGCAGCAGGCATTTTTGTATTCCTCAGTGCATATTTATAATTGCACTGGGAAAAGACAAGTGTTACTCACACACACACACACACTTTAATTTTATTCATTTTCTGTTTCGTTTAATAGCTGTAACCTCATCTGTTCCCATTCAGACAAGCTATTTAGGTCTGACCTTCAGTCACATTCACCTTTTGGGAATAATTGGGTGTAACTTAGCATTCAGAACATTAATGTGTAAATTCTTAGAAGCTAAGCATAACAAGCAGGGACTTATAAAGCTTTAACACAACATTCCTAAGCTGTTTGCCTTTATACTACCTGAATCTGGAGACACAAGTGTAGGATAAAGTGCAAATGAGCTGGGATAGGAAATAAATTTCCTTTTTTTTCATCTGTAACTATACCATTTCACTTTTGTCTGCATAGATCATTTCCGCAGAGCAGAAAAGTAGAGATTTTCCAAAGATACCTGGAGATACCTCTGGCAGCAAATTATAGGATAATTTGGCATAGTCCACAGTTTAACGTTAGTTTGTTTTTCATTGCTGATTTTTGTAGGGAGGGGGCGGGATTTTTGATCCAATAATAGGTGTTAATAGGAAGTAATGCAATACAGTTCTTACTTTTCTTGTACTGTCTTACATTTTTTCCCAGAATATGCTTTTTAAAAAAATTGAGTTACAGGTAAGTATCGGTGAAGCCAATTCTGAAACATTGATGTCTATATTAGAGAAATTCTGCAAATAAATGGGATAAATCTCCCATTAGTTTAATTAAAATGTTCTGTAATTTCTTTAATAGACTATGGATAACATAAACTACTATATATATTGTAGTGGTCGTGGTGAGCTTCATCAGAAGTCACAGATTTACATGCAGTTTTACCCCCGTTTCTTAATGGCCTACTGGTTCACAAATTCTAGTTATTTGGATATTCTGTTACAGTAAATATATGTGGTTCCTGAATTGACAGTCTCCGGATAATTCTACTTGAAGAGGAAAATATTTAAAACTTTATTCAGAGTTCGCATAGTGTTCTGTGACAATGCATTTTCTAAGATGAACAGAAACAAACCATTTGTGTTTTACATTAAAGAATAATTGAGCATTATAAATTTTCAGATGGCATTCTAACCATGCTTGGAAATACTTGAATGCACCTTCAAGGATCAGTAGCAATGCTGCATACTGCCATGTAGGAAATTCAAGTGCCAGTTTGTAAGCCTGTCTTGTGCTCCTCCAGCCGGATGTAGAGGGCACCATTAACAATAGAGAAAAGTTGGGCCCCATGAATCTCTAGTTCTCTTTCAAGCTAGCTAGCTTTATAACTATAATCTTATGTGTGTGTGTGAGGGGGGTCAAATTAATGTTTGCAGCCATGAATTATCAGAGCAAGTTCTTTGTTAAGGGTAGGAGCAGAAGGCCTCACAAATCAACTACAGATTGTAAGCAATTAAATAAATGATAGAAACTACATGTTAACAGTGAAATAAAAGTCAATAATCAAGTTGCCGGTAATAGATAAGTAAGTATTGCCACACTGGGACAGACCAAAGGTCCATCAAGCAGCATCCTGTTTCCAACAGTGGCCAATCCAGATCACAAATACCTGACAAGATCCCAAAAAAGTTCAATACATTTTATACTGCTTATCCCAGGAATAAGCAGTGGATTTTCCCCAAGTCAATTTAATAATGGTCTATGGACTTTTCCTTTAGCAACCTGCCCACACCCTTTTAAAACTCCGTTAAGCTAACCACCTTTACCACATTCTCTGGCAATGAATTCCAGAGTTTAATTACACGTTGAGTGAAGAAAGATTTTCTCCGATTTGTATTAAATTTACTACTTTGTAGCTTCATTGCATGCCACCTAGTCCTAGTATTTTTGGAAAGAGTAAACAAATGATTCACGTGTACCCATTCCACTCCACTCATTATTTTATAGACCTCTATCATATCTCCCCTCAGCCGTCTCTTCTCCAAGCTGAAGAGCCCTAGATGCTTCAGCCTTTCCTCATAGGGAAGTCATCCCATCCTCTTTATCATTTTCGTCGCCCTTCTCTCTACCTTTTCTAATTCCACTATATCTTTTTTGAGATGTGGCGACCAGAATTGAACACAATATTCGAGGTGCGGTCGCACCATGGACTGATACAAAGGCATTATAACATCCTCTCTTTTGTTTTCTATTCCTTTCCTGATAATACCTAACATTCTATTTGCTCTCTTAGCCGCCGCAGCAGCACACTGAGCAGAGGGTTTCAACGTATCATCAACAACGACATCTAGATCCCTTTCTTGGTCTGTGACTCCTAATGTGGAACCTTGCATTACGTAGCTATAGTTTGGGTTCTTCTTTCCCACATGCATCACTTTGCACTTGCTCACATTAATCGTCATCTGCCATTTAGATTACCCTAACAATTTTCAAGAGTGATGGTCTGTTCATCTGATGGTTTCAGATAGAGCTAAGGACAATGATGTTAATTTGGCAGTCTACATTGCTCCTCGAGTATCTCCTAGCCATTCTGGTTTTCAGGATCTCCAACAAGAATATGTATGAGAGAGACGTGCATGCAGCATAGGCAGCGGAATGGGGTGGGCCACAACCTGGGATCATGGCCCCGCCAATATTTACCTAACATAGCATCAGAAATAGAAAGCTTTGGAGATATTAGCTATGTGGCCTCTCCAGCCAAAAAGGTGTTCCACCTCCCCTAGCATGCAGAGGAAGTAGTGTTTGCAAAACTGGCTCATATATATTTAGTGTGGATATACTGAAAACTAGATTAGCTAGAAACTGTTCCGAGACCCGCTTGAGAAACAGTGTTCTACAGCATCAAGTGAGCCACTGATACCAAGAGATCTAGCTAGAGAATAAGAAAAAGGGCTGAGAATCTGCTAGAAGATTGAGATTTTGATTCCCCCAGACAGTGGGCACGCTATCCCTCAGGTCTACCAGAGGCCCACTTTTCTCCCAGCTACAAATGAGGCTGCTGATCTTGAGTTACCTCACCTCGAATGTCTCATCTTATTTTTCCACTATGACACTATCCCTGTGATAACCTACAACATGTCTATGCTGCAATAGTACGAGTGGAAACATGCACTGGCAGTATCACCTGCTATGCTAGAGGGGCTGTAGGCATTCTGTACATTTTAGTAGTCCATTTTACTGTTAGTACAAGTTCATTTCATGCTTTTGGCCAATTTTATTTTCTGTGATACATTTCTTAGTTAATGTACCTTTTATAACACAGTGACCTGGTGTTGTCATGATCTTTTATTCTATTTTTGCTTTCTTTTGTAGGTCATCTCTCTACAATTGTAAGTACAAATCCCAGAGCGATAGGATCAGAGATTGCTGACCCAGCATCTCCAACGCTGCCAAGTGCCACAAAAAGCCAAGTTTCGGGGAATCTCCTCCATTCCACTAGTGTTGTCAGCAAATCTTTCACTTAAGGCACTTGTTTTTGTTAATTCAACACAGTATGCCGTCTGTGAACAGAACTTTAAACTCTGGGTGATTAAACACAAAACGTACGCTTCTGAATTCGTAGGGTAGGCTGGAACCTTCGAAGAGAGAACACATTGTGACATTTCTACTGAGGAAAGGAAAAGAAGCAAACTGCATTTCCACCTAGAGACCTCCATTCTCTAATCTGGCTTCCCCTTCCCTTTCAAAAGAAGGGCAAAGGGTAGTGCCCAGAACCCAGACGGGCTTCTTAGTATTTCGTTATTTTGGGGGTGGTTTACATGGCGGTTTGGTTGACAGGACAAATGTGCCAGAATGGTTCTATTCACTCAAACTCTTCTAGCAAAGAACTGTGACCGGCATTTTAGAATTGTTTTTTTTTAATCCTCATAAAATAAGCAAGGAAAAGAAAGGGGAGGGGGTGATGATAGTGACCACCAAACAGGAGTTCACAAGGCAGGATTGGCTGACTTCTCTCCCTTATGACCTGCTGCCAGATGGTAACCCTTGAAGCCAGATTAGAGAAGAAAGATGATTTAAATGCACTAAGACGTAATATTTTTAGATTCCCACTGCTTCCAACGTAAACTATCCTGCTATCTGTAGACCCCAGTTTGAATGTAAAGACCTCTTTGAAGACAGGAGAATTTGTCTTAAACTTGCAAACTTCAGTTATTCTGTTATTTGCCAGCAATGTTACAGGAGGGTGATGCAAACCAGATATCTGAAACATACACTTTCTTGAAATCACTATTTTGTTGATTTACATTTGTGGACCAGCAAGTTTTATTACAATGGGGAAATAGGTTTTGGCAGGAGTGAGCATACTGAATGAATGCTTCTTGCATCCTCTTTGAAATATCTTTTTCATGGTTTTTGGTTTGTTGTTCAGAAGTTATTTTTCTCTATTAATTTTGTACATGTGTAAAACAAGGGAAAGGTCAGGGAGCTGTTTTACAGGTTTTATGTGAAACTGCTGCTGGTTTAGAAGAAGTAAATTGGAAGGAATTAAATGAAGGTGTTTCATTTGCCAGTTAATGACTCTATTGACGTTAATCTTGATCTGATTTTGTGTCACTCCTGTAACCTTTTCAGTCTTCCTCAGGTTTATTCTCCAACTTCTCTAGTTCATTTTGAGTGGATGAATGATGCTGTTTAGATATTGATGTACATGTTAGTAAATTAATTTGACTATTTCCATGCAATTTTCCTTATTCTGACTGAGGTGAAGCTTAAATGTTACATAGGACTTGCGAATGTTTTTGTTCCACTCATTTTCTCTCTATACATCAGGTGAATGTCTGTTTTATGACTCCAATGACTTCTGTTTTTATTTTATGTGACTACTATTTGATAAATGTTTTCAATGTTATTAATAAGTTATAGTTTGTCCTTTGGTGTTGGCTTTCTGACTAGTTTGTTGATAAGGCAGATTCTCAGGTGATTTAAAGATTGAGATGCACTCTCTGTCCAAGCCAGAAACTGGAAATTATTACTGGATGCTGAGACTTGGCCTCCCACAGCTGGCAGAAAATGAACGCAGCTAAGCTGCAGCACTGAGCATTTATGGCTGCCATTAAACTTTCTCGATTAGATAGTGTTCTTTGCTCCTTTCTGATTTAGTGTGTCCACAAAGTAAAGGAGAAGTCAAGCAGTCCTGCGATTGGCATATATAAAGTCTACCTAAAAGATTACTTTTGTTTTAACGATTGCTTGCGCCGAGGAAATTATTCCTCCCTATAGTATCCAATAAAATGTGTTGAGTTTACACTGGTCAAAGTCCTACAGGTGGCTTTGTTTTCTGCAATGCAAGGATCTAGAGATGAAGCCTTACACACAAGAGGGTTGGGCTATCAGATACAATTCCATTTCCATGGCAGACCAGAGAAGTGTTTGGTTGCTAGTTGTACATCCCTTAGAAGTTAGAATGTTTACAATCACTGCATAGTTATGTTAATGTCAAATAAAACTGTAAAATCAATATTACTGACTCTAAGCTTAGAATATATAAAATGCCTTCTATCTTAGTAGCTCTGCACCAAATACTGTTAAGTATGGGCAAGACAGTAATGCAACATCTGCTTGGCTTCATAACTTGATACATGGAAGCAGTTTTGAAAAACAGAATGACAGAAGATTTATTTTGCACTAAGACCAAATAAATCCAAAGTCCACACTGTAAATGTTTTTATACTAACATCAAAGTAATTTTTCATTTATTGGAAAAACAGTAGCAAACCTTTCCTATCAAAAAAGTGTTATTTTCTCTCCTCTCTCTCTCTCTCTCTCTCTCTCACACACACACACACACTCTCTCTCTAAATAATGTGAATTTAAAAAAAATCCGTGGAGAACTGAAGGAGGTAGTTTGTCAAATAAATTAATTTTGCTTTACCATAGGGAGGCAAGATGCACTTATTTCTTGCCATGAAACCCAGGAAAGAGGCTGTTCAGGAACTGGGAAAAAGTAGAGCTTTTTTATAACCCCTTGTCGCTGCCAGCTGTTGCTGAACAGAGCGATCAGATCCAGCAGCCTGAAAGATTTCAACTACCGCAGGAATCTTTCAGAATCAGCTGTTCTGCAGTCCAGAAAGCATGTTCCTTATTGTTAGGTTTTCTTTTGTAAGAAAAGCAGGTCCATGAGATATCTTTTCTGGTGCATCACATGTATTATTTTGTTAGACAAAAATAAAGGTTTGAAATGCCCATCTTTATTGTTGGAACATATCAAATGTTTTTATGATGCATTTTACTGGAAATCTTTGTTATGCAAATTATTTCATTAAAATTATTTAAAGCAAATTTGTTTCCTTGTATAAATTATTAATTGAAACTGGTTTTCAAAAAAGACATTGTTTTTCTGGGGTACTCAAACCTCCGTTATAAAGCTACATATTGTCTTATGGATCTTTCGTTTTCAACTAAAAGTTAGAAACTTTATTAGGAAACATTACAAATTCGTGTCAGAGACCATCATTAGTTTCAAACTAGACAAGGAAACATGATTTTGGACATTACATTTCCGTTGTTGGACACATTTTACATTGTGACAAAGAATAGTTTTGTGATTTAGCATAAATAAAAATCACACGGTCCTAATCTCCTCTGGTACCAAAGTTTAAGAGGTTTTTTTTTTCAGGATGCTCTTACAATTAACTATTTTCAGTTTTATGAATTTTGGAACTGATTTGCATAGATTCACTGCTAACTTTCCAAAGTTCGTTTTCAAAATCCAAAAGCTTCTTCGGAATTTTCACCAAGGTATTTCACTTGGATTGCAAATCTGATACGATAGTCAAACCCAGAAAAAAAAAATAACTGCCAAATGTTTTTCTAGATTTTATCATAAATACAAGTAGCACCGGTATTTGAACTTCAATTAACATTGGAACTGTTAATTCGTCTTTTGAAAGATTTTAAATATCGTACTATTTTCATAACTCTGATGTTCTAATTCATGACTTTGTTACCCCTGTGGTCGGTGGATCTGTCTCTCTTTGTTTATTGGAGAAGGGGGGAATGGAGGCCAGTCCAAGTGGGCCCCAGCCATGGTATCTAGAAAAGTCTTTCACTGCCTAATTCTGCGACCCGATGGGTGTGTGTGTTTATTATGTTTATTGATGGATGACACACAATTAACATTACAGGCACAGGAAAGACTCCAATCTACTAGCAAAATGTAGATACCTCTTGTGTTATAGAGATGATGAAGACCTGAGTACAGAGACTGAACTTGTACTTTCCAGTTGCTACTGTGGAACTCTCCATTTTTTCACTTTACAATATTGCTGTTTACATTTCTTTTCTTACACAGGGAAAGGGCAGCACATGTAAAATATGAGAACCAAAGGATTTTCCCAATTTTGTGTGGTTTGAAGTAACTACATTTTCTCAACGTCTGAAAGTTTAAACACAGCGAAAGACTTTCTTACATAGACACAGCTATGGTGATTATATATGCAAAAGGCAGATACCACTAAGTTGTGGAGTTAATAAGAGCAATTGTTCTTCAGTTGTTTCTTGTATTGAAGTAGCTTTAGTTTGATTTCTGTTAACATACCCAATGCATGATTTCCTTTCAGCCATTATACTGGAAATTAAAATTTAAAAAATTCAGACGTATGATAGCTGCTGACTTGCAACTCTGATCAATATGTTGGTAGTAATATTATATTTAATTTAGCCCAAAACTCAAACCACTCTTGAACTTTATTCTCTGGCCCTTTGGAATGGGGTCGTTGATGACAGAACACCCCTTCCCCGCCCCCCCCCCCCCCCGAATATCACAAGTTAGGTGGGAGGAAAAAAAACAGACGGTAGCCGAATTACTGAGGCGCAAATGCTGCTCCTGTGACAGCTGAAAGCTACATTGATAATTTTTATTCACTTCTGTAGAAAGCTACCTTCGCATTTTGAAACATTCCAACCTACCCCCCTCCCACCTCAAATTAAAGAAACTGGAGAAGTCGAAACGAGGTTTAAAAATGGAGTTGTTTGCAGCGGTTACCCTGTATCATCTCCTTTCAATGGTAGATCACGAAGTACAGCTAGGAACACCTGTAGGTTGTACTCATTTGAGCTGTTTCAAACGGAAAAATGATCCCCAGGCAAATGTGAGACATCCTGCTTGGTTGACTTTAAACTGCATCTATAATATTTCATAAGAACTCCTAACGGAGCAGATTTTTTAAATCTCAATTTAAACCCCCCCCCCTTTTTTTTTTTTTAATATAGCGGGGGTATTTTTATGGCTACTGAAGAATGAGCTCCACTGGGAAAGGTCAGACAAAAATAGCGAGTGTGGATTTGAATTTGAAAATATTTTATTTGAATAGTAAATAGTTACACAGTGGAAACAGTTCTATTGAAGCATTCTATAAATATCTAACATTTAAGAAAATAATGTGTGTAGAAAAGAGATTCATGTAAAAGAGCTCTCAGTTTCACAAAGCTGTATGCCCTCTTATAGCAGAGGAAAGGGAAAGAATATGGAATTCATTCAGAAACGTATAAAAGTTAAAACCTTTTTTTTCTTAACCAGTTTACTTTAGAAAATGCTCGACCTCTAAAATACACAGTGAAGTGTCATGACAGGACAAGAACATGAAAACAATTTCTTCAATTAAAATAATAGATTAATCTTAATATAAATAAATAAATAAGATAATTATTCAAATCAACATATACATTTAGACAGTAAAACCCATGGATCGACCTCTACATTTTTAAACAACATTAAAACAAATTTACAGGTAATGTTAAGGCAGTTTCTACAGCATATTCTGAAGATTTAAAAGACAACAAATTGAAGGCATTTGTGGCTATTCTAAAGACATTTCTTTTTTTATAAGCTGTTTGATTTGTTCGCAGAAAAATGTAAAGCCAGAATCCAGCAGTTCACAAGCCATAATAAAGCTAATCGTGTATTATAATTCAGTTTATAGCCTGTGAAGTGCAAAGACATGATTTCTTTTCAATAGTGACTTGAAAAACAACAACCCGTAGGCTATATACACACACAGAGAGACGAAGAGAAAGCGATGAACAAAAAACAGTTTCTGAAGACCTTAATAACACACCGGTCAAAACTGTTAACTTTTTAGTGATCTGAAGACACATCTCGAACTACAAATGATACGAACAAAGAAACGTGTACAGTTTGCTTGATATAAGTAAACCAATACCCCGCAGGCGAACAGGTCAAACTTTGATTAAATTTAAAAACATTACTGTAATACACATGGAGAAGAAATTAACGCATCAGATTTCATCAGCAGTTCTGTTTTGAACAACACAATAATCCCTCTCTCAGCACAAAATAGTTTCACAATGGTTCTGTCAAGCAAAGGCACAGCTCTTAGGTGGATTGGTTCTGGGTTTGAGAGTTTCATTTCTTGTGGTGGAATTAGCAGGCAGGGCGAACTGGCATCTGCAGGAGGATAACCTGTCGGTTTTCTGACGGATGACATTTGTTGATGTGCCGGGTGAGCCCGGGAGAGCTGTAGAAAGTGGCCGGGCAGTACTTACAGGGGAAGACCTGGGAGGAGTGGAGCAGGCGCAGGTGACGCTCCTGACTGGTCTTACTGGGAAAGGTCTCACCGCAGACTGGGCACAGGTGGCACTCGGATGAGCTCATGTTTAAAGGGCCGGGGCTCTTGCTGTCCTCCTGCCTACTTTCTTTTGTCTTCTCTGTGCCCTGCTCCGCCCTGGGGAAGGCCGGGTAGAGGGCCAAGTCTTCTTTCATATTGTTCTGCAGAGTCTGGTGAGCCAGAAGATGCTTCCGAAGGTAAGCTTGGCGCCTGAACTTCTTGCTGCAGTGTTGGCACTCATAGAGCCCATCTTCGGAGCCCGATTCAGACATCCCGGGGCTCGGGGTATCCCGGTCGCTGCCAGGGGGCTCCTTTGGGTCCTCGATCTTCGCCGGGGAGGACAGAGGCCGGGGCTTGTGCCAACGCCGATGCGATGCCAAGTTGGCCGGGCAGCTGAACACCTTGTCGCATTCGGGGCAGCGGTATTCCACGCGCACTATCCGCGAGCACTTATGCTGTGCCAGGGAGAAGGGGTCGGCGTATTCCTCCTTGCACAGCTGGCAAATGAACTCGCCCAAGGGTTTGCTGCTGTTGCCCCCGGAGGCCAAGGGCCTGGGCTTGGGCGGATCCACCGGCCCCTCCTTGATCTTCAGCCCCAGCACCGGCGAGGTGGTGACCTCGTCCTCGAAGTTCAGTTTGCGGATGGCTTTGGTTTTCTTGGCGGCCGGGGGCTTGGCTGGCTTGCGCTCGGCCTCGATCGGGGGTCTCTTGCCTGGGTTCCTAAGGGTGGAAGCGGCAGCGCTTGTGGCTTGATGCTGAGCCGAGGGATGCTGTTGGTTGTTGCCGCCGCCGCTGCTGCTCTGAGCGCCGATCTTGAGCTCGGCCGCCGGGGGGAAGAGCAGGTGGTCGATGGTGCTGAGCACGGCAGGAGTAGGAAAGGACTCGGCAGACACGGGCGAGCCCAGGTTGAAGCTGCGGCTGTCGAAAAAGGTCTTGTCGTGCTCCTTGCTGACGGGCCTGGTTGGGCTGTACAGCGCTTGGTACACCGATTCGGGGTTGCCGAACTGGACCGGAGGCCGAGGATCGCGGACCGGGGGCACCAGATGGGCGCTGACGCCCCCGCGCTCCGGGCTGTCAGAGATGGTGGCAAACAGCGCCAAGCGCTCTTCCTCATCCTCCTCGCAGCGAACCCGGTACGAAATCGGCGTTGATTTCTTGCTCCTTTTCACCAAAAACCCCCTGGGCATCTTGGACGGTGGAAAGGACGTCTACGCAGCGTGATGCCCGTCTTCGTGTTTTGCTATTGCAGCCACTACCGGCCCCCCTAACGCTGCTTCTTTCACTCTCTGGTCCTTTGGTATGGCTGCACGCATTTTAAGTGACGAGCGCCCTGCTGGTCCCGCCCTCTGTCATATCCGCAGCCAATGAGATTCCATCGGCTTCGTCTCTCGAGCCCATGTGTGTGTTCTGCAGAGGAGAGGGGGGGGGGGGGAGTTGGACTCCAGAAAAGAAGGGGAGGGGCGAGAGGGGAAAGGGCGCTCAGTAGGTGGGGAAAAGGAGCAGATGTACCTGTGGGGGTTGAGGGGGAGGGAGCCGCAGTATTATGTTATCAGCACGCCTCGCTTCTTACTCACTGGCCCTGCTCTGAGCGACCCCCTCTCCCTCTCTGCCCGGGGCGCTGAGGCACACGCCAGGCCCCGCCCCCTTCACGCTCGGCTGCCTCTCCATAGCCAAGGCACACGCCGGGCCACGCCCCCCACACGCTTCGCTGCTTCTCCGGAGGCAGCCGCACGTGCCGGACCCTTTGTGCCGTTGCCCCGGGCGGGTGCGCGCGTGGGGGTCGGGGGAGCTGCTGGGGTGGAAATGCCCGTCATCAGCATTACAATGAGGAACAAGGGAGGGGGAGATCCTCAGCCGCCCCGTCCAGCAGCAGCAGCGCAACAAAGGAGACGGGGCCAAAGCCTGCCAGGAGGGCACAGGGTGACTGTGCAACCTCAAGAAAAAGAAAGAAAATGACATTACGGTCTGATGCATCCGAGCTAGCTGTGAATACCGTTGTAATCAAGATCTGGAAATCACTGCATTGATCCCATATAGTTAGCAAGTGAAGATTAAAATGGTTCATTGTGTAAAATCGAATACACGCAGAGGGAAAATGATGCAGGATATCATTGCTGGAAGAAGATTTTATACCGTAGACAGCAGGTTGCTGGGTGGAAATAAAACTTGTAAAAAGTTCCTTTTCATGTGATATAGCTTGGGTTATTGTTTTCTGGTCAGAAAAGGGAGAGTGTGGTTCGGGCCCTCGTAATTCAAGCTTTGGAAATAGAGTCGAACATTGAAGAAAATAATACAAAAAAAGCAATTTTGGGCTATGCATGTGCAATGCAACACATTTTTCTTTTCTTCTTTCTTTCAATAAATGAAGGCTCTCACTTGCTAAGCGAGTCTTTGTATCTGTAGTTTAACGTCAGAAGCTGAGTCTGGAGATGTAATCAAGTAAACATTAACATACATAAATAAATAACGGGCCTGTCAGTGGCTGCACATTCTGCTCCCAGCCTTGCCCCTTTCACCTTTGTGAAGGAAATTAACCTCTCTCTTTTGAAGGCCAATCTGCTTTGGAAAGAGACGCGTGCTGGAGGGAAGGGGAGGGGACCCCACATGGCTCCCTATTCAGCTGCACTAGTAGCATACTGGGTTGGCGGGGAGGGTGGAGGGAGAATCATCAAAAGGAACCAAAAATCTACAGAGCCCTGTGCGTCTATCAAGCCCAAAGGATTCAGGACAGGTTCACTTCTTTCTACCGCCATCACCCCCCCCCCCCCCATCCCTTTCTCCCAACCCACAGCAACTAATGGGAGGTAGGAGAACTCTTCAGCACTACCTGTTACCCAGAATCTGCAGACGCCAGATTGTAAAGACCAGCTCACCGATATGTATTCACACTTTGCCTACAAGAATTGATTTTGAACTTTATAAGCGAGCTAGTCTGTTATGTTGGACCTTATAAGGTACAGTGAAGGCATTTGCTTTCGGGAGGCTTTTCCTCCCGTCTCGTCTTTGAATATCCTTAGTTTCAGCACGACTTTTCTTTATCCAGCAGCTACAACGTATACAGTATATGCGTTCGTATAGGTACACTAGTGCTCTTTCCCCAATATTTGTCCGTATAAAGTAGTCAGTGGAGGGAATAGGCGAGAGCGGCTCCGTTTAATAATTAAAGGGAAGTTCCAGATTTGCAAGTAAAGGATGGTTCTTCTGTCACTCTCCGTTGCTCTCAATCAGTACAGCTTTCCTCCTTCACCAACACTGGCAAATCCTAAACACCACTAATGCTATTTACCAGCAATTTTAGTGTTAATCCCCTGATATACGTTACTTCTGTGCTCCTTATTTTTTTCATGCCCAATATTTTAACGGTGCCATAGTTTCTATTGATTTTCCTTAGAATTAAAAACCCAGGTGTGTGACAATATCGGTGGAAGGGCAATGTGTTTTTGGCTTGTCAGACTGGAAGCTGGTGCTGGCAATTAAATCTATTTGAACTAGTTCATTCAAAAGAGCTGCTTCTTTTTCTTCTGCTGTTGTTTCCCACTTTCACTACAAGGTTTAACCGAAAACCTGCCTTCGGGACGTGCATGACAAAGAAAATAGTAATTTGAAAGCCATGAACATTGTTAATTAATTTCACAACCGAAAACAAAATATTAAAAGAAACACAAACAATCAAAAACAAACCAACCCTGAAGCGCAAAAATTCAGCGTTGCACCCTTCGGTCTACCTGCTGCAGGGCTAATGAAAAAGTGTGGCTTAAGTTTTGCAACTATATTTTAGAGTATATTTTAGCAGAAACAGATTTGGGGGAAGTTTATTGCCAAAAACGTTAACTCAGCTGTATTTTCTAAAGCAACAAATGCAGCTCAACTTTGTTTCATATTTTACTGTATTCTAAGAGTTTCGCTTTTCATTGACTTTTCAAAATCAAGGCAAAATGAACGCTTCGGATTTGCGTTCAATGCTTAGCTAATCCAGGCTCGCAGGACATTGCTTCTTTTGGAGCGGTTTGTCACAGGTGGAGAAGAGACGAATCCCTTTGGGAAATAAGAACCCACATTTCTAAGAGCATCACATTATGTTTTTATATATTCAACAAACAGTGGGTTTAGGATAGAGCATGCATAAACATTTTATTACTATTAACGTGTGTGGGGTGGGGGGGGGGGAGATGGAATTTAGCAAATGGTACAAAAATATTCCCAGTAGTTAATTTTTTTTCTGTTCTAAACAGAAGGCATAAAAGCAGTTTTCAGAGATTCAAACTATTACGACCTTTGTTCCTTTCTCTAGTCTGTAACGAAAAAAACAACATTGCTTGGATCGGGAAGGACTCTTGGGTTGCATGATTTTTAAAAGGACTTCAGGAACGTGAATCCAGAAAACTGAACATATTTCAACAGATTTTTGTTGAGGGCTTTATTTTTCAGTTGACTCCAGAGCTCGCTGGTTTCCGAGTTATATTAGGATTTTGCTACCAAACTCCTTCCATATTGAAATTATCGGTGGCACAGCGCAAATGACCGTTCTGTGCGCCGCTTATTAGGCGGATATTTTGGGGAGCAAACCCGAACGTACATTCATAACTACTTCAACACTGCATCTGTCTTTTTTCTGAAGCTTTTCTCGATTTCTGCTATGACAATCTCTAGCAATGTGACGGCGACATTTCTTCTCGCTCTCCGATCTGCAAAAAAGGAATATTGCCGCCAGGGGTTCATCAGGTTTATAAGTCCAATTGTCATATAAAAGATTGCCAAGGAGCTGGTTTTTTTTTTTTTTTTTGGCGAGTTTGACCCCGGCGGAGGGCATTGTATTTGGAGGAATTAGTGATTGTTGTGTCTGTCTGAAGGGCACGCGAGAGACACGCGAAGCTTGCAGCCCCCTCCCCTGCGCCTTCTATTCACCTTACCCCCTCTCCAGACCCCCTTCTCTTTGTTCAGGACATTAGCATAAAGCTGCTATGGATCTCCCGTTTAAATAATTACATCCACAAAAAGAATACTACACAGGGGAATAGAAAAGAAGGAGAGGAAGGGGGGAAAAAGAGGGCCATTCAGCAATGCACAAGAGAGAGAGAAAAAGCCCTGAAGTATTTTGTATTTGTTAAGTTTCAAGTGTTCCTATGGCAATGTCTCTGCTCCATTATTCAGCTCCTGGATTTAACATGAGAGCCCGGCCCTTTTGTTAGCCTACATACCCTTGCCACAAGAAGATTTCCCCGAAGCCACTGTTCGCTCTTACTTTGGAAACTGCATTCATCAGGAAACATCCCGCATAAAATTCTTTTATTTTCCCACCTAGGTCAAAACAAAGTTTGGGGTCATTTCCCCCCCCCCCCCCCCCCCCGAAAGCTAAAGAACTGCCCATCTTTTCTGTAGAGAGCCTAGAAACAAGAGAGAGGCAGCCAAGTGTAAATTAAGTGACTGCAGGGACAGAAGGGCAGAAAAAGCCTTCCACAGTTGGTCAATAACAATCGGCCAGACCTTGCTTTTTGCTCCTTCAAAACGGCCCTCAAAATAAAACAGGAGTAAACAACCTACGGTAGCCGAGCTTGTTAAGGCATCCTCTCGGCTCTGTCTCCCCGGAATATAATTACTAATACTATGTAACTGGGTAAAAGAGCAACTGTGAATCAGTGCAGCGTTGCTGCTACCTTAGCTTTTTGTTGGTCGCTTGTGTGTGTGATATTTTATTTGTCTGGTCCCAGAGCATAGTATTTGTTCAACAAGATGTCCTTCCTTGGCTCCCTGTTTAATAGGGGAGGCAGGAGATTTGGTTCGATTAGCATACAGCTGCAGGTTACTCCTCCCCCCCACGAGCAATGTACACTTTCTCCAGACCTTATCAGCCCTTCTGTTCTTAGGCAACCAGGAAACAATCAACAGCTCCCCATACATGGCCACTTTCTCTCTCTCCCCCCCCCCCCCCCTCTCTCTCTTCATTTTGGCTAAGAACACGCAGGCGAAGGCAATGTGCCACGAAGGTCGGCAGCCACGTTTGTCCATCTTCCTCTGTACAGGAGATGCAGAACTGGTTGGGCAATAATACGCACGCAATGCAGAACAGGAAGTCGACGACCTCAAGTATTTTTAGACGTATGTTCAGAGGAGGGAAGCAAATCGTTAATGACACGCTTAAGTGTTATATTAGGATCACTTTATGTTGGATGCTAACTATTATCTTTCATTAAAAAAGAGAGAGAAACTGGGACAAGGCGTTTCTGCAGCTGCCTGGAGCTTGGCGGTGCCAGACAGGTACTACTGTCCAAGAGCTGCTTTAAACTCCCGAAATGACATACACCAGGTGGTAGAATTTGTTTGAAGAGTTTCTGTGGCCTCTTCAAGGAAATATTGAACAGCAGTAATACTATTGGTCTTGGTGTTCTCAGCAGGATTCATCCTGCCGCTCTGCATTCGCTGACAAAAGAAAGGCATTCTGCATCCCCACCAGCTGAAACTTCCTCATACCTTTATACCATGCCCATCAAATAATTAAATTAAAAGGCCATTATTAAAACAAAAAAAAAAAGCAAAGTGGGAAAGTATAATAAAGCGGTGTGTCAAGTCTCAAGAATTCAAATCTGGGGGGAAAAAGTCTGGTGCGTGGATGTGATATCCTAGTAAGTAGGTTTTGGTGAAAGTCGGCCTCTGTAACATTAGAAAGCCAAAACATAGCTTTTTATAAATAGTAAGCCACGTAACTAGCTTTTCTAAGTAATATTGGTGGGGATACGAAATGAACTTGACAAAATAAACATACAACTGTAAATGTTCACCGTTTAATTTTATTCAATAAAAAAAGGACAGTTCTCCAGGTAAAAGACTGCGTTTCATTTGTGGTTACTAAGCATTTGTTTCCTACAAAAATGACAATAAAAATTGATGCGCCCCCTACCGAAACATTGAGATGATGCAACCCTAACTAGGCTTATTAAATGTAAAACAATTTAATATAACTTTCAGTAAGTGTTTTATAGGCAAGTTTCTGCGTTGAGAGAAAAAGCAATCACAATTATCAGACCGCTGTTGACATCTCTTGAAGCAAAGCGGTATATCAACATTTTTCAGAAACATAAACAAAAAGACCAAGACTGAAGTAAAACCTAAATCATTCCAGGTCGTGCGAACATAGGCAGATGATAACTGTTGTAATTCAGATAATTCAGGACGCTGCGCTCCACCGGTTTTCCATAGCCGTTTTCTTCAAAGTATCTTTTCAAATATGTCTTGGGGTGCTCGGCAAAACTGACTTCCCTATCCACTACCTGTCGAGTTAATGCCTCCACGGAGGGCTGGTCAGCCAGCTACAAAAAGTGGAAATATAAGTAAGAGCTGGAATGCATAATTGCAGCTTCATAAAACAATGCCCAACAAGTCTCAAGTTACAGCATATTACATAAGGACTCTAATTTGCTAGTGATGTCTACCACAACCCTAAATGAGTGACTGGGGGAGGGCATTCTTTCCACATTTGGCTGTATGAATCTGCCTGGAAGGCAACAATATTTAAATAAAGCATCAGTTAGCACAGCTGTGGTAAAGCTAGCAAGTGCATATATTGTATTACACACTGGGAAGACTCCAGATCAGGGAGAGACTTCCAATTTCAGGCTCCAGGCGAACAAAGCTTAGCTGCTTTGGAAAGATGATAAGTTTGATCTCTGGGGAGGCAGCCAACTGAGCATTACCTTAGCCATTCCCACAGGATGGCAGCGGCATCAGATAGAGAGGCAGCTGGTCCCGGCAGCTTCCCAGCAGGAGTAAAGATGCTTGGTGGCAAAAGCCAGCAGGGAGGAGGGAGCCAGCCTGGATCTCCCCCTTTATTTAACGCATGGCCACATTCGAGGACAGAACAGCAGTGACAGAACATAAAGCAAGACCAATGCAGCATCACAATTTATTTCCAAATGTTTATGGTACAAGTTTAACTCACTGTCTTAATGGCCTTCACATTTTATTTGATTCTATTTTTTAAAATTATTTTTGCATTAATATAGTTCATAGAAAAACATAAACAGAACATTATTTAAATATTCACAAGGTCAAACACTATTTATTTATTGGACTTGAGCGTCACTAGTTTTAGACTGATCTGGCTCTCGTCTCTCATTAGCACAAAAACAGAGGAAGATTGGGGGCAGAATCATTGCCAAATCCTCCAATTTTCTTGCATGTGACATCCCAAACTTTATCAGGATAAGTATGTTTATTTCCCCATTTTATAGCATTTGATTCTCAGTAGGAAGCCAAAGTGAAATTACTTTCAGCATTTCCTTGTATAGATGATGAACTGCAACAACCTCCTGCCACCCAAAAATCCTGGTGAAATTCCTCAAGGTGCTATTTTCAGTACAGCTGTTTGGCTGAGCTGCAGATACAGTGGCTTGTGTGAACCCTTCTACCCGGGTTGCCACATTCGCAGCCCCACAGTCTGAGGAACTGAAGACCAACATTTCCCTTTCCTCTGATAGATGTAATTGAAAGTATTAAAATGGAAATTTGACGATCTCTAAAAGCTCATTTTCACTCTCTCAGCATAATCGTAATCAATTTATTATTAAATTTCTTTTATGGTTTTAACTGTTTGTTTAATTCTTGAATTAAACTGTAAAAAGGTTTTAGGATCATAGCACATCACAGTGTTTGACATTGCTTTATACCAGCATCAGTCACTATGGTGTGTTACACCATAACCCAGAGATTCAGCTGTAGCCAGTGCCCTGGTTTTCCAGTAATTTGAGGCAGCATCAACTGCAGCATAATTTGCTCTTTTGTACATAATTTGCCCTTTCCCACATAATGGAGTGAAATCAGCTGCTCTGTTGCTATTCTTTCTACACTGCACTTTGAGTTGCAGCCTCCAAGAACTGTCTGCAACTGTACACTTACTCTACCTGCAGAAAGAATGCAGTTCGACCCTGCCCACACTCTCTGCAGGTTGCTACCTATCAATTTTCCCATTCTCTCCACTTGCTACAACTGTTGCCGGTTACTGTAAACCAAGGAGGTTTGATAACAGGAGAGGGCATGAGCCTATCTGGCCCATTATGTGGGCTGAAGCCAGTAGGTGGTGCTTGTTATCCTATTAATTTAATTGTTTTGGGTGTTCCAAGATGGTGGCAGTTGAATTGGGGAGAATTAAAACTTCCTTGGGTGAAGTGGGTGGAGACTGGCTTCATCCTTGTGAAATCATGCCCTCACCTGTTATCAAACCTCTACCATAAACACCAGCAGTATTTGCTCCAGTTGGCACTGCAGATCTCCAGTTGGCAGCAGTGGCTTCAGAAGTGCCAGGGTTGGGAGAGAAGTGGCAGTGCAGGATGGTGGTGTGTGAGTGAAAGGAAACGGTGCAAGGTGGCATCATCTGGTGGCTTTAGGATGCACCATTCTAGGGGGAGAGAAATGTGACACTGCATAATTTGGGGGGAATGAGAGCAGAATGAGGAGATCAAATTGGGGTAGAAGACGTGAAAGAGGGTTAGTGTGTTGAAGGGAAGATTATGAAGGAATGATGGTGGCAAAGGAGTTAAGGTCTGGGAATGAGTGTGGGGAAGGGGGCAGAAAGAGATGTGAGTTTGAAAAAAAGGGGGCAGTATAAAAGTGTGAGAGTGGGGAAGGGGTTAGGGACAGAGGATTGGGAAGAGTTGGAGGGGTGAAAGAAAAGGAAATGAAGCAGTGAGCAGAGATGGGATAATGGAATGATGAAATGTGAAGATGAAAGATGAGGAGGAAGGGCAAAACAACAGTCTGGAAAGGGATGGAATAGACTGGGAAGAGAATGATGGCGGGTGGGTAAGAAGAGTGACACATTACAAAGAGAACATAAGAGATTGGGGGAAGGAGGTGCAGATGAGGAGCAGAGGGATGGAAATGACAGATGTGATGGGTTAAAGACTGAGGGGAAGGAGAAGAGGAAAGACTGGAGGAAAGCTGAGGTGGAACGAGGGAAAGAAAGAGAGATAGGAAGTGTGAGAGGATTGAACAGTGGTTTGGATGGAAAGGAGAAAAACAGACTGAAACAGCAGAAGACTGGAAAAGAGGCTACTTTTATAGGGGGAGAAATAGGTTGTTGTGAGTGGAGTAAATGAAAAAGGAAACAAAGTAAATAGTAGAGAGAAATGAATGAAAGGCAATATATAATTAGAAAAAAATGAAAAAAAAAAAACAACTGGAAAAAGGAAGCAATGGTTCAGACCAACACAGCAGACTGGAAAAAATATTGTATTTTAAAGGGATATTTTATGGGAGAGAGTACATGGTTTCACTCGCTCTGGGAGTGCCCAAAAATAAGACGTTATTGGGGGGACATAATCAAGTATTTGGAATCAGTGTTACAGGGAAGGGTTCTCTCTTCCCCAGAGGGATTTCTGCTTGATAGATACGAAGTCTTTGGGCAGCATAAGGGTGGGGGGGCTCGGCAGTTCATTCGAAAGGCGGGAATTATAGGGAAGAAGCTTATTATGGAGGCGTGAATGCAGGAGGAACCGCCAGACTATTGGCACTGGAGGAACCGCATACATGAGCTGATGATGCAGGAACGTAGGATGGTGGGATGCTCCCCTAGAAGACGGAAAGCGTTTTTGAGGATTTGGGAGCAGTATATTCAATCTCTGTCGGCCAAAGCTTGCAGCTTCATTTTGAATCGCCTTTGAAGTTTTTTTTTTTTCCTTTCTCAACTTCGTCTTATTTATCCTTTGTGGTTCGGGGGGAGGGGGAGGGAGGGTAGATTGGGAAGATAAGGTTTGGGGGCTTGTAGGGTGAAGTACCTGTCAGGGAAGTTTGTCTTAATGGGGGGGGGGGGGGGGGTAGGTTGGGCATGTTACAGTTTTAAGTGATAAAAGGTGATATTCAGGGGGTACAGGGTATGTATTCTTAATTATTCACATGTAAGTTTATATTTGTCTGTACCCCATGTTGTAATACAGTCTGTATAAATGTTTCTTGAAAGGGGTGGGGAGGGAAGGGGAGGGGGGGGTTGTCTGGGGAGAAAACCGAAAACTATTTGACGTCGGAAGAAACACCGACAGTTGTCTGTTGTACTAGTTCTGTTATTGATGTGCTGTTATTGACTGAAAGGTGATGAAAGCATTTTATTCTGTATGTTAAGTCAATAAACAGATTTAAACATAAAGGGATATTTTAAAAAGATGGATACATCTTCTGCTCCTTATGTGGACTGGGGCTGGGAACACTACAGCACCTCCTTTGGTGGGGAAGGAGAGCCTTGTGCTCATTGTTTCAAAGTGACACCTAGGACTGTCACTGCAGTGACCTGACTAGGCATGGTTTGGGGTGGGGGGCAGGGAGACACAAAAATAGGGGGGAAATCTCCAGGTAGTAGTAAATGAAGGCCCATGGCATTAGTTCTGAATAAGCTAAAAATACAAAGGAAAAAAGATGGAAACTACTGGGTCCAAAACAAACTGGATAGACCTTAGAGATCAATCCTGTTGCTTAGGCCACAGCACGTAGCTCTGGGGTACTGGCGATTTGGGATCAGGCCCTTCATTCCTTAGGGTTAGTTGCACCTGAGTGTGCTGTGGAGGTAGCACACTCAGGCGTAGGAAGAGAGGGAGAACACAGCTACTGCTGTTAAGGAATGAGTGGTGGCAAGTATGCACATTGGAGTGGGCACCCTTCAACCATCAGGCTGGCAAGGCTTCCTCAAATCCAGCAGGGCAAGTCACTTGGGAAGAATGTTTGAAGTAGGGCGTGGGGGAAGAGAAAAGGAAAAACTGGAAGGGTTTCTAATAATAAGGAAATCTTGTATATAAAAATGCATTTAAAAGCATACAAATTTGCCACAAAATCATGGCAAAATGTCATAAACTGTGCCATTGATTTTTCTAACTTTTGCTGGTCTATCCTGGAGCTCTCGTAGGAGACCAAAGGTTTTGGTTGTAGCTGATGAATATCAGGCTCAACAAGATGGAGCAGTTCTGTTCCTTGAATCTCAATATCTCTGCTGCTGCACCAGCTGCCAGAGATTTTTGGATTCCTTTTTTAAAGCTAACACTGTATCTCGTTTAAGTTTTTCTTCAGTAATCTCAAGCATAGCGCACATATGCTGGCTGACTCTAGTGAAATATGCAGTGAGCACTGCTGTGTGATCACACACCAATTCCATGCACAGGAGATGAAGAAAACATATTTAAGAAACAGAAACAGAGGGTGCATTAATCATGCTTAATCATGCCAAAGTACCCAGACAGGCATTACTGTGAAGAAAAAAAATAGTTTGGATATGGTGACATGTGAATTTTATTTCACACTTCTAAAAGTCCAAATACCTTAATTAGTGCTAAGAGCTATACTGTTTAGACTAATGATGTATTTCAATTGGCAATTAAGAATGTGCCACGTGTGGTCAAGACATTATTAACCAAATAGGGCTGGCATATTCATCAAGCCCTGAAAAGCACATTTGGAGTATTACATTGAAAATATTCATTTTCTGACATATTTTTTGAAAGTCTTGATACATTAGTTTTTTCAATGTTGTTATAATAACTATTGGAAAATATTTTGAACCACAAAAGGAGTAATGTTCAGATCCTGATGGAATATTTCTATTAAACGCTTAGGGACTATTTACTAATAGGGTCAATATTCAAAAGGTTTTAACTGGGCAGGAGAGGCTCCTGTTTGGTTAAACCCTTCTGAGTGGCCAGATGTCAATATTCAGTGACATTTAACTGAGTAATGCTGCTGAATATCACTGCTAACCGGACATCCCCTAACTGGCTAGGTTAAGGACGGGTCAGGAGAGGAGTTAGAGCAGAGCGGCAACTTAAGTGGTTAGCAGAAATATTCAATCTGCTAACCAGCTAAGTACATAAATTTAGGACAGCAAAATAGCTGTCCTAAGTTTATGTGCCGTGTTAACCCGGCACTGGTCTGAATATCGGCTAGTGCCCTATTAATTTCTGGCTCAGCTGAGATACCCGGATATTCATTGCCAAGAGATGCACATGCTCTGGTATTCAATATTCAGGTATGTCGGCTGACCTGAAAATTAATCGGGCACTGGTCAAGCTAACTGAGCACTGGTCTGAATAATGGCCAGTGCCCGGTTAACTTCTGGGTTAGCTGACATACCCAGATATTCAGTGCCAAGAGCTGTGCATGCCCTGGCATTGAATATCTGGGGTTAGGTCAACCCATAGCTGGAAATGACTTACAGGTCACTTACTACCACAGGCTGAATATTATCCTCTAAATGTTTTCTACTACTTCATGTCAATGGGGAAAATGTTTACTAAATAGGGCCCAAGTGTTAATATTTATTTCAATAAAATTGTGTAAATAATTGAATTTTCAGTGCAGCTTAAGGAGAAGCCACATTTTTCTGTATGTGCTTGTAGTCATTTTTAAGTTGAAATTTGTTCTTACCTGCTAATTTCCTTTCCTTGTTTCCTGCTAGACCCCCCCCCCCCCCCCCAAGTTGATGGGTTATGCCATCCTATTAGCACATGGAGCCAGAGAAGCTGAACTTTCCAGTGACATCACCAGCGTAAGGAGTAGTCCAAGCTGAAACTTGTTGGCATGCTAATGCCAACGCTGATACACACAGAAAAATAAATATAGGACCCTACAAAGAAACCATCTGCAACAGAACTGTAAATCCTTTAGATATACCTGAGTGCGAGGCAGATGCTATGAGAGATTTCTCATATGCTGCTGTCTTCCATGGTAGCAACTGGACTGGCTTAGCAGGCACCAAGGAAAGGAAATCATTAGGTAAGCACAAATGTCACCTTTTTGATCCTGCTAGACCAGGGGTGTCCAATCTCGGCCCTTGCCAGGTCGGGTTTTCAGGATTTCCCCAATTAATATGCATGAGATCTATTTGCATACAATGGAGGCAGTGCATGAAAATAGATCTCATGCATATTCATTGGGAAAATCCTGAATACCCGACTGGACCCTTGAGGACCAAAGTTGGACAACCCTGTGATAGATTAATCCAGACTGATGGGATGTACCTAAGCTCTATCCCTCAGGGCAAGAGGAAGACAAGATTCTCTCCAGTACTGCCTTGCCAAAGACACTATCATCTCTGGCCCAGACATCGATTTTGTAGTGTTTAACAAACGAATGCAATGAGGACCATGTCACCACTCTATAAATATCCTCTGAATCTACATCTCAAGCCTTCACCCAAGAGGTCTCCTGAAACCCTCTGTCACCACCTTCCAGTTGAGAATGTATGACTGGAGTTTTTTTTTTGTTTTTTAGAGGGTACTCGGGGGTACTGAGTACCAGCACCTTTTCCATTACCTACTAAAACTGACCCATGATCCCTAAGTATTAATGAAAAGCCCAGATTCTTAACACCAATTCTGCATTTTCATAGTTTCTGTTGCAAGGGGCCTGGCTATTGTGGGGCAGGTCCCTCAATGATCATTGCACCTCTGAAGAATGCCTTGCATTTTTTTGCTAGAAAAATGCACTGTGTATGCCAACTCAATCACAGCCCTAATTTACTGCGCCAAGCAGGACTTTGATACTGCTTTCCTGTTGTGCAGCCCACTAACTAACAAAAAGGGCCTAGCAGACTTCCTAAAGGAATTCATGACCTCTTTCAAGGCAGATCGGGGCTCTCTGAATGATCAACTTGATTCAGGTGAAAGAGGGAAACCATTTTTAGCAAGAAGGAAGGTACCATGCAGAAAGACACAGAGTCTGCCAAAAAAAAAAAAAGAAAAAGACAAGTAGGGATCCCTGCACAATAGGACCTGCAACTCTGAGATGCAGCTGGCTGAACTAGAACATAAGAGTAGCCATACTGGGTCAGACCAATGGTGATATCTGCCTGGATTGCCAATGAAATACCTTTCACCTTTACTTTGAAACAAGAAAGGGCTGCCACCTACACTTTGAAAGAGCTGACATTGAACCCCTGATTAAGGCAACCTTACAGAAGGCCAGGATTGAAGGCAAATCTTCCCACCAGGCTAACAGCCTGCGCAGTGCACACCAGTGGTCAAACAGGTGCCAGACTTGAACATACATCAATGACATAGAGCATTTGTGGGCCTTTAGAACATGATG
Source organism: Microcaecilia unicolor (assembly GCF_901765095.1). Classification (NCBI taxonomy): domain Eukaryota; kingdom Metazoa; phylum Chordata; class Amphibia; order Gymnophiona; family Siphonopidae; genus Microcaecilia; species Microcaecilia unicolor. Next base: position 104,808,057 of record NC_044033.1, read on the forward strand.
AATGCTAAGTAGCCCTTATGCTTCAATCAAACACTCTCAAAGGCAAAGTTATAAGTCAAAAGGTATTCAGGTTTTCCATGAGAATCAGCCCCTGGACCAGGACAATTACAATGGAGACCTCACTAACAGCTCTGAAGCACCTGGACAATTTCTTCCACAGCCAGGGTTGCAATAGTGCATCAATCTGAGCTGTTCCTTTCTCTCTCCTGCAATTAAAGAAGAGGGGAGACTTGGCATTCTGATGAGATGCCATTGGATTGAAGATTGGAGTCCCCCAATATTCCATCATCAACAGGAGGACTGAGGGCTCAGCTTCCATCTTCCTGGGTTCAGAAGCTGCTTACTGAGAAAATCAACCTTGATATTCTCCTCTCCTGAGATATGCACTGCTGAGATTGCCAAAAGATTAATTTTTACCCAGCTGCATAGTCAGATAATCTTCTTCACCATTGCTGCATGCCTGGTGCAGTCTGTAGGTCCAAAGGAACACCCCTGAGCAGATGAAATGAAATGCCTCACCATGCCAACTGACCCCTGAATGCTGCTGACAGTGGAATTTGGATCTTGAACTGCTGGCATTTGGGAAACCATGGATCTCATGTGCACTGTCATCTACAGCATAGTCACCATGGAGCCTAGAAGCTGCAAATAGTCCCCGGCTTTTGGGGTCAACCATGCACAAAACACTCTTCTCCATGCAACACGTTTGTCCTGTATCTCATAAGTGAGAAAGACTTCCATACCTTGGTATCGAAATAGGTCCTCAGATACTCAAGGACCTGTGAGAAAACTAGGTGGCTCTTGGCATAATTCCAGCAGACCAATCATTCTGGATATGCCTGCCCAGGAATTCACCTCCAAGTCAGCACAGATAAGCCAATCGTCCAAGTAAGGATGAAATTGAAAATCCTCCTTGTGAAGGCATACCACCACCACTACCATGACCTTGGAGAAGGTCCTTGGAGCAGTTACAAGACAATAGGAAAGTGCCCTGAAGTGAAAGTGCCAGCCTAGCACATGGAACCTCAGGAAGTACTTACACCCAATCCTGATGGCAATGTGAAATAAAACTTGAACAAGTCCAGGAATGTCAAAAACTCTCTAGGCCTGACTGATGAAATCACTAACCACAGAGTCTCCTTGTGAAAGTGCAGGACCCAAAAGGAGGCACTGATTGCTTTCAGCTCCAAGATAGGATAGAATATCCTTCCTCTTTTGGGATCTACAAAATAAATGAAATGGCACACCTTGCCCTGTTTTATGGAAGGGAACTGGTTTGATGGCTTCTCATGGAGCAATCACTGCAGCAGCTAATTGATAGCCCTTCTTTTGAGGGTTGAACTACAGAACAACACCATAAAGGCATCACAAATGGGCTCTGCAAACTCTAGTCCTCCTAGACTACCTCTGGGACCCAATGGTCAGAGAAAGAGAGGGCCCACTTCTTGTGAAACAGATGGCTTCCCACCTGCAGCTCCATGGAAATGGCACACCACACTTCACTGGGGATCTTTGCAGGCAGAGGAGAAAGAGAATCCTATCCCATCCCTTGTCCTTCAAGCTCTATGAAAGGGCTGAGACTCTTCTGTTGAGTAGGGAGCCAAATCTCCCCTCCTGCTCAAACAAAACTGACCCCACTCTCTGGAAAAAGACTGGCCTCTGGACCCTCTGGCTGACAGGAAAACACTGTGGCCTGACATCTCCAAAATTCTTTTTTTTTTAATATGTGGAAGAACTTTATTGAAGAGACCAAAATCATAAAGGCATTACGATAGCAAAACCCGATTGTAAACAAATCACTTGTAATACCAGAACAAAATAGTAATGCATCACTACACCAACCACAGGAGATCTTCTCCCAGTATGAACAAGTTTTAATCCACTTTTTGTAATCCCTCCCTACATCCATTATTATTTTTTATTATTTATCCATCAGACTTCCAACCATTAACCCCTTCCCCCCAGGCCCTTACAACCCAAAATGTCCCAATCAGAGTTCACATATCATAGGATCCTTTCAAGAAGTACCTCTAGGAAGCTGTAAAGAGATCAGGGGTTTCCAAATCTTCTCCCACTTTTGAACATTCTTCCCCTGTTCAGCTAATAGCTTTTCCATATCAAAAAGGTACCATAATTTGACCATCCACTTGTCACTTGCAGGTACTTGATCACATTTCCAATGACTCGCAAGCACCAACTTTGCTGCACTAAAGCAGTGATTAAGCAAAGTGTTCTGAAGAATAGTCAAGATCGACACCCTCCTGTTTAACAAGAAAGTAGTCAGATTCCAAGGTACAGTCCACCCTGTCCACTACTGAATTGTATAAAGAATACCTACATAAGTACATAAGTACATAAGTAGTGCCATACTGGGAAAGACCAAAGGTCCATCTAGCCCAGCATCCTGTCACCGACAGTGGCCAATCCAGGTCAAGGGCACCTGGCACGCTCCCCAAACGTAAAAACATTCCAGACAAGTTATACCTAAAAATGAGGAATTTTTCCAGTCCATTTAATAGCGGTCTATGGACTTGTCCTTTAGGAATCTATCTAACCCCTTTTTAAACTCCGTCAAGCTAACCGCCCGTACCACGTTCTCCGGCAATGAATTCCAGAGTCTAATTACACGTTGGGTGAAGAAAAATTTTCTCCGATTCGTTTTAAATTTACCACACTGTAGCTTCAACTCATGCCCTCTAGTCCTAGTATTTTTGGATAGCGTGAACAGTCGCTTCACATCCACCCGATCCATTCCACTCATTATTTTATACACTTCTATCATATCTCCCCTCAGCCGTCTCTTCTCCAAGCTGAAAAGCCCTAGCCTTCTCAGCCTCTCTTCATAGGAAAGTCGTCCCATCCCCACTATCATTTTCGTCGCCCTTCGCTGTACCTTTTCCAATTCTACTATATCTTTTTTGAGATACGGAGACCAGTACTGAACACAATACTCCAGGTGCGGTCGCACCATGGAGCGATACAACGGCATTATAACATCCGCACACCTGGACTCCATACCCTTCTTAATAACACCCAACATTCTATTCGCTTTCCTAGCTGCAGCAGCACACTGAGCAGAAGGTTTCAGCGTATCATCGACGACGACACCCAGATCCCTTTCTTGATCCGTAACTCCTAACGCGGAACCTTGCAAGACGTAGCTATAATTCGGGTTCCTCTTACCCACATGCATCACTTTGCACTTGTCAACATTGAACTTCATCTGCCACTTGCACGCCCATTCTCCCAGTCTCGCAAGGTCCTCCTGTAATCGTTCACATTCCTCCTGCGACTTGACGACCCTGAATAATTTTGTGTCATCGGCGAATTTAATTACCTCACTAGTTATTCCCATCTCTAGGTCATTTATAAATACATTAAAAAGCAACGGACCCAGCACAGACCCCTGCGGGACCCCACTAACTACCCTCCTCCACTGAGAATACTGGCCACGCAATCCTACTCTCTGCTTCCTATCTTTCAACCAGTTCTTAATCCATAATAATACCCTACCTCCGATTCCATGACTCTGCAATTTCTTCAGGAGTCTTTCGTGCGGCACTTTGTCAAACGCCTTCTGAAAATCCAGATATACAATATCAACCGGCTCCCCATTGTCCACATGTTTGCTTACCCCCTCAAAAAAATGCATTAGATTGGTGAGGCAAGACTTCCCTTCACTAAATCCGTGCTGACTTTGTCTCATCAGTCCATGTTTTTGTATATGCTCTGCAATTTTATTCTTAATAATAGCCTCCACCATCTTGCCCGGCACCGACGTCAGACTCACCGGTCTATAATTTCCCGGATCTCCTCTGGAACCTTTCTTAAAAATTGGAGTAACATTGGCTACCCTCCAGTCTTCCGGTATTACACTCGATTTTAGGGACAGATTGCATATTTCTAACAGTAGCTCCGCAAGTTCATTTTTTAGTTCTATTAATACTCTGGGATGAATACCATCAGGTCCCGGTGATTTACTACTCTTCAGCTTGCTGAACTGACCCATTACATCCTCCAAGGTTACAGAGAATTTGTTTAGTTTCTCCGACTCCCCCGCTTCAAATATTCTTTCCGGCACCGGTGTCCCCCCCAAATCCTCCTCTGCAGTACATCTGAGTCTTAGGACCTGTCCACAAAATGTGCCCCATAGCTCCCCTCCGCCCACACCCTCTCCAACAGAGGGGTGAGGCAGAAGGGAAACAATGGCATAGCTACACTAAAGTCAAGTACCAGTGGTATAAAACTTTAACACTACTCTCCTGTATATTGACTGCTGTCCCAAGTTTCACCAAAGCACTTTCCATTTGCTGCCATTCCTGTATTTCATAGCCCACTCCCAATTCCTTTTCCCAATGCTCCCCCTGTGAGCAAGCACCTTAGGGGCTATGTTGTAAAGATATCTACAGATTCCAGAAATGAGTTTCCTGGTAGTCTGAAAATCTTAACAAATATTTTCTCAGAAAATGTTATCGCTAATCAATTTGCTTTTAATACTCCAATATGTCAAAAGATATAAGAACTGCGTATAAGTGTAAACATAAGTCTCTGGTATGAGATAAGTATGAGTCAACCATTGGAACGATACTAGTTTGCCGTTTTCAAACAATTGGCCCCAAATTTTGACACCAGACTAGCCTATTCCCTAAAGACACTGGTTCCATGATCTGGTGGGAAAAGTGGATTTTCACCTACTATAGGGATATACTTAGCTGGGCTCCGAGTCTATAGTATCCAAGATTCTCATAGTATGGAGAACTATGGGGCCACCCGACCCAATGGCAGGGCGCAATTGAGGCAGTAATTACATAAGACATAAAAGATCCATTTTACCACCATAGCCTGCTCAAATGCCACCCAAAACTTGGCTGGCATTCTGAAACCATTTAATCACACTCTTGACCTGTGCAGCCTTATAATAAAGATGCAAATTGAGAACACCAAGCCCTCCCAGCTTTCTGTCCTGAAAACGTACATTCCAAGGCAACCGTTATCGTTTATGATTCCAGAAAAAACAGAAGGACTATTGCCTGGAGACTGTCTAGGAATGCCCTAGGAATCCAAATTGGAAGACCCTGACATAAATATAATAAACATGGAAAAATATTTATCCCAACTGCAGCAATTCTGCTGAACCACTCAAGTGATAATATATTCCACCTCTCAAGATCACTGCATATCTCTTTAATTAATGGAGGATAGTTAGTTTTGAACATGTTTCCATATTGAAAGGTTAACCAGTCTTCAAGGTATTTAATCTCAGATTTAACACAACAAAAGGGAAAAGGAGTGCGTAGAACATTGCAAAGGTCTATGCTCACATTGACACTAAAACCATCTGACTTGGTCAAATTGATCTTAAACCTCAAGTTTGGGAACATGGTGAAGGACCTAGTAATAGTTAGCAAGACATCATCAGCAAATAATATGACTTTATATTCCCAAACCCACACCACCCCCACACTACAAGCCAACTAATATCAGGATTTGCTCAAATCGCCACTGCCAACAGTTCCATAACCACATTGAACAGGAGGGGTGATAAAGAACATGCCTGGTGCATGTTTCTGACAAGTTGAAAAAAGGAAGCGTGGCCTCCATTAACCCAAATACAGGCCTGGTAAACAAGGTTCAAACATAGTTCAAAAACCCTCTCCAAGCCTCATTTTAGCCAAAATTCAGTCCATAAATCTCTTTTTTGGCATCAATATAGAGAAGGCAACTCAGTTCAATTCTTGCCTGGGCCACATGCAAGAGGTTGACTACTCTGCAAATGTTGTCAGATACCTGCCAGTGAAGTACAAAACCAACCTGATCTGGATGGACAAGTCCAAGAGGCACCTCAGCAGCCACAACTTTAGCCACATTTGTTGCATCATCATTTAAGATTGAGAAAGGGTGGTAGGGCTAACAATTCACCCTATTCTTCCCCTCCTTTGGAATGATTACTATCCAAGTCTCTAGCATTGTTGTAAGCAAGAGCTCCCCTGCTCAGACAGAGTTGATAATATCCACAAACAACAGGGACAACTCCTTCCAAAAGGCCTGATAAAATTTCCCTGTGAAGCCTTTCAAGCCTGTGGCCACTTCCTTGAATGTGACCAGTTTATCCAATGCATTCCATTGTTCAGGTGTAAGCACAAGCTAGGCAATCGAAGCATGATAAGGATTCATATCAGCATATCTGATCCTAGCATCACAACTATACAGATTTTTGTAAAGCTGTTGAAACTGGTTCTGAATTATGGAAGAATCAGTGAGCCACTGGCTATCTGTTTCTTTCATGTTTCCAACATAGCACTCCGCCTGTGTCTGGTGCAATTTGCATGCTAACAGTCTGGAAGCTTTGTTATTATACTCATAGCAGGCAAGTTTCAAGCGGTCACACAGATAACTAATCTCTTCAGTAAGGATACTCTCCAATTGTAGTCTGGTGACTAGAAACTTCCTAAACACCCTCAGCAAACTTGTATGCTTATGCAAAGCCTACAGGTCTTTTATTTTGGTTTGACATTGTGCTTTATCTACCTCTTGTACCTTTTTACATTAGGATGACAATTTAATTAAAACATTTCTAGTTAAGTGCCAAGGGATCACATACTACTCCCAGTGCAGGTCCTGAATCCAAACTATTTTCCAAATATTCTCTTACGAGTGACATCTAGTCTTGAAGAACTCCCTCATCCTTTAAAATACTGCTATTCAGTGTCCAATAAAGCGAATGCTACATACCTGTAGAAGGTATTCTCCGAGGACAGCAGGCTGATTGTTCTCACTGATGGGTGACGTCCACGGCAGCCCCTCCAATCAGAAACTTCACTAGCAAAGGCCTTTGCTAGTCCTCGCGCGCCCATGCGCACCGCGCATGCGCGGCCGTCTTCCCGCCCGAACCGGCTCGTGTTCGTCAGTCCCATATGTAGCAAGACAAAACAAGGGAAGACACAACTCCAAAGGGGAGGCGGGCGGGTTTGTGAGAACAATCAGCCTGCTGTCCTCGGAGAATACCTTCTACAGGTATGTAGCATTCGCTTTCTCCGAGGACAAGCAGGCTGCTTGTTCTCACTGATGGGGTATCCCTAGCCCCCGGCTCACTCAAAACAACAAACATGGTCAATTGGGCCTCGCAACGGCGAGGACATAACTGAGATTGACCTAACAATTTTTCCAACTAACTGAGAGTGTAGCCTGGAACAGAATAAAACATGGGCCTAGGGGGGTCGAGTTGGATCCTAAACCCCGAACAGATTCTGAAGCACTGACTGCCCGAACCAACTGTCGCGTTGGGTATCCTGCTGCAGGCAGTAATGAGATGTGAATGTGTGGACAGATGACCACGTCGCAGCTTTGCAAATCTCTTCAATAGTGGCTGACTTCAAGTGGGCTACCGACGCTGCCATGGCTCTAACATTATGAGCCGTGACATGACCCTCAAGAGCCAGCCCAGCCTGGGCGTAAGTGAAGGAAATGCAATCTGCTAGCCAATTGGATATGGTGCGTTTCCCCACAGCCACTCCCCTCCTATTGGGATCAAAAGAAACAAACAATTGGGTGGACTGCCTGTTGGGCTGTGTCCGCTCCAGATAGAAGGCCAATGCTCTCTTGCAGTCCAATGTGTGCAGCTGACGTTCAGCAGGGCAGGAATGAGGACGGGGAAAGAATGTTGGCAAGACAATTGACTGGTTCAGATGGAACTCCGACACAACCTTTGGCAAGAACTTAGGGTGAGTGCGGAGGGCTACTCTGTTATGATGAAATTTGGTGTAAGGGGCATGGGCTACCAGGGCCTGAAGCTCACTGACTCTACGAGCTGAAGTAACTGCCACCAAGAAAATGACCTTCCAGTTCAAGTACTTCAGATGGCAGGAGTTCAGTGGCTCAAAAGGAGGTTTCATCAGCTGGGTGAGAACGAGATTGAGATCCCATGACACTGTAGGAGGTTTGACGGGGGGCTTTGACAAAAGCAAACCTCTCATGAAGCGAACAACTAAAGGCTGTCCTGAGATCGGCTTGCCTTCCACACGGTAATGGTATGCACTGATTGCGCTAAGGTGAACCCTTACAGAGTTGGTCTTGAGACCAGACTCAGACAAGTGCAGAAGGTATTCAAGCAGGGTCTGTGTAGGACAAAAGCGAGGATCTAGGGCCTTGCTGTCACACCAGACGGCAAACCTCCTCCATAGAAAGAAGTAACTCCTCTTAGTGGAATCTTTCCTGGAAGCAAGCAAGATGCGGGAGACACCCTCTGACAGACCCAAAGAGGCAAAGTCTACGCTCTCAACATCCAGGCCGTGAGAGCCAGAGACTGGAGGTTGGGATGCAGAAGCGCCCCTTCGTCCTGTCTGATGAGGGTCGGAAAACACTCCAATCTCCACGGTTCTTCGGAGGACAACTCCAGAAGAAGAGGGAACCAGATCTGACACGGCCAAAAAGGAGCAATCAGAATCATGGTGCCTCGGTCTTGCTTGAGTTTCAACAAAGTCTTCCCCACCAGAGATATGGGAGGATAAGCATACAGCAGACCCTCCCCCCAGTCCAGGAGGAAGGCATCCGATGCCAGTCTGCCGTGGGCCTGAAGCCTGGAACAGAACTGAGGGACTTTGTGGTTGGCTCGAGATGCGAAGAGATCTACCAAGGGGGTGCCCCACACCTGGAAGATCTGTCGTACTACACGGGAATTGAGCGACCACTCGTGAGGTTGCATAATCCTGCTCAACCTGTCGGCCAGACTGTTGTTTACGCCTGCCAGATAAGTGGCTTGGAGCACCATGCCCTGACGGCGAGCCCAAAGCCACATGCTGACGGCTTCCTGACACAGGGGGCGAGATCCGGTGCCCCCCTGCTTGTTGATGTAATACATGGCAACCTGGTTGTCTGTCTGAATTTGGATAATTTGGTGGGACAGCCGATCTCTGAAAGCCTTCAGAGCGTTCCAGACCGCTCGTAACTCCAGGAGATTGACCTGCAAATCGTGTTCCTGGAGGGACCAGCTTCCCTGGGTGTGAAGCCCATCGACATGAGCTCCCCACCCCAGGAGAGACGCATCCGTAGTCAGCACTTTTTGTGGCTGAGGAATTTGGAAAGGACGTCCCAGAGTCAAATTGGACCAAATCGTCCACCAATACAGGGATTTGAGAAAACTCGTGGACAGGTGGATCACGTCTTCTAGATCCCCAGCAGCCTGAAACCACTGGGAAGCTAGGGTCCATTGAGCAGATCTCATTTGAAGGCGGGCCATGGGAGTCACATGAACTGTGGAGGCCATGTGGCCCAGCAATCTCAACATCTGCCGAGCTGTGATCTGCTGGGACGCTCGCACCCGTGAGACGAGGGACAACAAGTTGTTGGCCCTCGACTCTGGGAGATAGGCACGAGCCGTCCGAGAATCCAGCGGAGCTCCTATGAATTCGAGTCTCTGTACTGGGAGAAGATGGGACTTTGGATAATTTATCACAAACCCCAGTAGCTCCAGGAGGCGAATAGTCATCTGCATGGACTGTAGAGCTCCTGCCTCGGATGTGTTCTTCACCAGCCAATCGTCGAGATATGGGAACACGTGTACCCCCAGCCTGCGAAGTGCTGCTGCTACTACAGCCAAGCACTTCGTGAACACTCTGGGCGCAGAGGCGAGCCCAAAGGGTAGCACACAGTACTGGAAGTGACGTGTGCCCAGCTGAAATCGCAGATACTGTCTGTGAGCTGGCAGTATCAGGATGTGCGTGTAGGCGTCCTTCAAGTCCAGAGAGCATAGCCAATCTTTTTCCTGAATCATGGGGAGAAGGGTGCCCAGGGAAAGCATCCTGAACTTTTCCTTGACCAGATATTTGTTCAGGGCCCTTAGGTCTAGGATGGGACGCATCCCCCCTGTTTTCTTTTCCACAAGGAAGTACCTGGAATAGAATCCCAGCCCTTCTTGCCCGGATGGCACGGGTTCGACTGCATTGGCGCTGAGAAGGGCGGAGAGTTCCTCTGCAAGTACCTGCTTGTGCTGGAAGCTGTAAGACTGAGCTCCCGGTGGACAATTTGGAGGTTTTGAGGCCAAATTGAGGGTGTATCCTTGCCGGACTATTTGAAAAACCAACTGATCAGAGGTTATGAGAGGCCACCTTTGGCGAAAAACTTTCAACCTCCCTCCGACCGGCAGATCGCCCGGCACTGACACTTGGATGTCGGCTATGCTCTGCTGGAGCCAGTCAAAAGCTCGTCCCTTGCTTTTGCTGGGGAGCCGAGGGGCCTTGCTGAGGCGCACGCTGCTGACGAGAGCGAGCGCGCTGGGGCTTAGCCTGGGCCGCAGGCTGTCGAGAAAGAGGTTGTACCTACGCTTACCAGAAGAGTAGGGAACAGTCTTCCTTCCCCCATAAAAACGTCTACCTGTGGAGGTAGAAGCTGAAGGCTGCCGGCGGGAGAACTTGTCGAGAGCGGTATCCCGCTGGTGGAGCTGCTCTACCACCTGTTCGACCTTCTCTCCAAAAATATTGTCCGCACGGCAAGGCGAGTCCGCAATCCGCTGCTGGATCCTATTCTCCAGGTCGGAGGCATGCAGCCATGAGAGTCTGCGCATCACCACATCTTGAGCAGCGGCCCTGGACGCAACATCAAAGGTGTCATACACCCCTCTGGCCAGGAATTTTCTGCACGCCTTCAGCTGCCTGACCACCTCCTGAAATGGCTTGGCTTGCTCAGGAGGGAGCTTGTCCACCAAGCCCGCCAACTGCCGCACATTGTTCCGCATGTGAATGCTCGTGTAGAGCTGGTAAGACTGAATTTTGGCCACGAGCATAGAGGAATGGTAGGCCTTCCTCCCAAAGGAGTCTAAGGTTCTAGAGTCTTTGCCCGGGGGCGCCGAAGCATGCTCTCTAGAACTCTTAGCCTTCTTTAGGGCCAAATCCACAACTCCAGAGTCGTGAGGCAACTGAGTGCGCATCAGCTCTGGGTCCCCATGGACCCGGTACTGGGACTCGATCTTCTTGGGAATGTGGGGATTACTTAAAGGCTTGGTCCAGTTCGCCAGCAATGTCTTTTTTAGGACATGATGCATGGGTACTGTGGACGCTTCCTTAGGTGGAGAAGGATAGTCCAGGAGCTCAAACATTTCAGCCCTGGGCTCGTCCTCCATAACCACCGGGAAGGGGATGGCCGTAGACATCTCCCGGACAAAGGCCGCAAAAGACAGACTCTCGGGAGGAGAAAGCTGCCTTTCAGGGGAGGGAGTGGGATCAGAAGGAAGGCCATCAGACTCCTCGTCAGAGAAATACCTGATGTCCTCCTCCTCCTCCCACGAGGCCTCACCATCGGTATCAGACACAAGTTCACGAACCTGTGTCTGAAGCCATGCCCGGCTCGACTCCGTGGAACCACGGCCACGGTGGGAGCGTCGAGAGATAGACTCCCTCGCCCGCACCGGCGAAGCTCCCTCCGCCGACGTCATCGGGGAGCCTTCCTGGGAGGCGACCGCAGTCGGTACCACAAGCGGCACCGATGTCGGAGACCTCACCCCGGGCTAGGGGCCAGTCAGCCCCTCACTCGACGGTACCGGTGGCGCAAGCACCCACGGTACCGGAGGGGAAGGGCGCAACAGCTCTCCCAGGATCTCTGGGAGAACGGCCCGGAGACTCTCGTGCAGGGCGGCTGTGGAGAAAGACATGGAAGCCGATGCAGGAGTCGAAGTCAGAGTCTGTTCCGGGCATGGAGGCTGTTCCGGGCTGTCCAAGGTGGAGCGCATTGACACCTCCTGAACAGAGGGTGAGCGGTCTTCCCGGTGCCGATGCCTGCTGGGTGCCGACTCCCTCGGCGACCCAGAGCTCTCGGTACCGACGCGGGAAGGAGACCGGTGTCGATGCTTCTTTGACTTTTTCAAACGAAGGATGTCACCGGAGCTTCCTTGTACCGATGAGGAGGACGTAGAATCCAGCTGTCGCTTCCTCGGGGCCGAGGCCGAAGAAGGTCGGTCTCAGGGGGGTTGTACCGGAGGAGCCCTCAGGTTAGGGGGAGACCCACCCGAAGGCTCACCGCCACCAGCAGGGGAATGGACAGCCCTCACCTGCACTCCAGACGAAGCACCACCGTCCGACGACATCAGCACTAGTGGAGGTCCCGGTACCACCGACGCCGACGCAGCCTTCCGATGTCTCGGCCCCGACGATGCTGAGGGTCGATGCCTCGATGCAATCGATACAGTCGCGGCCGAGGGCGGAGGTCTTGACGCTGTCGACGTCGATGCACTCGATACTCCCGGTGCCGATGCCGACGAAGAGCCCGAGAACAAAACGTTCCACTGGGCCAATCTCGCTACCTGAGTCCTTTTCTGTAAAAGGGCGCAAAGACTGCAGGCCTGCGGGCGGTGCCCAGCCCCCAGACACTGAAGACACGACGCGTGCCTATCAGTGAGCGAGATTACCCGGGCGCACTGGGTGCACTTCTTGAAGCCGCTGGGAGACTTCGATGACATGGGCGGAAAAATCACGCCGGCGAAATCAAAACTCGTAATTGCGGTAAGGCGCCAAAAAGAGGGGGAGAAAAAAACTCGACCCGAGGCCTCAAAGGGGCCTACCCCGAAAACGAAAGAAAACTTATTGGGGCCAAAAACTAGAAATATGGGGAAGGGAAAAAGACCGAAAGGCCCTTCTCTGAAAGCCCTTTTTTTTTTTTTTTAGAGCGAAAAAGTCAAAAGACGCGCGAGGGTCAACTTAAGGGGCGTGAACGGCGCAAACACGACCGTACCGAGCGCGGACAAAAGAAGACTGACGAACACGAGCTGGTTTGGGCGGGAAGACGGCCGCGCATGCGCGGTGCGCATGGGCGCGCGAGGACTAGCAAAGGCCTTTGCTAGTGAAGTTCCGATTGGAGGGGCTGCCGTGGACGTCACCCATCAGTGAGAACAAGCAGCCTGCTTGTCCTCGGAGAAAGATCCCTAGATTTAGATTATATATCTAGAATGGTTACAACATAGGAAGCATGATCAGAGAAAGTGATGTTACCAATTTGAGGAGAGTGCTCCCACCCCCTCAATCGAACATCTAGGAATGAATAATCAATGCAAGAATATGTCCAGTAGGCACCAGAGAAAAAAGTGGAATCACACAGCAGTGGATGATGCTCTTACCTGTCAGACTTGTGAGTTCTTGTACCAAGTAGAGTGCTGCTGAGCCCAGTACTCGGACCAGGTTCTGCTTGGCGGCTGGACAACCATGGGTTTACCTGCACTGACCGCCGTTCCCCAGAGATTGAGCCCCTAGGTGCGGGCGGCCTGCAGGACTTACAGGACGGAGCTGGAAGTGGGGTGATGAATGTATCGGCCAGGCAGGCAGCAGGTCAAGAGAGTAATCCAGGTACAAGCGGCAGTCAGTAGGCAGGCAGCAGACAAGAGAGTAATCCAGGTACAGGCAAGTCAGTAGGCGTGCGGCAGGCAAGAGAGTAATCCAGGTACAGGCAAACGTAAGTAACGAGGGACCAGTAGATAAGAAGCAGACTACAGAGTTAGAAACACCTACCAAAGTAGAAGCCAAAGCATGGAGTCCAGGGAGAGCTCAGCTGATAAAGTGCTGGCGTCTGACATCAGTATGGAGAAGGGGCACAGCCATAGGACAAGAACAGGGAAAGGAGGAACTGGAAGACCAATAGGAGAGAAGCAAGGGAAGCCAGGCAGAGGAAGAGCAGACCCAGGTGGGTGGAAGCAAAGCAATCAAGGACCTATCCCCCCCTCACCTTGCTGACCTGTACTATCCAGATTAGAATGCATGCAACTATTTAAGTTCCCTGCCAAAATAACCAGACTCATTGCAAGGGAGGCTTCATCTGGTGTAAATTGGCATAAAACACCCTCTGTTCTTCATTCAGGGCATAAACAACCAGTGTGATCTCCCAAACTAATATGTGCCATAAAATAGCAGCCCACAGCATCTCTCTTAATCTGCCCTATCCATGACTGCAATTTCTTACAGCCACTGACATCGGACGCAAATAGAGCACCAGAGAAATGCTTATTGTGAACTAGGTGACATGACAGCTCCCATAGAACCCACAGCACCTGCCACTGGCATCAGAGGACTCACTCTGGACCCCCCCCCCCTTCTTATAGCCCAAGATTTCTGAAGTGTCTCACTTTCAGAATCCCTCAGCCACTGCCTCTGCTTGAATGGCTTGCTGCTTAAGAGGTTCTTTTTAAAAATAAACTTTATTGAGCAGGCTTCCAATTTCTTCTCATATCTTTTTCTTCTCTCCCTATGCAGAGACCACCAGATATTAGGGGCAAGGGGAAAAGTACTCATCCCTGCTGGCAGAGGCCCAGTGGAACCACTGCCAGGCCCGTGAGCTAAGGCATGGGGCTACAAGGGGCAAAAACCTCACCAAGCTCAAGTAGGGCAAAGGTCCATAGACCAATTCCTGACAGTTGGCACTGGCCAAAGGACTCAATCTGTAGACTGTATCATAGAGAATTTAGAACTCCTGAAGGATCCTGCTGCACCACTCCAATTTGCATCATCTGCTGGAAGCAGAGAAATACTGACAAATTACAGGCTGTACCACTCCATATTCTGGTGATGTCACTGGAAAGCTCAACTTCTCTGCCTTCATCTGCTAGTAGAGTGGCATAACCCTTCAGTTTGGACTGGCCTAGCAGGATATAAAGGAATTTCATTTTATATTTTGTATCTGAAAAGCATTCAGCCGACGCAATGCTTGTTTAATCATGCTAAACTTTGTAGGGAATGCCCTAAAGCTGAGGTGCTATGGACCTTGTTTGCAATCTCAGCAATTGGCGTAGCCAGTCAGCCACTTTTGGGTGGGCTTGAGCTCAAAATGGGTGGGCAGAAAATTTTTTCTCTAGGTCTGCCCTGCCCCCTTCTCTTCATTCCTCCCCCAATACCTCCCATCTCAAAATATAAATACTTTAGCTAATGAGGATCCCCAAGATCTGTCAGCTGAAGACTTCCTCACATGATGGATATAACTCCCTTTTACCAAGGAGACAGGACAAATGAATGTTCTGTGGGGGACCTGAGGTGTGAATTCATTGATGGACCCCACCCAGTGGCGTTCCTAGGGGGGCGGACACCCGGGGCAGCGCCCTGCCCCCCCGGGTGCAGCACCCCCCCCCCCCCCATGCCGCGCGGACCCCCCCCCCGGCGAAAGAGCCCCCCCCCCAGGTGCATGCCGCTGGGGGGGGGGGGGGTGCCGGAGCGCGCGCCTGCTGCGAGTTTACTAACTTTGCTCGTTCGCTGCAGCTCCCTCTGCCCCGGAACAGGAAGTAACCTGTTCCGGGGCAGAGGGAGCTGCAGCGAACGAGAGAAGTTAGCGAACTCTCGCAGCAGGCACGTGCCGCGACACCCCCCAGCGGCATGCACCCGGGGCAGACCGCCCCCACCGCCCCCCCCTTGGTACGCCACTGTCCCCACCCCCCTAACATATGGCTAAAATGAAGCTGTGAATATTTGCACCTGCTCAGGAGGATGTGTAAATGTTCACACACTTCGAGTTGGAACATACCCACACCTGAGTCCCTTTATAACACTGCCCCCATAGTAAGTAGCACTATCACTGTGCCACAGGGATGGCCCCATGTTTGATTTTCTATAATAAATACATAGTACTTATTTCAGGAGATCAGAACAAAAACATGAATATGGAAAGATACAGAGCAGATAATAAGATACTAATATCTTCTTAATAATTGTACTCGTTAGAGATTTTTCTTACTTGGCTAGATGCAAGGATTTGGCGCACTTCTTGCTTAAAATCAATAAACCGATCGTGATAGATGGCCAGGGACCAAGGTTCTCTGAAGTAGCTGGTTGCAAAAGAGAAGAAATTGAGTTATCTAGTGAACCTCTCATTAACCACTAATAAAGTATTTACCTGCTTTTTTTGCTTTTATAATTTACAGCTCTGGACCCATCATGATCGTTTGTTCATGAAATGCCTCCCATAACAGCACGGTCAATCAATTTTTTTAATGGATGTTCCTGATGTACAGCCAGCTCTAGTAATTACATTTAAAGTGGCTTAATTCAGAGCTGTGGCAAGACCCAGTGAAGAATCCTGATTTTATCAGAATTTAAAAGCCTGAAGACCTGCAAAGGACAGTGTCTCCATTATCTGTCCTCATTTGAAAAAAGCAGATTGCAGGATTAACTGAACTGCTGCATAAACAAATTAAATTTGTGTAGACAATGACACAAATGTTGTTCAGCATTAAGGTTTCAGGATTAATAGATGGCAGAAAACAGGTCACCATGGTGTTGTAATAAGGTCCTCGGACTATCGGTTACATGATAAACTTCTGATTTGGAAGGAGAGCTTTTAGCTGTTTTCATTTTCAGGACTAGGCTATAGAAAATTGTTTGAATATTTAACATCTTATCAAGAAAATTATCTCAGTGAATACATACATAAAGAGACAATTTTCAACCACAATTATTACATGTAAAGAAACAATGATACAAAATGAAAAAAGGCAAAGAAAGATAGAAATTCAATAGAAGAAAACAAAAAATGTGCACTTTGGGGGTCATTTACTGAAGGCTAGCATGCACTAACCTCATTATCATCTGTTATCTCTGACATGGCTGACAACATGCACTAAATGTCAGTAAATGACCCCTGTATATTATTATAATTGTTATTTCTTTATTAGGGTTTGGTTCATGCCTTTCTTAGTTGTAGCTGAAGGTGAGTTAAATTCAGGTACAGTAGGTATTTTCCTGTTCCTGGAAGGCTTATAATCTATGGGGTCCTTTTAACTACGCTGCAGCAAAACATTGCTTAATGTGCCCTTACATGGGACTTTCCTGTGTGCTAAGGCCATTTTTACTGCAGCCATAAAATGGCCAGTTTTCTATTTTTTTGGCATTCATGGCCATGTGCTAAGATTGACAGAGAACCAAAGAAGGAGAAAACACTCCATGAGTAGAACCAATGAAGACAAAACAGTAGTGGAGCACACAATCCACTGATGGAACCAGAAAGGACAGAATCAGTAGTATCTACGAAAAGACCCGACACAGCTGTGTTTCGGCACTAACAGAGCCTGCGTCAGAAGTCTCATACATTCCTTTATTGGAACTGTGGATGGTTTCTTGTGCCATAGTTACAGCTCTTTTGATTAGAATGATTTTCCAAATTGGCGGAGAACTAAGTCACTTAGCTGACTGAGGATTTTTAACCAGTGTTCACTCTTGCAAGTTATTTGCATCGATGTTACCGTGAGAATATATGACCCCTGCCGAAGGCACTGTTAGTGCTGAAACAGCTGTGTTGGGATTTTCGTCGGTGACAGGGAATTGGGCTTGATGGACCTTTGGTCTGTCCCAGCATGGCGATGCTTATGTACTTACTAGTAAAAAAGGCCCATTTCTGACACAAATGAAATGGGCGCTAGCAAGGTTTTCCTCGGCTCCCCTGCAGCCACCCATGCCCAGCGACCCTCCTCTCCCCCTGCAGCCACCCATGTCCACTGACCCTCCTCTCCCCCTGTGCCCACTGCAGCCACCCATGTCCAGTGAACCTCCTCTCTCCCCTGCCCCCCCTCCTGCCACCCATGTCCAGCGACCCTCCTCTCTCCCCTGCCCCCCCTCCAGCCACCCATGTCCAGCGACCCTCCTCTGGACATGGATCATCTGTGAAGCATGTTTTTTTTCCCCCCGGGTTGACATTATAATGGCTACGGTGATGTCAGCCTGATCTACGGCACCTAGCAGACCAACTCGGAATGAGCCACGGTCCCAGGCAAGTCAGAACGTTGGAGGTGAATTATTATATAGGATGTACTAATGCTGGTAATAAAGTCCTTTCTGGTTCCATCAGTGGATTGTGTGCTCCACTACTGTTTTGTCTTCATGTGCTAATGTTTCCATTAGCATGCAGCCATTTAAAAAAAATTATCGCATGAGCACTTACAGCCACCTATTCTGTAAGAAGTTAGCACAAGGTAATGTGGATGCACTAACTGGCTAGCACAGGAACATTTATTCTCCACTCATGCCACACCCCCTGAAAAAATGAGAACTATTTTTTTAGCACACAGCATGTGCACATTTTAGAGTTACAGCAGGACGCCTGAACACATCCTGTGATACTCCATTTTTAGATGTTGGGCACACGTTAGCACCTCATGCAGCTCAGTAAAAGGTCCCCACGTTTGTCACTGCAAATCATAACTAACTGAAAGTCAATCATACATTTAAGTAGCTTTGAAACACTTCACATTGTCCTAGTGATACAAATACAGTTCTGTCCTCCATTAGATCTTCCACTTTGAATGTGGCCAGTGCTAGTAATAAGATTATATATATGCATTGTTAATTGCAAAATAGTTTCATTATGACCTTGAAAACATATACAAAAGATAATTTATTCACTTTCTATAAATTCTAGATTATCTAGTTGCCAAATGTTCTTCTAGGTACTTTCTCAAATGTTATGTGAGCTTTAAGCGGCACACCCACAAATGAAGTCTTTAATGCATGGCTAGAATTAATCAGAATTAGTTTGCTCTATTACAATCCCAAAACAATGGTTATACATAAAGCATTATTGTCACCCATGGCCAGCAGGGACAAAAGCCCCTATAAAATTAGCCCTTGCAAATGGTTATGGACCAGATTTAAATTCTTCCCCAGGGTATCCATCTCCCGTACAAAGAGGTTTTATGATCAGAAAAGGTTTATGTCAGCCAATCTGCTGGTGCAATTCCAGCTTTTCTGGAATGTAAAGTCCATCTACACTGAAGATTAACATCTAGGCAACAGGTTGGAATCAGGGCTTCAAAGAATAAACCATCAGATTAAACAGACTGTGGTAAATCTGCTAAACACTAGTTGGTGTCTTTTTTTTTTTTTAATTACTATTTGTAACTCTATAGAACACCTTGCCTGTCTCCTTTATTCAGGAACCTCGTATCAAAAATCCATGGTTCTGTGTTACAAGTAGAAGGCTATTTTAAACCAAGAGTGCATGCATGTCTTTATTTCATTTTTTTATTCTAAAATTTATCAATTGGATGGCTACAGCATTTTAAGTTTAGGCTATAGAATACTGTGAAATATTGTGGCCATCTTGTCTCTCTTTTTCTTTTTAGTGAAACAGAATAGCACTGTATGATGGTTCAATTTTCTTATTATAAATTATCAGTTACTAAGATTATATGTATTCATTGTTTCTGACATTAAGGGGCATATTTACTAAATTGCATTAGCAGTGACACAGGCACTCAATGTGTGTTAATACCTGTGTGACTCCTTAATGCATATTAAAAAGTCATTAAAGCAAGTTAATGAGTTAGTGCTACTGCTGATGTGCAGATTTTCACATTAATTTACATTAATGTATAAATATTTAAATAAACTGCTAAAATAAAAAAAACCCATGCATATCAACTCTTTTAAATATAACATACTATAGGTTAAATTAACATGTACATTCATGCTAATGTGGATATTAACACATCTTTTCTATACCTCTAGAGGTGCAAAGTGGTGTGCATTTATGTTAATGTGTATTTTTAATGTGTGTAATTGCAACACTTTAACATGTCTTAAGAGCAACTGGGATTGATCAAATTCTTCAGCTCTCTGGCCATTAAACTCCATCTTCTTCCCAACTGGGATTGCCCAATATGGGGGTTTCCGTACATCCTGTTACAGAAGGTGATGGGTCTGCCACCAACTATTTAGGGGCATCCAGATTCTTCAGGAGATCAAAAAGGGGTGTTCTGCTTCTTCAGCCCCCATATCAAATGTATGGACTTGACTGTAAGCTGCACAGAACCTGCAAAGAAAAAGTTCTCAGACCAAACGGAGGACCTAGTCCTTGTCTATGGAGAAGAAAAGTTTAATAGGAGGTCAAATCAGTATGTCTCTTCCAAACCCAGCAAACTTTACATGTACAGGGGCCCAAATGTTTGCCAGAGTCACTTTCAATTACAATTTGAGTTGATTTCTGAGCTGGTTGTGACCAGTGAGTGAGTTGGCTATCTCTTGATGCCAAATAGCATTTCTTAGGTTCATGTGTTGGTACCTGAGGAAGCTTCCCTTTCTGATCCTGTTGGGCTGTGATGCTGTGTGCTCAGCATTAAACCAGTCTCTTAATATTGAAACCCCAGTGCCAGTGCTAAGAAGATTAGCACCTATGATGAGACAACAGAGGGTTGGTCCTTTGACACCTTAAGTGGAGTGGAACTAATCGAAACACACTCTTCTGCATTCTGCTGCTACCCTCTTTGCTATGCTCCTCTATAGTTCCTCTCCAAAGACTGAAAAGTCCAACTGATGATGATCATTATTATTATTATGCAGAGCTTATAGCCCACAAATACCATTGTGGGCCTCTCCATAAAGACTTTAAAAAAACCATTACCCCTATCTTTAAACTGGACCCTGGCTTCTTTGCCCCACGCTGGTCTCACATTGCCTGGCAGGGACCCCCGCCAGCCAAGGTACTTAAGCAGTGGTGGTGGGGGGTGGAAGCGGCGGTAGGGCGGCAGCGGGGAGGTGGTAGTGGCCGTGGGGGGGGGGGCGGAAGTGGTTGCGGGAGGGCAGCGGCGGGGAGGCGGGCCAAAATGTGCCCCCCACCTTGGGCTCTGCCCCCCCTCCCATCAAGGTCTGGCTACACCCCTGCCTGGGGAGTGATGAAACCTAGAAGCTGGACCTCCAGAAACCAGTGCAACAAGTGTCCTTGATGGGAGGCAGATTTACCCTCAGATGCAGCTGCTTTGGTGATCAATACGTGGAGGGGCATAATCGTAAGTGGGTGCCCATCTCCATGGGCGGCCACGCGAAGGGGTGGGACAAACCATATTTTTGAAAATAGATGGGCACCCATCTTTTATTCGATAATACGGGTTGTGCGGGGCAAATGCCTAGGATTTGAGCGTTTTTCAGCTCAAAAACGAACAATTTCAAGGCATTGGGTAGTGGGAGAGGCCAGGATTCATAGTGCACTGGTCCCCCTCACATGCCAGGATACCAACTGGGCACCCTAGGGGGCACTTTTTCAAATTAAAACATTTTTTAAATAGCTCCCAGGTGCATAGCACCCTTCCCTTGTGTGCTGAGCCCCCCAAATCCCCCTGCCCACAAGTCTACACCATTACCATAGCCCTAAGGGGTGAAGGGGGCACCTGCATGTGGGTACAGTGGGTTTTGGGGTTTTTTGGAGGGCTCAACATTAACCACCACAAGTGTAACAGGTAGGGGGGTGGGCCTGGGTCCACCTGCCTGAAGTCCACTGCACCCACTAACAACTGCTCCAGGGACCTGCATACTGCTGTGATGGAGCTGGGTATGGCATTTGAGGCTGGCATACAGGCTGGCAAAAAAAGTTGTTAAAGTTGGGTTTTTTTTGTGTGTGAGGGGGTTAGTAACCACCCCTGACTCCCTCCGGTGGTCATCTGGTCATTTAGGGCACTTTTTGGGGACTTGTTCGTGAAAAAAAAGGGTCCAAAAAAGTGACCTAAATTCTCGCTAAAAACGCCCATTTTTTTCTATTATCGGCCGAAGGCGCCCATCTCTCTCGGCCGATAAACACGCCCCAGTCCCGCCTTCACCACACCTCTGACACCCCCCCTGACAACTTTGGCCGTTTCCGTGACGGAGTGCAGTTGCAGGCGCCTAAAATCGGCTTTCGATTATACCAATTTGGGCGCCTTTGCGAGATGGGCGCCCATCTCCCGATTTGGGTCGAAATATGGGCGCCCATCATTTTAGAAAATAAGCTGGATAGTCTCCAGAATCCCTTTGCTATTTGAGGAAAACAAACAGGACAGGGACTGATAAGCTTTTGCCTTTAATGAACCTTTGATGCTGTTTCCCCTCGGCTTTGTGTTCAAGTGTTCAGAGCTTGATGCTCCTCACGAGTTGAAAGATCAAGATCTGTCTTGGTTCTTGGGCATATATTTATGTTTTGATGCCATTAAAGTTGATACTGTCTTCAGTTTCTCCTTGCCTCCAGCAGATGCTATAGCTCCATAGTCCTTCTGTTTTTACAATAAATGATGCTGATCATTTAACATTGTAAATTAAAGTATAGAACAGGGTTTCATCCAGAAAAAAGTTTCTGTGACCTTAGAGTGCAGCCACCAACTCTTGCTGATGGCTTCTCAACAGTTTTTACCTCAATGAGTTCAGCCACACATACTTGTGAGACCTTACCACTAGGTCAATGGGTGGCGGTAAGGTCTCAGGTCAAAAATGGACATATACTGGTTTCAATTTTAGCACATGTCAATTTTCCAGCCCCTTAAAAAAGGCCCTTTTTCCTAGATGCAGTAAAAGATGGCCCAGCGCACGCCCAAAAGATGTGCTCGCACTACCACAGGCCACTTTTTACTACAGCTTAGTAAAAAGACCCCTATTAGTCTTGTTTTCACTTGATAACATCACATTCACTGGTTTATAGTTACTTATATCACCCATTAAGCCCTTAAAAAAAACCAATTGGCATTTCAATGGCTGTTTTCTAGTCCTTAGTTACAATGGTAGATTTGTATAATAGGCCATAGACAACTAGTAGTAGGTATGTAATTTCATATTTGAGCTTCTTAGAGTTATGGAGTGAATACCAGAAGAGTGTTGCTTTGCTTTCCTCTCAGTCAACATAGGAGAAAAGGGGGCAGCGCACCATGCTGCTTCCACTCTCAAATATTCTTACCCTTTTGTCTGGACACTCTGCCTATCCACTATCTCTATGGTTCAATTCTTCTCTATGAGGCTGAAGAATATGGTACCTGTATTTCTACTGGTATAGGACACATACCCCTTTATTTTACATTTGAGAATTATTGGGATAATTTTTACATTCCACGTGGACCTGCAAAGGGAAACAAAACATTCTGCAGTGTTTTCCATTAAAAAATAGGGGTCAACATACACCCACAGATTTTGTGCCTACTTTTGAGCAGGTGGAGAGTTTTGTGTTTTAAAGAATTCATGGGCAATGGTAATTTTCTAAAAATAAAAAGTTCAAAAAGTTTGCAAGTCAGGAGGACTTGCTTAACTGTAGAGCAGTGGATGGTGAACCAGGGTATGTGGGGTTTCATCCTGCTGAAGCTCCTTGTGAAACTTCATCTTCCATTGCATTGCCTCAGGTACAAACTTAGAGGCACTTTTACTAAGCTGTGCTCAAAAGTGGCCAGCGCTGTTTGTGGCATGTGGGTTTACTGCATGCAGCAGTCACTTTTACCGTGGCAGTAAAATTGCCACATTTGTATATCTCCCTGTAATGGCCACAGGCTAATCTAACAATTAGTGCTTGGCCATTACCACAGGACCCCTTACTGCCACCTATTTACTAGGCGGTAAGGACTCCCATGCTACTCCCGTGTTAATCAGACAGTGTGCAGAAATGTACCCACTACCTGATTAGCGCAGGGTATGCCTCAGGGGTGTAGCCACACTTCGGCGGGAGGGGAATCCAGAGCCCGAGGTGAGAGGGCACATTTTAGCCTCCTTCAGTGCCGCCGACCCCCCCTGCCTGCCATTGCCAACCGCCCAGCCGCCACCAACTTTGGCCCATCCCCCCCTGCCGACGACCCACTCGACTCTCCCTCCCGTCGCCAACCCTCCCCCGCAGTCGCCTACCTTTGCTGGCGGGGGATCCCAACCCCCACCAGCCGAGGTCCTCTTCTTTTGGCGCAAGGCTTCGTTCTATTTCTGTGAGTCTGACGTCCTGCACGTATGTGCAGGACGTCAGACTCTAAGAAACAGAACAAAGCCTTGCGCCGAAAGATGAGGCCCTCGGCTGGCAGGGGTTGGGATCCCCCGCCAGCAAAGGTAGGTGACGGCGGCGGCGGGGGAGCGTTGGCGGTGGGAGGGGGGGGTCGAGAGGGTCATCGGCAGGGGGGTCCAGGGCCAAATTTATGGGGGCCCAGACCCCCGTGGCCCCACGTAGCTAAGCCACTGGTATGCCTACTCTCGGCCCATAGACACACCACCAATGCCAAAAAATAAAAACTATTTTAGCACTGGATTAGCGTGCACTGATTGGCATTCTACCGTGGGAGCTTCAACGCATCTTGAGGAAGTGCTTTTTGGCATATGGTAGGGCATGCGCAAGTGCCTACCGTGGCTTAGTAATAGGGTCCCTTTGTGAGCCCACTAGGAAAATGATCTACACTGTAACCCACTTCAAGCTAACATGGTGAAGTGTGTAATCAAATCCTGTACAGTAAAAAAAAAAAATCATTACTGCCCTGGGGATTTCAAAATGAAACCCCCTTAAGTACTTTCCCACTGCATCCCTTTTTTGCTGTGAATGAAAATATACTACAGATAACTCGAGCTAAGCTTTAGTAAAAGACCCCCTAAGTTTCTTGTGGCCTTTTTATATAGGTAAGCACATTTACCAGCACCAAATTTTTGAAGATTGCCTCTCCCATCCATTGGGTCATAAAGTGTTTAAAAAAAAAAAAAGGATAAAGAAATGTGTCAAAAACAGGCTTTGAGCCATTATTTTCAATTAAAAAAATGTTATTTATAACTAATGCGAAAATGGAAGGATGAAAAATAAATACCATAAAACCAGGAAGGAATTGCAATACTGTGCCAGCAGATTTGCCTTTGTCTAGGATAGGAACTCTTTCATTTTCACATGGGTTAAGGATATGACATTTGTGACATAAATGGTGTACATTAATATCAATTTAATACAGTAATTATATAGGGAGTGCCATCACTTCCAGTTTTTGCATGAATGGCACAAAGCTATGGATGAAAGAGTGTGATCTATGTTACAGGCATTAATTTGTCAGAGAGCATAGCGTTTAGGTCATAAGCAGTCTCCATTTGGAAAGGTTAAAAGGGTCTTTATAATAATCTTTCCTCTTACAGTAATTGACATCAAAAGGTGCACCGGCTTATTG
This sequence comes from Microcaecilia unicolor, assembly GCF_901765095.1. Lineage (NCBI taxonomy): Eukaryota > Metazoa > Chordata > Amphibia > Gymnophiona > Siphonopidae > Microcaecilia > Microcaecilia unicolor. Next base: position 104,832,907 of record NC_044033.1, read on the forward strand.
CCAGTTCCAGTTTATTACCACTGGGGCCCATGCTGAAGCTAGAGGTAAAAAATAAATCAACGTGAACAAAGACACAAGAAAATGTAAAGTTGGATTAAAACATATGCTGCCAGATTCTATATATCATGCCTAGTGTTGCATGCCTAAATCTAAGCGTATTCCATTAAAACACGTGTAACTTTATTGGCTTAACAAGCCAATCGGTGTTGTTAACAGAACTTAACAAGCAATAATGAGCACTAATTGGCAATAATTAGAATTTATTTGCATAACTTGCTAAGCGTATACTGCAATAAACTGACCCTAAATTTTAAAGCACATAGTTCAAAAGGGGCATGGCTATGGTCAGGGAAATGGGTGTTTTGTGGGCATTCCTAAACTTAGGTGCGTTATTATAGAATATGGCCCAGGCCAAGTAAATCCACATGCAGGGATTTACACCACGTTTTCATTGGTATAAATGGATGCGTGTAGTTTTAGCAGCTGGGATATCAACTAAGCGTATTCTATATACCGTGCCTAAATCTTATAGAATACGCAAAGGTGAAAATGATTTCTGAATGGATTTTGCAGGTGCCATATATAGAATCTCCCCCAAGATGCTTAGTTAAAAACAATCCTACAATGAAGACGGGTGTTTTCTGACCACCATTAATGGGGCCAATTCAAGAAAGATCACCTAAAGTTAGGCGCCTTGTACGATAAGCATGAATTCTTATAATGACAATTAAGCACTTATGTTCCATTACAGAACGATAGTATAAGTCGGCATTTATGCCCCAACGTTTAGGTATCATCACTTACACCATGCGCACTTTATAGTAGGGTTATAACTCATGTGCAAAACTGCAAATTTGTTACAGTGAGTCCCAGTTAAGGCCAATTATTGATAGTTATCAATTATCAAATAAAGGCCAATTAATTAATTAACCCCTCTTTTACAAAGCCACACTAGAGGCTGCCGGTGCAGTAATGCCGACACAGCCCATTCAAAATGAATGGGCTGTGTCGGCATTACCACATGGCTTCCTAAAAAGGGGGGAAGTTACTCACATTAGTGGTAGTATTCTACAACTATGCATGAAATTGGGTGTGTAACTGTGCATGCCACTTATAGAATTAGAGGGGTATTTTTGGCTTCTTTTAGGTTCAGCCACCCAGAATTTGGCTTTGCATTTGATTACTTACTTTCCAAAGATTACCTTAAGGTAGTTGTTGCTGTACACTAGAAAGTTTACAATCTACAGTTCTTGATTTTATAACACTTTTCCCATTCTACATACATGTGAAAAAGAACTTGGTAGATCAATATTCAAAGTAATTTAACCTGGCAGGAAAGGCTCCTAACCAGTTAAATCACCTGTGGGGGACTATCCGCTGATATACAGTAGCGCTTAATCAGACAGTGATGCTGAATATCAGCACTAACTGCCTAGGCTGAAACCAGCTACTCAGTGGTGGTCCAGGGACAGAGTCAGCATTTAATGGGTTAAGTTACAGCATAAATAGCAATCCTATCGCTGGCCAATTTAACCGGTTAAGGATGAATATTGGTACTTAACTAGTTAAGTGCTGGCTAGCTACGTATACCCGGATATTCAACGACAGTGCCAGGATATGGCTCAGCATTGAATATCTGGACATAAAGCCAGCGGTGGTGAAAAAATGCTGACCATTGCTAGCTGAATATCAACCTTTACAATTGTATCCAAGGCAATGGGGGGTGAAGTGACTTGTCCAAGGTCACAAGGAACATCTATGGGTGAAGTCCGATTTGAACACTGTTTTCCTTGGTTCCCAGCCCACTGCACTAACTACTCTTCCATTACACCAGTGGTTCCCAAACCTGGTCCTGGAGGCACCATCTACCTTACTCTATAATTTATTCTATCAGTTATGGACTCTGTATTTCTCACTCCGGAAATGGCGATCGCCACTACGGCATAATGTAAGCCACACTGAGCCTGCAAATAGATGGGGAAATTGTGGGATACAAATGCAAAAAATAAAATAAATAAATGAATATTCACGAGAGATATCTGCATGCACTGCCTTCACTGCATACAAATCTCTCTTATGAATATTCATTGTGGATATCCTAAAACTCTGACTAGCTGGGGTGCCTCTAGGGCCAGGTGGGAACCACTGACCTACATTATTTAATTCTTTAAAGTGGATCTTGATGTTTTATTTTTTTAAGATACCAATTTATGGGGGCTTATTAATCAAAACAGTATAATGCAGTGGTTGCCAAACCTGGTCCTGGAGGCACCCCAGCCAGTCAGGGTTTCAGAATACCTACAATGAATATTCATGAGAGAAATTTCCATGTACTGCCTCCACTGTATGCAAATCTATCTCATGAATATTCATTGTACATAAGTACATAAGCACTGCCACGCTGGGAAAAGACCAAAGGTCCATCAAGCTCAGCACTCTGTCTCCGACAGCGGCCAATCCAAGCCCCAATAACCTGGCAAAACCCCCAAATTTAATAACGATCAATGGACTTTTCCTTCAGGAATCTGTCCAGACCCCCTTTAAACTCAGCAAGGCCAGAATTAAACTAGTGCCATGAGTACTTGCTGTCTGATCTTTTAAACGTGATCATTAGCAATAAGCCTAGTACAAATGCCCAAATTGCATTAGAAGTGTGTATTTTTACGAAAATGGTGTGCATGAGATTAATATGACATTTCCATTTTAATAATTTGGGAAACATGCATTTAATACCTTCTCCGGCAATGAGTTCCAGAGTCTAACCACGCACTGAGTAAAGAAAAACTATCTCCGATTTGTTTTAAACCTACCACATTCTAATTTCATCTTGTGACCCCTGGTTCTATTATTGTTAGAAAGTGTAAACAAACGCTTCACATCTGTCCGCTCTACCCCACTCATTATTTTGTAGACCTCTATCATATCACCCCTCAGACGCCTTTTCTCCAGGCTAAAGAGTCCTAGCCTTCTTAGCCTCTCCTCATAAGGTAGTCGTCCCATTCCTTTTATCATTTTCGTCACCCTTCTCTGCACCTTCTCCAATTGCTTTATATCTTTTTTGAGATGAGACGACCAGAACTGAACACAATACTCCAGGTGGGGTCGCACCATGGAGCGATATAATGGCATTATAACATCCTCATGCTTGTTTTCCATCCCTTTTCTAATAATACTCAACATTCAGTTCGCCTTCTTAGCCGCCGCAGCACATTGAGCTGAAGATTTTAACGTCCTATCCACAATGACTCCCAGATCCCTTCTTGGTCCGTAACTCCTAAAGCGGAACCTTGCATGACACAGCTGTAATTCGGGTTCCTCCTTCCCACATGCATCACTTTGCACTTGTCAACGTTGAACTTCATCTGCCATTTGAACGCCCAATTCCCCAGTCTCATGAGGTCCTCTTGTAATCTTTCACACTCCTCCCGCGATGAGACAACCCTGGATAACTTTGTGTCATCTGCGAATTTAATTACCTCACTAGTTACGCCCATCTCAAGGTCATTTATAAATATGTTAAAAAGCAGCGGTCCCAGCACAGACCCCTGAGGGACCCCACTAACTACCCTTCTCCATCGAGAATAATGACCATTCAACCCTACTCTCTGCTTCCTATCTTTTAACCAGCTCTTAATCCATAATAATACACTGCCTCCGATCCCATGATTCTCCAGTTTCCTTTGGAGTCTTTCATGAGGCACTTTGTCAAACGCCTTCTGAAAATCTAGATATACAATATCCACCGGCTCCCCTTTGTCCACCCCCTCGAAAAAATGCAGTAGATTTGTGAGGCAAGACTTCCCTTCACTAAATCCGTGCTGACTGTCTCAATAGCCCATGCTTTTGTATGTGCTCTGTAATTTTATTCTTAATAATAGCCTCCACCATTTTTCCCGGCACCGATGTCAGACTCACCAGTCTATAATTTCCCGGATCTCCTCTGGAACCCTTTTTAAAAATCGGCATTACATTGGCCATCCTCCAATCTTCCGGTACCACACCTGATTTTAGGGATAAATTGCATATTACTAACAGTAGCTCCACAAGTTCATTTTCAGCTCTATTAATACTCTGGGATGAATACCATCCGGTCCCGGCGATGTATTACTTTTCAGTTTGCAGAACTGCCCCATTACATCTCTAAGTTTACAGAGAAATCATTTAGTCTTTCTGACTCGTCCATTTCAAATACCTTTTCCGACACCGGTATCCCTCCCAAATCCTCCTCGGTGAAGACCGAAGCAAAGAATTCATTCAATTTCTCTGCTACAGCTTTGTCTTCCCTGATTGCCCCTTTAACACTACAGTCATCCAGCGGCCCTACCGATTCTTTAGCCAGCTTTCTGCTTTTAATATACCTAAAAAAAATTTGCTATGTGTTTTTGCTTCTAACGCTAACTTTTTTTCAAAATCCTTCTTAGCCCTCCTTATCTCCTTTTTGCATTTGGCTTGACATTCCTTATACTTTATCTTATTGTCTTCAGTCTGTTCCCTTCTCCATTTTCTGAAGGATTGTTTTTTGGCTCTAATAGTTTCCTTTACCTTACCATTTAGCCACGCCAGCTGACGTTTGGTCTTTTTTCCTCTTTTTCTAATACGCAGAATATATTTGTCCTGTACTTCTAGGATGGTGTTTTTGAACAGCATCCATGCCTGATTCAAGTTTTTTACCCTTTCAGCCGCTCCCTTCAGTCTTTTTTTCACCGTTCTTCTTGTTTTATTGTAGTCTCCTTTTCTAAAGTTAAACGCTAGTGTATTTGATTTCCTGAGTTCACTTACTTCGTAGCCAATATCGAAACCGATCATATTATGATCACTGTTATCAAGTGGCCCTCGCACCGTTACCCCCCGAACCAGATCATGAGCTCCACTAATGATTAAGTCTAGTATTTTTCCTTCTCTTGTCGGCTCCTGAACCAGCTGTTCCATGAAGCCGTCCTTGATTTCATCAAGAAATTTCACCTCCCTTGCGTGTACCGATGTTTCATTAACCCAGTCTATATCCAGATAATTGAAGTCACCCATTACTATTACATTGCCCTTTTTATTCGCTTCCCTAATTTCCCTTGACATTGCTGCATCCGTCTGCTCGTCTTGGCCAGGCGGACGGTAGTACACTCCTATCACTGTGAATATCCTTAAAACCGTACTGACTGGGGTGCCTCCGGAACCAGGTCTGGGAACCACTGATGTAATGTACACTACAGCCACTACTTTAGAACAGTGGTTCTCAGCCCAGTCCTCAGGACACACCTAGCCAGTCAGGTTCACAGGATACTCACAATGAATATGCATGAAATAGATTTCCATTCAATGCGTATTCATTGTGGGTATCCTGTGAACCTGACTGGCTGGGTTAATCCTGAGGACTGGGTTGAGAACCCTTGCTTTAGAGACATATCCATGTGTAAATAGCATAATTTACATACATGTAAATACTGATTTCAGAAAGATGCTATTTTTCATGTGGAGATCTCACACCATGCATAGATTTCAAGGGTGTGTGATTTGGGCATAGAATAAGTGAAATTAAGGGGTTTTGAAAAAGCCGATACGCATATGGGATTGTACAGTCTAAACTGTTGGATTTTTGTTTAGTACCGGATGTTGTTTGGGATATACACTGTACTGAATGGCACTTGACAGCATTCGCTACATTGTGGATGTGATTTTGTATTGTATTGGTGACAATAAAAATTAATTAAAATAAGTGAAATTAAAATTTTGTAAAGTTTTGAAAAACGTCATTGAACGTTCTTGTTTGATAGTGATTGGCTGTGCAACAATCAGCTGAGGACCACGTGGCAACCCGTGATTGGATATGGATGGGTTATAACCAGCCGTCTATCCTGCTCTGATGTTTGCCAGTATGAAGGCAGTGGGAAGTTAACTCTCCAGCGTTCTGATGCTAGCATCATTATTATAGTGACTGTTTTATTTTTCAGTTCATGGCCATTTTACATCATTTGTTGTGTGTTTCCAGAATTGTGATGGTCTGTGGTGTGGTTCCCTGAAGAAGCAGAGCGAAACAAGACCGTTGGGACTGCACTTTTGTTCTTTCTGGAAGCGGAGGTGTACTACCCTGCATATGAACTGGACAGCAGGCTGAAGATAAGTGATTCAATTCTTTGTTGTTAGCATGCTGTAGTTTGGTTGACTGAGAAAAGATTAAGAAAACTAAAATTCTTTTTGACAATTTCAAAAGATAAATATATAAAAAAAGTGTTTGGGGGTTTTTGATGTCTATGATTAATTTTTACGCTGTGTGCATCTGAAAAATTACGGTTTTGCCACAGGTGTATGAGACATTTTCCCCGTTTCACTTAAGTCACACGCTTTTCTTCACTGAGTGAGATTTTGATGATTATCAGTTGTTTATGCAGTGAAGTTGATCTTCGTTTTTGTTCATACCAAAATTAAAATCTGTACATATATTCCCTATTTTATAAAGGGAATTCACGTATGGGGAATATCCACGTCGGGTTTTACATCAGCTCAACAGGCACACATAGGTTTTAAAATAGTGCTCATTTTAGCCAGGGCTTTACAAGAGGGATTAAGGGAGTCTTTCTGCTTAATCCCATATTGTTTATTTTTGCATCCAAAATGAAACAGGTTAAAATTATGGCCTCACTACTTGGCAACACTTGCATGTGAATGAATGTAAAATGCAGGGCCGTGCCGATGCGGTAAGCGAGGTAAGCGCCGCAGGGGGGCGCCCACCTCTGGAGGGCGCCGCCGCGGTGCTTACCCTCGCCCCGCTGAGGACTTTAAATCTTTTGGCACCAGAGAGGGGGGTGCCGCCGCTCCCGCTGCTCTTCATCCTGGCACCCCCCCCTCCCGCACCAGCCCTTTAAATTTATTTGCCGAGCGAGCGCAGCACCTCGTGTGGAAGTAAAAGAAGCGGATCCGATCATCTCATTGGGCCTTCCCTCACTGTCCCGCCCTCCTCTGACGCAACTTCCTATTTCCTCTAGGGCGGGACAGTGAAGGAAGGCCCAATGAGATGATCGGATTCGCTTCTTTTACTTGCACACGAGGTGCTGCGCTCGCTATCACGTCGGCAATTTCTTTTTAAAGACCGGGTGGCAGGGAGAAGACGAGGCAGGGTGAGGGTGGGGGACAGATGGGGTGCCCGTGAAGGTGGGGGAGGACTCGGATAGCAGAAGGGACTGGGTGGGAGACAGATGGGGTGAGGGGGACTCGGATGGGCAGAAGGGACTGGGTGGGAGCCAGATGGGGTGAGGGGGACTCGGATGGGCAGAAGGGACTGGGTGGGAGACAGATGGGGTGAGAGTGGGGGGCACTTGGATAGCAGAAGGGACTGGGTGGGAGCCAGATGGGGTGAGGGGGACTCGGATGGGCAGAAGGGACTGGGTGGGAGACAGATGGGAGAAGGGGCATGGAGCTGGAACTGGGGTCTGAAAAGTGAGCAGGAGGGAGAATGGGGTCATTCCTGGGCAGGGGTGGATGGGAGAATCAATGGATCTGGAACTAAGGGCAGCCGCAGGTGGGAACTGGGAGCCGAAAAGAGGGGGCAGTGAGAGAGGGGGGATAGATCCTGGATGGAATGGGGAGTGAGAGGGAGGGCAGACCCTGAATGGATGGGAGGGCAGAGAGGCATGGATGGGAGGGCAGGGCCCAGGGAGAGGACAAATTGCTGGAAGGGGAGGGGAGAGAGGATTGCTGGCTATGGATGGAGGAGGGAAGGGCAGAGAGGGACAAGGATGGACATGGGGGCCCAGGGAGAGGACAAATTGCTGGAAATGGAGGGGAGGGGAGAGAGGAGGATTGCTGGCTATGGATGGAGGAGGGAAGGGCAGAGAGGGACAAGAATAGACATGGATGGGAGGGCAGGACCCAGGGAGAGAGGAGAAATTGCTGGAAATGGATATAGAGTAAGAAATGAAGAAGAAAGGAGAAAAGTAAAGAAATAAATGGAAAGGAAGCCCTGGAAATGGAGTTAAGAGGACAGATAGCAGCAGAATCAGATACTGGACCAGCATGATTGAAAAAAGAAAGTCACCAGACAACAAAGGTAGAAAAAAATTATTTTATTTTCATTTTAGCGTTTGGAATATGTCCACTTTGAGAATTTACATCTGCTATCTTATTTTGCAATGTTAGCAATTTGTTTCTAAGAATATTGCTGATAATTCCTTTCAGTGTGGCAAGTGGTGAGCGATCATTTTTATGGGGGGGGGGGGGGGTGATCATTTTCACGGGGGGGGGGCGCCAACTGATAGTCTGCAGGGGGGCGCCAGAGACCCTAGGCACGGCCCTGGTAAAATGGGACAGTTACACGTGGAGGCACCCCACTTACATATGAAAGTTGCAAAATCTCCACCTTCACATGGAACAGCTAACTTCTCCACTTGGAAGCTCCTGGTTTTGTGCCATTCATTTTTTCAATAAGTATAGGGGTTGATATTCAAAGCAATTTAAACAGGCAGGAAAGGCTCTTGCCTGCTTACATCACTTGAGGCTGGCTATCTGCCGATATTCTGTGGCATTTAACTATGCAGTGTCTCTGAGTATCGACACTAACTAGCCATTTTGGAACTGGGCTGTACAGGGGCATGAAAGGAACAGAGTCAGGGAGGAGCCAGCAGTTAAGTGGATGCCAACAATATTCGGTGCTGGTGCCCATATAGCTAAGTGGGTTTATAGGATCACACAAAAAGCTGTCCTAACTATGCTCACTTAGCTATGCAGATGTCAGCTCTGAATATCGACCAGTACCTGCATAACTTCTGGGTACCAGCCTGAAGGGTTATGATCCCCCCTCTCTCCCTCCACCCGGAACAACAAGTAATCCTCTTCCCTCCCACCTACCCCCCAGAACAGCAACTGACCTCCCCTCCCTAAGGATCCCACCACACCTGTAAGCCCCCCTGAGCCTAGCTTCCGGATCCCTGGTAGTCTAGTGGAGAATTGGCACGAGCAATGCCAACTCATTACTGCCCATTGTGGCCTCCCCTTCAAAATGGCTGCCACAACCACTAATAATAGCCTCACTTTACTACCAAAGTATCTCTAGTGGCAGTCTTGAAGCATTTTGGTGTTATAGTCAGGCTGCCACTAGTAGCTGCAGCAGCCATTTTGAACAGGAAGCTGCGATGGGCAGGTGCAAGTAGGCATCATTTCTGACCAGGAATTGAGAAGCTAGAATGGGGAGGGGAGGGGCTAAATGATGTGGGGAATCCTTGGAGGGTCAGTTGCTGTTCTGAGGGGGAAAAGGGGATCAGAAGATGGGTCTGAGGGAGGGGGGGCTTGGAAGGGGATCAGTTGCCATTCTGAGGGCTGGGAGGGATGGAGGGAGAGGGATCAGAATCCTGGGGAGGGGGTCAGGGCCTGGCCAGATACCCTTATGAGGGTCCCAGTCAATATTCAGCAGGACCTGCATCTTATGCAAGTATTCAGTGAATATTGGCTGGAATGTGCATAAGTCCCGGGGGCTGTCTCTTCTCTGGTCAGGCCCGGATATTCAGTCTCTCTGTCATGAGCTGGTGTAAATGCTCTTGCCTCACTGCATACATGCATATATACCTGGCTATGCTAGTATTCTATACAGGGAAATAGGTGCTTACTTTCTGTTACAGAATATGCTCCTTTTAGGCACCCTCTGGGTGTCTATTATAGGTGCACTGTTATAGATTTACCCCCGGTGTATGAATTAATGTGCAAAGTCTTATCACTGTGAATACTTATACTCATGTATACCACCATACTATTTAATTGAAAAAGGCCTTTTCTATGTGTAATATAGGCTCCACATAAGAAATACCTTTTATAAAATTACTCTTCACATGGAATTTTGGGGGAAATTATTAAAATTTCAGCATAGCTTCCATACTTTGAACTCATGGCCCCACAAGCAAATATTTAAGGATAACTTCCCATGGAATATCCCTATGAAAATCTGGAGGCTGGCAGATGCAGCAACTCATTTGTACCTGCTCTGCAACCTGTGTGTTGCTTGCTGACCCAGGTCCACTGCCTGTAGCCCTGCTCTTTTGAAACCTAAAGGCTGTGAAAAAGCACGGACATTTATCTGCAGAGGGAAGGGCAACTTTCAGCAGTCAATTTTACCTGGATAATTACTTAATTACCCAGATATAATTGCTTAAAATTGGTGCTCACTCAGTTGTCAGTATCATTTCAATAGAAATGAGCCTCACTATCCCTCGTTCAAGATATATTATGTATACATAGAAAAACAGTGAGAAGAGGCACTCTGATCATGCTTACGTGTTGATGTGAGTACAAAAAAAAAGGACTGAGTACAGAATATTCCACCCTGAACCTGACCATTTTGAACTTTTTTCCAATCTTTCTTTTCAAACATTTTGCAATGTTCCCTGCCCACATAGTCCCCTGGATTCTATAATGGTCGCCAACATGTATATTTCATACATTGCACCATTCATTTTTATTTTTACATTAATGTTTTACACATTATTTCTAAATATATCAATAAGTTTTATTATCTATGTTTTGATTTATACTGCAATTTTGAATTTTTTATTCATTTTGATTTATACTGTTATTTATGTTTAATACGGACCCCTGATGCAGGCGATGTGTGCCGAAACACGGCCCATGTCGGGTCCATATTGGAAGATTGGCCTTTTTAGTTTTACAATTAAAGGAACTGTGTTCTGTTTTTGAAGGCTCTTGTTGCTTTTTGTTGTATTCTCTCCAACATTTGTGTGCCATATATCAGATGTGAACCAAAGATGAACACATAAAATAATCACTTCCCAAGCCTATCAACATCAATTATTGCTGTTAATTGGCAATTATTTGGATATGCATGTCCTTCTGTTTGCATGTTATTCTGTAAAGTAGCACAATAAAATGTCTCATGCACAACCCAAAAGTGGGTGTGGCCATGGGAGGGGCATGGGTGGGTCAGGTGCATTCCCATAATTTAGGTGTGATGTTATTGAATTCCGGGGTTGCATGCCAGGATTTACACCAGGTTTCACTTGGTGTAAGTCCACGCACCCAATGTTGGTCACAGGAATTGCAGCTAAGCACTATTCTATAAGGAGTGCTTGTGCCCTTTATAGAATGCGATTTCAATGCAGATCTTTCTTGTGCCTATCTTTCATCTCCATTTACATAATCTGGCCCAGTATGGCTACCTGTGCCTGACCAAAGATTTACAGTCACTCTTGAATCAGCTGTGATCACTGCAGTATCAATTTATTAAAACCTTTTTCTAGCCCCCTCCTGCATCCATTGTTGTAGGTGGGGTAAAGAAAGCCATATGAAATATTCACTACCCCGCAAATTCTATATATAGTGTTCAAAATTGTGCATGCGATTTGGGCACACACCTAATTTGCACATTCAATTTAATTGAACAATGAGCTAATCAGTGCTGATAACTGGGCACTAACAATTATTAGCGCTAATTGGCAACAATTTGACGTTACGCATGCATCTTCCTAGTCAGTATTCTATAAAGATGCATGCATAAATTCTTGTGCATGGATCCAAAAAGGGGGCATGGCTGTGGGAGGGGCATGGGTGGGTCAGGGCAGTTCCTAGAACTTGCACACAGTGTTACAGAATATGGCAGATCTGCATGTAATTTAGGCACAAGGTTTCAGTTGGTATAAATCCTTGCACTCAAAACTGGGCATGGATCCCTGCAATAAGCGCTATTCTATAAATGACGCCCAACTCAGAGCACTGTTTATAGAAATGTGCTTAGCACTTAGTGCAAATTTGGCACCATTTTATCCCCTATATAACACAAAAGATATCCATCATATACATTTAAAAAACCCCACTAAAAACTAAAAACAATAACTAGTCATATATTCATAATACCATCATACTGACAAGCATTCAACACACTTACACATCACAGCCATAGCCTCTGCACCTAACAGCTCAGGATTCACCCAGTAATGGCAGCAATCTTCTCTCCCTCTCTGGAATTCAAGCACATCACCTCTATAGTATGTCTGATTTCTGCTAGCCCTATTAGAAAAGAGACAAAAGCTTCACACAGGAGTGGCTCATGCATTGTCTTCCAGGCCAGTGGTCCTGTAACCCTCCCGCTCAGCTACAGTGTGGAAGAAAACATGAACCTTAGCATCCTGTGGTGGCTACATGCACAGGAGTGCAGTGCTTTGCAAATGAATACTGTTCATTAGGATAGGATGGAAATATATTCATATACTTGGAAATTAATGATAACAGGATGTGCTTGGGACTTCAATTCTTTTTTGGCAGTGCACTAGCCATTGAGTAGCTGTCCATGGTGCTGACTGAAGTCTATCAGATTTTGATTACTGTACATATGTGTTTATTAGGGTTAAAAAAATCCTATTCTTATTTTAAAATGATTTTGCATACATTTTGACAGAATTTATTATGTCACCTGCTTTTACCACTTTATATAATGTAAACTGATCAGCAGTAATCAAGCAATTAAAAGACAGGATGATAAGGTAGATAGGAAAGGAAGATCATTTTGATGATCTCTGCATAAAGATTAAGAAAAAGATTTAGGTTACATGGATTTTCAGCTGTGCAATCTATTTAAATGGGACTGATGAATAACAGGCCCTACACTTAAATAGCTATGTTGTCCATTTATTAGGACAGCTAACTCAGTGGTTCTCAACCTAGTCCTCAGGACACACTCAGTAAGTGTGGTTTTCAGGATATACATAATGAATATGCATGAGATAAATTTGCATGCACTACTATCTCATGCACGTACATTGTAGGTATTCTGAAAACCCAACTGGCAAAGTGTGTTGCAAGGACATGGTTGAGAACCACTATCTAAGTTTAAGCTAAGCCCTCATAATGCCACTAAGCTTCCTCTTCTATCCACATGCCTCAGAACTCTATAAATGGTGCTTAAAATTGTGTGCTCAAATTTGGGTATACACCAATTTGAGCAAACAAATTAATTGAATGAGCCAATTAGTACCAATAATTGGGTGCTAATAATCGATTATCAGTACTAATTGGCCTTAATTGAAATTTACATGTGCATTTTTAGTCACATGGTTCCATGTGTAAACTTTACGTGCAGCTCCAAAAAGTGGGCATGACCATAGGAAGATCATGGGCAGACCATGTTGTTACAGAATAAGGGGAATCCATGCATAGTTTAGTGCAAGGATTTATACTAGGGTTTACTTGGTGTAAATCCTTGCATCTAAAGTTAGGTTCTACTGTAAATGTATTCTATAAATGGCACATAACTTTCAGTACTGTTTATAGAATAGTGCTTAGTATGTGTATGTGGGAGGGGTGGGGTTATGCTATTTATAGAATTTGGTCCATGATGATTGACCAGACATCAAACTGACCATCCAAAAATTATGTGTTGGCTAGCTGAAAATATTCAGCCTTTGATTTATGTGATTGATTTCAAATTAGCCACATAAATTGTTTTAAATATTGATCTTGAGATTATTGGGTTTATTATTAATTAATTCACATTTGATCCATTCTTAAGAGAGAGTGGAAGACAAAATGGGGGGAGGGGAAGAAGAATGAAAAATCCTTAGCCGTAGCGGAGAAATTAAATGAATTCTTTGCTTCGGTCTTCACCGAGGAGGATTTGGGGGGGACACCGGTGCCGGAAAGAATATTTGAAGCGGGGGAGTCGGAGAAACTAAACAAATTCTCTGTAACCTTGGAGGATGTAATGGGTCAGTTCAGCAAGCTGAAGAGTAGTAAATCACCGGGACCTGATGGTATTCATCCCAGAGTATTAATAGAACTAAAAAATGAACTTGCAGAGCTACTGTTAGAAATATGCAATCTGTCCCTAAAATCGAGTGTAGTACCGGAAGACTGGAGGGTAGCCAATGTTACTCCGATTTTTAAGAAGGGTTCCAGAGGAGATCCGGGAAATTATAGACCGGTGAGTCTGACGTCGGTGCCGGGCAAGATGGTGGAGGCTATTATTAAGAATAAAATTGCAGAGCATATACAAAAACATGGACTGATGAGACAAAGTCAGCACGGATTTAGTGAAGGGAAGTCTTGCCTCACCAATCTAATGCATTTTTTTGAGGGGGTAAGCAAACATGTGGACAATGGGGAGCCGGTTGATATTGTATATCTGGATTTTCAGAAGGCGTTTGACAAAGTGCCGCACGAAAGACTCCTGAAGAAATTGCAGAGTCATGGAATCGGAGGTAGGGTATTATTATGGATTAAGAACTGGTTGAAAGATAGGAAGCAGAGAGTAGGATTGCGTGGCCAGTATTCTCAGTGGAGGAGGGTAGTTAGTGGGGTCCCGCAGGGGTCTGTGCTGGGTCCGTTGCTTTTTAATGTATTTAAAAATGACCTAGAGATGGGAATAACTAGTGAGGTAATTAAATTCGCCGATGACACAAAATTATTCAGGGTCGTCAAGTCGCAGGAGGAATGTGAACGATTACAGGAGGACCTTGCGAGACTGGGAGAATGGGCGTGCAAGTGGCAGATGAAGTTCAATGTTGACAAGTGCAAAGTGATGCATGTGGGTAAGAGGAACCCGAATTATAGCTACGTCTTGCAAGGTTCCGCGTTAGGAGTTACGGATCAAGAAAGGGATCTGGGTGTCGTCGTCGATGATACGCTGAAACCTTCTGCTCAGTGTGCTGCTGCGGCTAGGAAAGCGAATAGAATGTTGGGTGTTATTAGGAAGGGTATGGAGTCCAGGTGTGCGGATGTTATAATGCCGTTGTATCGCTCCATGGTGCGACCGCACCTGGAGTATTGTGTTCAGTACTGGTCTCCGTATCTCAAAAAAGATATAGTAGAATTGGAAAAGGTACAGCGAAGGGCGACGAAAATGATAGTGGGGATGCGACGACTTTCCTATGAAGAGAGGCTGAGAAGGCTAGGGCTTTTCAGCTTGGAGAAGAGACGGCTGAGGGGAGATATGATAGAAGTGTATAAAATAATGAGTGGAATGGATCGGGTGGATGTGAAGCGACTGTTCATGCTATCCAAAAATACTAGGACTAGAGGGCATGAGTTGAAGCTACAGTGTGGTAAATTTAAAACGAATCGGAGAAAATTTTTCTTCACCCAACGTGTAATTAGACTCTGGAATTCGTTGCCGGAGAACGTGGTACGGGCGGTTAGCTTGACGGAGTTTAAAAAGGGGTTAGATAGATTCCTAAAGGACAAGTCCATAGACCGCTATTAAATGGACTTGGAAAAATTCCGCATTTTTAGGTATAACTTGTCTGGAATGTTTTTACGTTTGGGGAGCGTGCCAGGTGCCCTTGACCTGGATTGGCCACTGTCGGTGACAGGATGCTGGGCTAGATGGACCTTTGGTCTTTCCCAGTATGGCACTACTTATGTACTTATGTACTTATGTACTGTGAATGAAGGCTCATAGCACCAGATCCCAGACTCACTCTGACTGAGATGGAGAGAAAAGGGAGCAAGAGAGAGCCGCCAGATCTATTAAAAAAAGTGGAATGATAATTCAGACCTGCAGGTTTTACCACAATTTGTGCACTGAGCTTTAATAACTGATGCAACAAACTAATGATCTGTAAAACCGCAACATAACCAATGACCATGTTCAAGATAGTACTGTTATGCCAATGATGCTCTGTAAGGGAGGGGAGCTTCTCCCCATCCAGCTTCCAGGTCAAATTCTCCCCACATCTTTGGTGTAAACCCAACTCGTCCCTGAACAGTTCTCAATCATTACTAGCAGCAGGGATCTGGTTTCCATCTTGCTGGTAGCAGTGACAAAATCAAAATGACACTGACACCCCTACCCAATCACTAAAGTATATGCCTAACAAGGCCATTTGCAATTTTTTCCTGGAGGGCTTCAAACAAGTCAGGTTTTCAGGATACTTCTAATGAATATTCCTGAGAGATATTTGCATGTGCTGTCTCTATTGTATGCAAATATGCACTTTCATTAGGGATATCAGTCTGATTTGTAGCCCTCCAGAACTGCAGTTTCACTGACACCCCTGATGTAGTCACAGGCTTCTCTCCTATCTAAAATAGAGCTCTTTTCCTGATTTTCTATTAATTTATATTGTACACTGCTTTGCTATGTTTCAAGAAACGTGGTACATCAATAAACCATAAATCTAATAATACCATTTATGCAGGCATTACTAGCTGGTGGCAGGAAGAAGCAAGTCAGTGTTTTCCTACAACCTGGTATATATAGTTATGCCTGCTCTCCAAAGAGTACTCTATAAATTGCTGGAATTTAAAATCACCATTCTAAGAGTTTCAAAAGACCTTAGACATTATAAAATTCAAAAACACAAAAAGTACCAAGAGCCTTCAAAAACAGGAAAGTCCTTTTATTCCACAAAGTAGGTCAGTCTTGTACATTAATTACACAATCCTGTACATCAATGACCCAACACGGGCCGTGTTTCAGCACACAGTGCCTGCATCAGGGGTCGTTCGACATCAACAGTACAATATGAACATGCTCATCAGTGATTTGTTTTTCACCATGCTGTTTCTTGAATTTTATGTTGTTCCTCTTCTTCCTTCTTTCCAACCATCCAACAGTGGCTTTGAATTCAGTTAGTCCAAGACTTTAAGCTAGCTGGTTAGCTTTCTCCATAAGCAGTGGACCACTGACAGGAAACTGTCTGCTCCTGACTCGAGAAAACCACCGAAGAAGAGCACCTTCTACCTCCTCAGTTTTTCCCGCCCATTTTCGTTTCCGTTGTGGATTTGTATTGTTTTGCAAGTCTTCCAGAAGCTGATCTTTCTGCTTCAAGACACGTGAAATTTGACTGGGATTGACACCATATTCTTTAGCAATAGATGCTTGACTTTGTTTGTTTTCTAATTTTTAAAAAAATTCTATTCGTTCAGCCAGTGTTAAAGTCTTACAGTTGCGCAACGATGACGACTCCAGTGTACACTCTAACAACATTCTTTTGCTCAAGGCAGTTAAGCACCGAGATTTCAAATTTACTGCCCCTTTGTCACGTGCCAATCGGCTTCCATATCCGTGCGTGCACTTATGCAGTGTCTTTCCTGCAGAGGAGTGGTCTTAAACCATGCATATAAGTGAATCTTGCACTTATCAGTGGTGTGCTAAACTGAAGTTTGTCCCCATAGAAATTGATGGTGCCAAAAATGGGACTGAAGTACGGCATGCAGTTAAACAGAGCATGCGCTTATCTGACGCGCACTTAAATGGAGTGCACTGTATTTATATGTATACTCACTGTAAAATCTGCCCAAACCAGATCCAAAGCATGCACCCTTCACCTCTATGCATGCTACCTGCCTACACATAAAAGTGGCACTTCTTCTAAAATTTCTACCTTTAAATGACTTTTTAAAAAATATGTGTAAACCTTCTAAAATCACCTCCATAGTTTAGCTCATTAGTATGTTTCTAACATTCCTCCCTTTTGTTACCCATGCAGCGAATTCACATTTTATCATATATATATATTAGCTTGGGAATGCCATATTATTAGTAAATTGTGCTAATAATATTCTCTTACTAATTATGCCACAGACTGTCTTCTTAAGCAAGTTGTTCATAAAGAGCACAGGAAATTAAATAAATAAATTAAAATATCTAAAGCTATCATAAAGTTGTCTAGCTATTTCTATTGATTTATTATGTGGGGACTGCATTAATCAGACAATGCAAAGCTAATATTTAATTCCAGCAGAAAAGAAAAGAAAGCCTGTTATTGCTTTTGCATCTTTTCATGTATTTGGCCTCTGCTATTCTGCTTCTTGCTTTATAAGTAGCACACCCATTTACCTCTAATTAGGCTGCAGAATGTACTGAAAAGCATTAGCCCACAGGCTTTCCTATTTCCTAGCCTTTTCTTTTACAAAATAAGTACAGTCTCCTCCATCTGAGGAAATGAACAATAAGAGCAGGGTGATAAAGCTTTTCTCTGAAGACAAGCAGGCTCATCGAGTCCCACAAGTGACTATGCTCAGCGTTAGACAGAATCTTCCAGGGCTCACTAGACAGGCAATGCCTATGTGAAGTAGCAGCACCACAACTATCCTTGATTTGTTTTTGTCTGCTGAGACAAATCCCATTATCCTTACCATCAGATGCCATTCTTCTTGCACCAGCCCCACCAAGTTTTAAAATATATTCTTATAAATTTATCATCATACCAGCCTCTCTAGCTTTCAACCTAGTTTGGAGATATTTTGGTACTTCTAAAGTTTTCTTTTCTTTTTTTGATTATGCTGAGCCATCTCACATTTTTCTCTTCAATGCAGCTGTGCCACTCTGTCAAACGTGAGAAGCAAGCCAGGAGATTCATATTCTTTCTCTATTGCAAACAGGAAATATCAAGGACAAAGTTTGCTACAAATGTCTAGGACAAGGCCATGATGAATGTGGCTGGCACATCTGATCTAGGATGTTACCAAGAACAGTTTGGGCCTGGACAGATGGACGTTAGCTTACCTTGCTGGTGAACTAAAATTAAGCAGCTCAAAGCTAGTGTTCAAAGCTTGTCATGAGAACTATGGAGTCACACTGACCACTGTTGATTGGGCCATGCTGAACAGGCTCTCTCTTTCTCTTCAGCTCCTTAAGTCATGAAAAGTTGAGAAGTAAAAAAAAAAATCTCACTCTTCCTGTTAGAGGTGAGACCAGGGCTCTCTCTGAAAATATAAACAAGGAGCCAAAGTAAGTTTCCAACAAATTTCGAGCAGAGACTTCAAAGCATCAGTGTGCCTCCTTGATGCATGACTCTGGGAGCAAGGAGATGTAGGAGTAGCAGCTTTGTCCAAAAAAAGCCATGTTTATGAGCTGTATACCCTAGGCACAGATATTTCAATATTGGTCTCCAGAAGTCCAGGTGGATGACCAATCCCCTCTGAGACTGGTCCTGGTGCTATTATTGGCACACATTGAGGCAGAGCTGGATAGTGTTTACTTGGAAAATTAGATGTCTCAGTACCCCATTATCAAGCAGCTCAAGAATTTGTGGTATGTTGAACAAATGACCCTTTCAGCATCTCCGCTTTGGAGCTGAGGATGTTGCAGATCCAGTGTCCTGAGTATGTCATAGTGCCATCCATTCCAAAGTCAGAATCAGTGGGTCTGGAGAAGAAATCCAGTCCTAGTCCTTAAGCGTAATTAGCCCAAAAGGCAAAAGAGTCAAGTTTCAGCATACAGAGATTTTTGGCTCCTATGTCAATTAGGGCTGTACTGAATATACATATTTGATCTGATTCGGCCCCGAATACATTATCCCCCAGATTCTGTTAAACGGTGACTAAAGTTGCATGCACAAATCAGCTTAACAAACAAATTAGTGCTGATAATTGGCCATTAACAAGTAATTATCGGCACTAATTGGCACTAATTAGAATTTATGTGCACAACTTTTTAAGCGTATTCTGTAAAGTGGTGTGCGTAAATTCTAATGCATGGATCACAAAAGGGGGCATGGCCGAGTCCTGGGGGTTCCTACAAATTACGCGTATTGTTATAGAATATGCCCGATCAACACCTTAACAAGATACAGGCATCTATACCAGGTTTTAGTTAGTGAAAATGGCTGCACCTAAATTTTAGTCATAGGGACAGGCACTACACGTATTCACTGCACCTAACTTTAGGCAGTTTTTTTCAGCAACAATTTTTTAGGTGCCATTTATAGAATCTAGTCCTATTTGCATTCAAGTTTGAATATGAATAATCCGGGGCTGTACTGTGATAAATCCTACTGAAATAAACAATCTCTGATTTCACATTGCTTCTTTTATTATTTGCTATGTTAAAGCTCACTGCCGTAATCAGTATTTGAATTCAGCCAAATAGCAATTTTCATTATTTGCATTTGGCTGAATAGTAAAACATACTATTCGATACAACACTAATCTCAATGCACTGTCAGACTACCATCAAACCTATGTTCTTGGAGTGAAAGGAGTTCCAAGGGTTCTGCTTATTTTATCAGCAACAAGATAGCAGCTGCGGTAAAGGAGCACTGCCCAGTGAATAGTCATCAGCTTGGCTTGGTCCATACTAAAACTGTTTGGCCTAATGGTTTTTGTAGTTAATATAATTTCCATGGCTTATCTCCGGAAGAAACAAACCTATATCATGCAAGAGGATAGACACAATGAATATGCAAGATTGGGTACCTTCACTATGGTGCCCTGCAGGCACGTGGTAGGATCCTATTCTATAAAGGAACCTAGGCACCTAGGTTCCATTATAGAATAATTAGTGTAACTTTATACAATTCTGGAAACCTTATCTTCAAAAAGATATAAACAGGATGGAATCAGTCCAGAGGGTTACTAAAATGGTATCATCATACCCAACTGAGTATCAACATACCTAATATTTAGACATTCACTTTTATGAAAGCCACAGATCTGGTGTAAGTGTGAGTGCCTAAATGTGGCAGGGATGCGTGTAACTCACAGTATTCTGTAAATTTCACATGTAAGTGGGAGCCCCACCTATACTCCACCCATGCTCTGCCCCTATGAATGCCACCCTTGCACTTATGCCTTATGCAAATTACATGTGTTGATATGGAATGGCACTTAGACGGCATGCTAATATATATGCATGTAAGTGTGTACATATGTGAAAATATGCTGCTATTCTAAATATTTGTGTGTAGTTTATATGTAAATGTTAGCACCTAAGTTATAACATTCCCTTCATAATATATATTCATTTCACTCCTTTTATTATACTTAATGGGCATCATTACCAGATAGTATCTTAAATAAACAAAGCCAATACAGCTGCTAAAATACATATCCAGAATAAAATATCATAAAATTCTATAAAATTCAGTTTAAAAAAACATCAATCTTCACTCCCCTGTTCCCCAGTTCCTTCTTCATGTTTGGCCATAAGACTGAGTACATAGCCAAGCCTTCACGTGCTTTCAGAAAATCCTAAAATCTGAAATTAGTCTTACAGTTCAAAGCAGTGCGTTCCACAATAATGGGGCCATCAATGTGAAAGCCTGATCATGGATCATCTTTAAACAGGGAAATCCAAAAGGAGAAAAATGTAATCTGCAGAAAATATCAAGCAGCCCACAAGAAGCAGAAATCACGTCTTCCAGTGTTGAAAAACCTTTATTCCAATCAGTTTGGAACATACAAAGCCTGATGTGGCCATGTTTCACCTTCCTAGAGGCTCCGCCAGGGGCTTAAACTAAACATCAAAACATATAACAAATTTTCAAATCACAAGTATTTCAAACTTAATGAAGTAAATTAAAATAAGATACACATATATAAATAATAAAACTTATACTACAAATATAAATCTTTCTTCACACAGACTAATTAGTGTAAGTAAATCCATCTTAGCCCACACAGGTTAGTCCACAAAAGACAATAAAATAAATGTTAAAATGGTATCAGTCTTACAGTTCAAAGCAGTTCATTCCATAACAATGGGGCCATCAATATGAAAGCTTGATCATGGATCATCTTTAAAGAGGCCACATTTCCTGGGCAGTTACTAATCTCCTATCCTGGGATGACTGCAGAGAAAAACATCTCAAATCTGAATTTCAAAAATTGTGATTTGGACTTTTTTCAGAGAAAAACATCCACATGCCACTTTATGCCATTTTTTGGATATTTTTCTCTTTTGAAAATGAGCCGCACATTATCTTATGACCCTCAAGGCTAACTTGAAATAATGGGTGTAACACCTTCAGTTTTAACTTGTATTTCATTAGCCAATCTTCAATTACTGAAAGACTCTTTTATAACAACCCTAGTTCCTTTCTGTCATCACCTTTCACTGGCATTACTATTTCAAAATCATTAGCACAACAATAACAAATTAAACCCATCTCTCATATTTTCTTACTGTCCCATCACCACTCTTTGTAATCTATCATTCAGAAATGAAGCAAACCATTTTAACACTATCCCATCCACCCCTATGCCCTATATATCCTATTCAAAAATGCAAGTCTTCGCTAGAAAAGCTAAGAGAAGCTGGAAAAGCTGTCGGGAAAGCAAAGATACAAATGGAAGAAAGACAGCCAGTATGGTAGAACTGGGGGACAAGACATTTTTTTAGATATATAAGTGACAGGAGGAAGTGCCAAAATGGCTCAAGGGTGAAGGGGAGGATAAAGCTGAACTGCTTAACAATTATTTCTGTTTTGTGTTCACAGATAAAAGGCCAAGGGTAGGACCCCAGAAAACAAATGCTAATGAGAATGGATATTTGGTAGACCAGGACCGATTCTCAGAAGACTGTGTTCATGAGGAGCTAGCTAAACTAAAAATAGACAAAGCAATGGGGCCTAATGGAATACATCTGAGGGTGGTCAATGAACTCAGGGACGTTTTGGCGGCTCCATTGTCTGACCTCTTCAATGCTTCCTTAGAGTCTGGAGTGAGCCCAGAGGACCGGAGAAGGGCAGATGTGGTCCCTCTGCACAAGAGTGGAAAGAGGAGGTTGGGAATTACAGAACTTTAAGGTCTGACTTCGGTAGTGAGTAAACTAATGGAAACACTTCTAAAGTGGAGGATTGTCAGGTTTCTAGAATCGAATGGACTGCAGGACCCGAGACAGCATAGTTTCACTAGAGGCAGGTCTTGTCACAGAAATCTGATTGATTTCTTTGTCTGGGAACCCAAACAGTTGGATATAGGAGGGATTCTCAATGTGATGTACTTGGATTTAGCAAAGCCTTCGACACAGTTCTGCACAGACAGCTGATAAATAAACTGAGTGCCCTCGGTATGGGCACTAAAGTGACTGACTGGGTTAAAAACTGGTTAAGTAGAAGGAGACAGAGATTAGTGGTAAATGGAGTTTGCTCCAAGGAAAAGGATGTTATCAGTGGTGTACCACAGGGATCAGTCTATGGGAGAGCTCTTTTTAACATCTTTGTGAGTGATAATGTGGAAGGACTGTCTGGTAAGGTTTGTCTTTTTGTGGACAATACCAAACTTTGTAATAGGATAGACACTCCGGAGGGCATGGATAGTATACTGAGTGATCTGGCAAAGCTTAAAGAATGGTCCAGCAGTTGGCAACTCAGATTGCAAAAATCCAAGGGAAAGGTATAGTATAGGGGGTAAAGTACTTCTGTGTATGAAAGAAGAGCGAGACTTGGGGATGATTGTGTCTGATGATCTCAAGGTGGCCAAACAGGTAGATAAGGTGATAATCAAAGGCAGAAGGATGCTTGGGTACATAGGGAGAGGAATGGTCAGCAGGTATAAAGAGGTGAAAATGCCCTTGTGTAAGTCTCTGGTGAGGCCCCATTTAGAATACTGTATACAATTCTGGAGACCACCCCTACGAAAAGAAAACATCCTGTTGGTCCAGAGGGTGGCTACAAAATTGGTCAATGATCTCTTTCATAAAGCATTTGGGGACAGACTTAAGGATCTCAAAATGTATACTTTGGAAGAAAGGCAGGAGAGAAGGGATATGATAGAGACATTTAAATACCCTCTGTGGCATTAATATACAGGAGGTGAGCCTCTTTCAGTAAATGAAAAAAACTGGAATGAGAGTGCATAGGTTGAAGTTAAGAGGTTATAGACTCAAGAGTAATCTAAGGAAATAGTTTTTCACACAAAGGGTGATGCACACTTGTAATTGCCTCCTGGTGGAGGTGGTGGAGACGAGGATTGTGTCTAAATTTAAGAAAGCATGGGACAGGCATGTGGGGTCTCGTAGGGAAAGAAGGAGATGATTGCTGTGGATGGGCAGACTAGATGGGCCATTTGGTTCTTATCTGACATCATGTTTCTATGATTCTATGACAGCAACAGTGTTTTAGTGCTATGCTTTAATCTGAACCCTGATTAAAATCATCCAAAAAACATAATCGACTCTGTCGCCACTACTTTTCTAATAATTTGCCCAAAAAGGGCAAATTGGATGGTAGTTTATAATTATCCCTAACATTGACAGCCAAATTAGATCCCTTTAACCATGGTCAAACACCAGCATGCTTCAAACCACTAGACACATATCCATTGCATAAAGAGCATTTATAATCTGTTTCAACTTCTCCATGAAGGTCCATCACAGGAGAGACAGACAACATAGCACACCAATTACAGCCAATAACAACATGGATAAAACAGAAAAGGACATACTATGCCATACTTTGTATTGTTGTTTTAATAGTTTTACTGTTCTAAGTGTCTATTGCTTATATCTGACTTATTCTGCCTTAAGTGAATTCCTTCAAAAAGGAGGTAAATTAACCCTATTTAATTAATTAATTTATTTATTGCATTTGTACCCCACATTTTCCCACCTATTTGCAGGCTCAATGTGGCTTACATAGTACCATCAAAGGCGTCTGCCCAGTTGGTGGTTAACAAATACAAAGTTGTATAATTAATAAATAAATAAAGGAGAAAAACACAAGATTGGCCACTGATCATTCTAATCTGGAGGAGAAGGAGAAGATCTTTAAATATGAAGAAATGAAGTCAGAGACCAAGATAATGTGGCAGAAAGATACAGAAATCTTTTCCATTGTATTGGGTGCTACAGGTCTGATTAAAAACCATTTTCAAGTACACCGTGATAGGTTGCTGTACATATTACATCTTATGAACCCCAGAAAAGAAACTCTTTTTGGCATGATGCAATTATTATGGCGAGCCGTAGCAGTAAATATGAGAGACTGAGATCATACTCCATATATTGTAGCTTAAGAGTGAGGTTCCTTAATGTCATAGTATGTGTAAATTTAACCCATTTGGAGATATCACCTCCAATGAAAAACTATCCTACTTTTACCATCTGTAGTCTGCTGCTGTCTTGCTAGCCGTGGACATCCTGAATTTCCTTTTGTGGAGATACGGAGGTAGTGAGGAGCTTTATCTCTTGGCTCCACCACTGTGATATCAACAGGAAGGGTTGGGAATTAGGAAGGTCCCATCACAAGGGAGAGAGACAGCATAGTAGAATTAGAGTAGAATGACCATACTGCTTTTACTGTCTGTAGTCTACTGCTGCCTTACTGGCTTAAATATCCTCAAAACTCCTCACCACGCCTGCAGTTTGGTGTTCCTTGGCTTTGGTCTGCATAACTCTCCTACCTGGTTAATCTCCAATGGCGATGGCTCATCCGAAGCCTGCCTTTAACATCATCCTCCCTCCTACAGATGGTGCAAAGGTGGCTAAGCCAGGCTCATCCCATGAGCCTAGCTGGTTAGGAACCGGGGGGGGGGGGTTAAAATTGGCTAGAAGGCACCAGAAAGCGCCAGAGGAAAATAGGTGACTATCGGCCTGATTGGACAGTTTACTTTTGAAGTATGTCGGTGGGAAATCGGTGTGTGTGTGTGTGTGGGGGGGGGGGGGGGGGGAGTGATGATGCATCTCTCCTGCCCAGCTTTGCCCTCCCTTCAGGCACAAGTAGTGCATTTGGGCCTCCATAGACTGAAAGGATTTTTGTTCCACACCAGACCTGCTTGATGCCCTGGGGAAGGGAGAAGCATAGATTCACTGTTCAATGTGGTTATGCCTGGAAGGAGGAGCCGGAGGAGCTCACAGATTGTCCTTCTGCCTCTTCCTAGGGTTCTAGTTGGAGTGCTCCCTATCGAGATCCTCACAACTGGAACCCCTTAGGGCCTGCAGTCTTGGGATTGGTATGAGTGGGACTACTGCCCTGCTCCGTGGGAGGTGCATGGCCCGTATGGGCATGTTTGGAATTGTTGGGCTGGTGTGTGGCCCCACCATTACTAGGATGTCTTTTTCTTAGCAGGTCCAGATTAATGCGGAGGAGCGTGACAGTGTCTTTCGAAGGTCCAGCAGGCCTACTCAGAGCATCCTGTCCCTGGTCTGTCCAAGAGTGTTCTCCCTCCTTTATCTGTGGCTACTTCATCTGCTCCTTCAGCAAGGTCCACAGCTCTGGCTTCAGTTCTAGCAGATGTTGCGGGAGAGGTTGGGGCTCCCTTTTCTATTCTTCCCTCCAGAATGGCTCTGGTAGCCCCTTCTGTTAATAAAGTTAAAGCAAAAAAAAAAAATCTATGTCTTCTGCTAATGCTAAGAGAAGGAAGTGGAAGAGGGGCAAATTTTCTACTTCTTCATCGAGCTCCAATACTTCCTCTTCTTTCTCTTCTACTTCATCCTCTGATTCTGATTCTTCTCCTGTTCATAGGGATGTCCCTGCTGCTATGGAAAGGGCTGATAGGGGACCTCCAGCTCTCATTGCTTTAACAGAGTTGTGGGAAGTGGTGCCTAGATCCCTGGTGTGAGGAATATGAGGGTGAGAGGGAGAATGAAGGCACATGGAGGAACTTGAGGCTCGAGAGGGAGGGAGACTGGGTAGAGAAAGGAAGGAGGGTCCCCTGGGGGACTGGAGAAAAGGAAAATACTACAATTCCCAGCAGCCCTTGAGTAGGTCCCATGGTAGAAACAGGGACTTCAATCCTCAACAGCCCCCAGAGGAGGTCAGGAGAAGGGCAAGAGAGGGGAGTTGGAAAAACCTGTCCCAGAGAGCCAGGATGAGGGAAGGAGTTTTGAACCTGCCCAATCAAGCAAATGGAGAGCAGCTGAGCAATGGGTGTGGGGAGGAACCTATGGACTGGCAAGGGGAAGAAAAGAGGGAGGAACTAGAACAAGGGGGCCGATGGAGATTGCTGCTCTGACTAAACTGGAAGGAAAGGAGGTAAAACAGGAGAGGGCTGCTCAGGAGGAGAGCCTGGTAGAAGAAGAGAAAAGGTGGCTATCTCACAAGGGGAGCTGAGAGAACAGGTTTACCACGGAAGGGTCATGCGGGTGGTGGTCAGGGTATAATGCTGGCCTGGTTGGGGAGGGACCCTTGCCACTCTCCCTAGGTTGATTTCTTTTGAAAGGGAGAGAGTGGTGGTTTTGGCATAACTGCTATACATGAACTGCTGGGAGTTTGAACCCTTTCTGAACTGCTGTGTTTGGGGAATTGTTTTGCCTAACTGCTGACAGGAACTGTTGGGGAGGGTTTAAACCCTTTCTGGAGCTACTGTGTTTGGAGAATTACTTTGCATACCTGCTATACATGAACTGCTGGGTGTTTTGGGCCCTTTTTGAGCTACTTTGTTTGAAGAATTGCTTTGCATAACTGCTTTATATGAACTGCTGAGATTTTGGAACCTTTTGGGGGTTTTTTTTGTTTTGTTTTGTTTTGAATACTATGCTGTTGAACTACTATGCTTCTTGAGAAATGCTGTGGTGGGAACTACCTTTGGAGGAGCAGCTGACACAAAGGGATTACAATAAAGTATAATGATCTGACCTTGTGGATTGCCATGTGCTCTTTAACAGTGGATTACAGCACACAGCTCAGCTAAAGGGCTGAGGGACTCAAGAGAGCCATACTGTGTCAGACCAGTGGTCCATCTAGCCCAGTATCCTGTTTTCAAAACAGTGGCCAGTGCTATTGAGACAGACATGGGAAGCAACCGCCCGCCCTGGGACCTTTAGCACGGAGCGCCGCCACGACCTGGGTCTTCGACAGGTACCTGGCAGAAACCCAAATCGCAGCAACACTCCACACCACAAACCCAAGGGCAAGAAGCTGCCCCCCACATCTGTCTCAACAGCAGACTATGGACTTTAGACATGGACACAGAGGTCCATTCTTTTATGGTGGGGTATTGTCTAGATCATTTTCTGTTATTGTGACACTTGGACTGCTAGCTGCTGATGGAAGGCAGTCAAGGTTTTTGATTGTGATATAAAAAAATTTCATTTGTAATAGCTTGGATAAATGTTTACCAATAAACAAACCTGCGGCCTGATCTATTCCACCTACTTGTCTCTCTGTTGATTCCCTATAAGTGCATTATAGTATTTAATGCTCCAGTGTGGTAATTGTTATACTTATCTATTATTTGGGTAAGTGGGGAAATTGTCTCATCCGCTGTTAATAGTTTTAAATATCAGGCCTTTTATCTTTAGGCCTATTATTCAGCAGGCCTATCTATTTAGGCACGGCCGCTGAATATGTGGTTCTAAATATAAACATATCCAGTTAAAATAGGATTGCTGTTTGAGAAGCCCAAATAAATGTATATAGTTATCTGGACAGCAGCTGAATGTCATTGCTATTGGGCTAAACTTTAGCCCCACCCTCGGAACACCCTCAGCTCCCTCCTAAATTTAAATGGCTACTTTTTGGCTGGACACTGTTGGGCTCATTTTCGAAAGAGAAGGACGTCCATCTTTCGACATAAATCAGAAGATGGATGTCCTTCTCCCAGGGACGTCCAAATCGGTATATTCGAAACCTGATTTCGGACGTCTCCAACTGCACTCCGTCGCAAGGATGGCCAAAGTTCAAGGGGGTGTGTTGGAAGCGTAGCGAAAGTGGGACTTGGACGTCCTTGGACGTCCTTGACCCATAATCGAAAAAAACAAGGACGTCCCTGACGAACACTTGGAGGTTTTCACCCAGACCTGCTTTTCTTATGACTAAGGCAGAAAAAGGTGCCTGAAATGACCAGATGAACACCGGAGAGAATCGGGGATGATCTCCCGTTACTCCCCCAGTGGCTACTAACCCCCTCCCACCCTCAAAAATCATCTTTAAAAATATATCGTGCCAGCCTCTATGCCAGCCTCAGATGTCATACTCAGGTCCATGACAGCGCATGCAGGTCCCTGGAGCAGTTTTAGTGGGTACCGTAGTGCACTTCAGACAGGCGGACCCAGGCCCATACCCCCCATACCTGTTACATTTGTGGTGGAAACAGCGAGCCCTCCAAAACCCACAACAAACCCACTGTACCCACATCTAGGTGCCCCCTTCCCCCGTACGGGCTGTGGTAGTGGTGTACAGTTGTGGGGAGTGGGTTTTGGGGGGCTCAGCACACAAAGTAAGGGAGCTAAGTACCTGAGAGTAATTTATGAAGTCCACTGCAGTGCCCCCTAGGGTGCCCGGTTGGTGTCCTGGCATGTCAGGGGGACCAGTGCACTACAAATGCTGGCTCCTCCCACGCCCAAATGGCTTGCATTAGGATGTTTTTCACATGGACGTCTTTGGTTTCAAAAATCGCCGAAAGTCAGAAACATCCATGTCTAGGGACGACCAAATCTAGGGACATCCAAATTTAAGGATTTGGACGTCTCTGACGGTATTTTTGAAATGAAAGATGGACATCCATCTTGTTTCAAAAATACGGGTTTCCCCGCCCTGGATTTCGCTGTTTTTCAAGGACGTCCAAATCGCAACTTGTCCAGCCAAAATTTATCTGTTAGCCAGCACATAATTAAAACAAACAAACAAGAATACTCATACGTGGTTAAGCTTGGGTTCAGACTTCATAAGTGCTTTTGAATATCGATCTGTCAGTTTCAGCATAGAAGCTTATTGCAATCACACAAATTATTTAATCATTTGTAGTAGAAGGAAATAATAGTAAACAAAAATATGGTTCAGATGATGAAACCAAAAGGTTGCACTGTTACCCCCTGATATTCAAAACCTGACCAGGAACGGCACCTGGCCAGTTAAATGGCACTTAACTGACTCTCCAGCGATATTTAGTGGGGGATAGCCAGTTATCTCATGCTGAATATCCCCAGTTAACACCTGGCTATTGTAAGTGGCCACATTAGACTACTTAAATAGCTGGAATATCTTTAGCCAGTTTAAAGTTAACCAACTGTCTTTGATAGACATTGCCGGTTAATTTTAAACTGCCTAAAAATAAACCAGATGTTCAATGCTGGTCACTGGAAACGGCCCGGCATTGAATATCCAGGCTGAACACCAACCTCAGGAGTTAGCCGGGCTCCCTCTCACAGTCTGAATGAAGATTGGCCTCTCAAAGTTTTAGCTTTCTTTTGCTGCTTTTTGTTTGAACATAAGTTTCTGAGCACAGGTTTTTGGTAAACATAGCAGAGAAGCGCAAAAATGAGCATTTCATATAATCATTACTGGAAACAATAAGACTAGTGATGTACCCATTTGACATTTCTTGATGTGGACTGCTCAGCACCTTGTCAAAAACATCTCTTAATATAATTAAAAAATGTATTTTGTCTTGTAACGCATTCACTTAATATTCTGCTGCAAGAGAACAAGTGATCTGAAGTTTGTTGAGAATTATGTTAGAGGGGTGTATAATAATAAAATGAATATCAGCATGGCTAATCTATGTTGAGTAGCAGAGTGTGGGAAACTGAGGTACTGGCTATGGCTATGGCTTTTAATATATTCATTTCAAATTGTCTATGTTTTGGGAAAATACCAGCTGGGATAATTAAATCTGCAATTTAAATGTCAAAATCAAACACTGTTTCTGTCAGGACTATCATGCCCAACACAATAATCATTATTGCTTCAGTATATTGTAAGGAAATAGAAACAGACCCCTTTTATGACAATTGCATAAATGGAGTCAGTTTTATTTCATTGTTGATATCGCAAATATGAATAAATATTCAATGCCTGATGTTCAGTAAATAATTCGTAGATATCTGGCCCTTGAAATGTGGGATCAGATTTAATGATTGGGGAAAACTTAGGGCAAAGAGAATGCAATTTTGAAATAGGATATCTTTTGGATTAGGTTTTAATTGTCTGTAGCTTTATGTTGGAAAAAAATTCATAGAAAAACCGTGCAAACAAAATCTTGTACATAAAAAACTGTGAACCACTTACCTAATCCTTAAATTTGTACCTTAGAGACATCTTTAAAAAGGACCTGTAAAGTCTGAAGACTCATGTACAAAGTATTTTTTATGTTAGTCAAATAAATAGTATCATAAACTGTAAAGAGTACAGTTTTTCAGGACCATGAATATATAGGACCTATGAGTGGCAGAATACTTTCTGTACTAAAGTGCTGACTCTAGATGTTGGGGTGCCCTGAGTCTATGTTTGCATTGGTATCCCCCCATCTTGGATACAGGTTTGAAGTATGAACTGCACAGATATCAGGGTTCAAACTGTGAGAATGGCCCCATACTGGAAGGTACCTTTGTTGTCAGATAATTTAATTTTTCCAGTTGATATTTCTTTCTCATTTCTCATTTCCATTTTCTTTTCCTTCACTTTTCCTGTCTTCTTTCTTTCCTCCCCTACATCTGTTTCTGAGATTGAGCCTTCTGTTTCATTTTTTTCTCCATTTTCTCACCTACCTTCTTATGTGCCTATAGCTAGATTTCATTCCTCTTTGATCTTCCTCTTTCATCTTTCATTTTTACCAGTTTTCCATTTCCTACTCTTACATCCCTAGTCCTCCCATTCTCTACCTCTGATTCCACCCCTAGCCTCCTATTTGTACTGTCTTTCAACCATTTTGTAGTCTCTCATTTCTACCCTTGTACTTATCCACTCCCCAGCCTCATCTAGCTTCCTCAGCCTCTCATCCTCTCAGCAGATACAGCTTCTTCTCTATCACACATCCCTTCTTATACCTTACCCTAGATCTATGTTCCCATTCCTCTTTTTACATTCACCAATTCCACCTGCTCTCACTGCCTTCAAAGACTTGGCCTCTGCTTATGTTTCTCAACCTTTCTGTAGTCCTCTATCCCTTTTAATTGCCTCCCAATCCTTCCAGATCCTTCAAACCCTCTTCCTTCCTATTTTTCTACACATAGAGGGGCATAATGGAACGGGGTGCCCAAGTTTTCATGGGGACGTCCTCGCAGGACGTCCTGGCGAAGGGGCGGAGAAACCCGTATTATTGAAACAAGATTGACAGCCATCTTTCGTTTTGATAATACGTTTGGGGACGCCCAAATCTCAACATTTAGGTCGACCTTAGAGATGGTCGTCCCCGATTTTCGGCGATAATGGAAACCGAGGACACCCATCTCAGATACGACCAAATCCAAGCCATTTGGCCATGGGAGGAGCCAGCATTCGTAGTGCACTGGTCCCCCTGACATGCCAGGACACCAACTGGGCACCCTAGGGGGCACTGCAGTGGACTTCAGAAAAAGCTCCCAGGTACATACCTTGTGTGCTGAGCCCCCCAAAACCCACTCCCCACAACTGTACATCACTACCATAGCCCTTATGGGTGAAGGGGGGCACCAAGATGTGGGTACAGTGGGTTTGTGGTGGGTTTTGGAGGGCTCACATTTACCACCACAAGTGTAACATGGGGAGGGGGATGGGCCTGGGTCCGCCTGTCTGAAGTGCACTGCAGTACCCACTAAAACTGCTCCAGGGACCTGCATACTGCTGTCATGGAACTGCGATTTGTGTCGAAAGATGGGCATCCTTTTTCGAAAATAAGCCTGCCAGTCACTGCTGTACTTCCTGTGAAGAAGGATGTGACTGTTTAGTCCTATAAGCCAGATCCCAGGATTTCTGAGATTCAGATTCAGCAATAATCACCAAAGCAGAAGTCTGAGAGGGCATCAATCTTTCAGCAATGACCTCAGAGAGATCCTAAGATGACTGGTAGATCATAGGGTGCAAAATGTGTCATGTAATTGGACAGGCTTCTCTTTCTGATGCTGCCCCACTTGAACCTGATACATATGGCAATGATGTCTATGTCCTGTATCAAAGTTAGTACCATACTGCTTAATGCCAAATGGTGAATCTTGATTACTAGTTCTATCAGTATCATCACTGATGCTAGTATGCCCTAAATACATATACACTCTGCCACTTTCAGACTATGGCGATTGCTCCTGTCCTCCCACCAACCCATCAGGGATATCCCGGTAAGTGCTGGGGGATGAGTTCAGGACTCAGGAATGGGCACTGACTAATTTTTGGATTGATTTTACATTTTGTACCTTCTGTATTACATTTGCTAAGTTATTAATCTACACCAAATAGCCCAATAAAACATTTTTTTCTTTGGGATAACCCCAAAGTGAAGTGTGGTTTATTTTTGTTCTGCTGGGTCTTGGGAAAAGAATTTTCCACAAGCCTAAGGCCCTTAAGAGACTAACTTCCCCCCCTTCCCCTTCCGGGAGGAAAGGATCCTGATCTACATTCTGGCCACCATATCAAATATGTTTGTTTGAAAAGATCTTCCTCTTGTGAAAGCATGTTGCCTAGGATCATATAATCCACAGTCTGAAGTCTGAATATTCTTTCTTTTAGTGGAATTTCAGTTATTTTGCTTACCTCCTCTGCAAGTAGTTATGTATTCATTCCGCATTTTCTAATGTACTTGTCTTTTGCTTTTAGATTACAACCTTTTTTAATACTATGAATGCCATTCATAAGAATTTGTTCAGGGCATTGTTACATTTTCTTAACCAACAGACAATGCAGAGTGTTCATCTTTGTTAACAAAGCAAAATGCCCTGTACTGATCAGCACTACTTCCTGTAGCACACAAAGTTAGTTTGAGTTGTCGTCCAAACAGTAACCAGGTTTCTGAAATCTTATTGGTTCCACATTTATAGGCCTATGCATGGGGGCTCTTGGCAATGCATAGTGGTGTAGCTAGTACTGAATGGGCCACAGGTGCAAAAATTCAGATGAACCCCCTATAACACCATCTCTCCAAGGTACTGGGGGGGGGGGGGGGACCCTTCAGAGCACCAGTAAACAAACCATGCAAAAAGCAAACACATTCCAGACTGCACTGCACACTTTTCCCAAATCCAGCAAAAATAAAACCTGCTTGCCCAACACGTATTAACTATTTGTATTTTTCCTATCTCTCTCTATAAGATGGAGGTAATCTTCTTAGCCTTTTGTACAAAACTCCCCCCCCCCCAAAAAAAACTGTACTGAGGCCCCCCAGTCCTGGAGATCCATGGGTTGTCTCTTCTCCAGAGACACAAAGTCCCAACAATCAGACAAACAGGGTTTGCAAAAAGAAGAGAAAATATTTCATTATTTGACACACCATATGCCCCCTGTTACTTCACAGACTTTCATCCAGCACAAGTTCAGTCTCTAATTAGGACTAGCTCCCAGCCTAACCCAACATATTGCGAGTTCAACTTTGAGGTTCTGCTGTTGACATAAGCGTTGTTATATCTCGGCACATAAGAAGTAGCAACTTCCATTCAGATTCATCATATTAAGAACAATATTACAAGTGGGTGCACTCATTGAACTAAAAGACTCCTGATGCAGGCCACATAGGCTGAAACACAGCTATGTCGAGTCTTGTTCATTTTTCAATAAACAGTTATTTTTATCTGGAGCCTGATCTGCCTTTTTGCGTCATCTTCACTGTTTTGTTTGATGCATTATATTAAAATGCCATTTTGAAGGTTCAAATAAAGTAAATTCTCTGCATTGAAAATGCAGAAAGAAGATCAAATGACTGCCAGCATGATTTAATGGAAAGGTGAAAGAAGAAGAGAAAGCCACAGGATAATTTATCAGAAAATGGAAAGCAAATCCTAAGGAGAAAAATAGGGATTAATATAAGCACTGACAAGTTAAGAACATAAGAATAGCCATACTGGGTCAGATCAATGGTCCATCTAGCCCAGTATCCTGCTTCCAACAATGGAAAAACCAGATTACAAATACCTGGCAGAAACCCAATTAATAGAACCAATCCATGCTACCAATCCCAGGGCAAGCAATGGCTTCCCCCATGTCCATCTCAATAACAGACTATAGATTTTTCCTCCAGGAATTTGTCCAAACCTTTTTTAAACCCAGGTACACTAACTGCTGTTACCACATCCTGTGGCAATGAGTTCCTGAGTTTAACAATTCTTTGAGTGAAAAACAGGTCCTCTTATTGGTTTTACAAGTATTTCCATGCAATTTCGTTGAGGGTCCCCTGATCTTTGTACTTGTTGAATGAGTGAAAAATTGATTTACCCCCACCCGCTCCACACACTCAGGATTTTGTAAATCTCAATCACATCCTCCCCTCAGCCATCTCTTTGACAAGCTGAAGAGCCCTAACTTCTTTAGCCTTTCCTCATATGGGAGCAGTTACACCCCCATTATCATTTTGGTCACTCTTTGAACATTTTCTAATTACGCTATGTCTTTTTTGAGATACAGCAACCAGAATTAAATGCAGTACTCAAGTTGAGGTCACACCATGGAACAATACAGAGGCATTATAATATTTTTGGTCTTTATTTTGCATCCCTCTCCTAATAATTCTTAGCATCCTGTTTGCTTTTCTGGTCGCCACTGCACATTGGGCAGATTTCAGCGTATTGTTTACAATGAGACCTATGTCTTTTTCTTGAGTGCTGACTCCTAAAATGGACCCTAGCATCAGATAACTGTAATTCATAAAAACCCTCCCTTGATATTCAAAGCTATTCAACCGGCCAGACACAGCCACTGACTGGTTAAATAGCATATTGGTGTCTAACCGGCAGTATTCAGCAGGAGATAACCGGTTATCTCCACTGAATATTACTGGTTAATGCCTAGTGCATAACTGGTGATATCGTGTGATTTATCAGGTTAGGTGCTGATATTCAGGGTCTATCTGAATAAATTTAGTGGTGAAATAGGACAACATAAATAGCTGTTCTATTTTTAACTGCTAAAAAGTTAACTGGTTAACGCTGAATATCGACATAACTAGTTAACTTTTTAGTGGTTTAAAAAAATCCCTCAGATATTCAATGCCAGTTGCTGGAAGCGGCCCGGCCTTGAATAGGGTTTAACACCGGCAGCGGACAGCAAAAACACTGCCTGCTGGCAGCTTAATATCAGGCCCCCTATTTCTTATCTTAGCCCACAGAGCATATTACAGTAATTCTCTAATTTACCTCTCTGAATTACTTGTACCTTGCATACCATTCTAAACCCTCCCATCCTCACAGCACACTCTGCTGACAGTTCCTTCACCTTCCAGAATATGGCTGGACAGTATATGTAGGGGAAATCCTTCTGCTCACTTGGCTCCGGTTTTTATGGAATTTTCTTTCTTTAGACTTTAGAAAGGAGTCACCACTTTACAAATTCAAAACTTAAAAAAAAGTGGTTCTTTGTCCAGGCATTTGAGGGCTGAAGGCTTAGAGTTAAATTGGTCATAGGTGCATTTGAATTCATCCTATAGTCTGTTCTTTTCTTCCTGTGTTCTATTCTTTTCTATTTCTTTAAACCCTGATATTGATTTTTGATTTGTTTTTACCTGAAAGATGGTTCAACAAGTTTTTAAATAAACATAAACTGAAAGATCCTTCAGGAAAATAAGAAGTCAAGGGATAGATGGCAGTGCACTAGTGTGGATTAGAAACTGGCTAAAAGACAGAAGGAGTAAATGGTCACTTTTCTAAATGGAAAGTGGAATCTCCCATGGGTCTGTACTGGGCTATTTATCATGTTTATAAATTATCACAAAGCGGCAGATACGACTCTAGCCACCTTGTTATGAGAACTAGATGGACCCTGCTGGTCTTTATCTGCCATCTGTTACTAAGTTACTTTCCTTTTTTTTTTTCAAAGAAGCAGTGACTGAGATGATCAGATTTGCACATCACAAAATCATTAAAACGGCAGAGGACTATGAAGATTTGCAGAAGGATCATGTGAGACTAGGAGACTGGGCTCTAAATGACAGGTACAATTTAATGTGTACAAGTACAAAGTGATGTACATAGAGAAAATAATCCCAACTACAGGTGCAAAATGCTGGGTTCTGAGTTAGGAGTCACTACCCATGAAAAAGATCTTGGAATCATTGTGGACAATATGTTGAAATGTTCAGCCCAGTGTGGCATGGCTGCTAAAAAATAGAATGTTATAGATTATTTGACAAAAAATAGAGAACAAAACTCAGTATATCATTATACCTCTTTATAGATCCGTGGTACGATTGTACCTTGAGTACTGTATGCAGTTTTGTTCATCCCATTTCAAAAAGGATATAATGGAACCAGAAAAATAATAAAGGTGATAGAGCACCTCCCTTATGAAGAATGGCTAAACAGGTCAGCAAGGAAAAGATATGACTGAAAGAGGATATTATGTTTAAAAATCATTTTTATTGATTCCAAAAGGACAGCTAAGAACACAGATGAAATAGGAAGCAGAGATCAACAATACAGTATAAGTACCATTCCCTTATCAGCCCTCTCCACCCCACCATCCCCTACCCCCTTCTCTTTTATCCCTATATGAATAGGGATACATTAATAGTACAGTTGCCATAGAAATGCTAAGAAGCACAATGAAATATTAAGACACAAATTAAGGGAAGTTCAAAATTCTACTATGTGCCACTGTCTCTAAAGTAATCCAAAAAGGTTTGCTGATTTGATGTAATCGAACACCCCGTGGTGAATCCATGTATGAAATACCATGTCGTTCCATGGTAAGCAATTGTATCATTTGCATTCGCCATAAAGTCAATGTAGGATAATCTGCTATAATCTACAACAGTAGAACAGTTTTCTGCACCATCAGCACAGTTCTCTCCAGAAATGATTGTAGTCCCCTCATGGTAGGGCGAGCAATATGATACTGACCAAACAACACATTAGGTAGTATTTTCACCTTACACCACCATTGAAGATGAAAAGCCAGCAAATTTGTCCAAAATTGCATCACCGGGCGAAAAAATCAAAACATGTGGCCCAAGGTAGCCTTGTCAGTCTTGCACTTTGGGCAACAACCATGAGGTTACAACAAAGCTTTAAAAGCTCAGTGTGGTGAAACATAAAAGCACAATAGAAATTTTTATTGTAATTCCCACAAGGTAACATTATCTGTAAGTTTCCTTCCACCAAGTAAGCATTCATGAATCTAATCTGCTGTTATGTCTACATGCAATTCCTCAGTCCATTTCAATGTGCTTTAATCAATTTCATGGGTCGCCTCATGCAAGGCCACATAGAAACATGACG
The DNA here is from genome assembly GCF_901765095.1 of Microcaecilia unicolor. Taxonomy (NCBI): domain Eukaryota; kingdom Metazoa; phylum Chordata; class Amphibia; order Gymnophiona; family Siphonopidae; genus Microcaecilia; species Microcaecilia unicolor. The sequence goes on from NC_044033.1 coordinate 104,870,606, forward strand.
GCAGATAAAGGCCATATGACCCATCCAGTCTGCCCATCCTCTGTAACCCCTAATTCTTCCTGTTCCTAAGCAATCCCATATGCTTATCTCATGCCTTTTTAAATTCTGGAACAGTCCTCAACTCCACCACCTCCACCAGGAGGCCATTCCACGCCTCCACCACCCTTTCTGTGAAATAATACTTCCTTAGGTTACTCCTAAGCCTATTCCCTCTTAACTTTGTCATATGCCCCCTCATTCCAGAGCTCTCCTTCATTTGAAAAAGGCTCTCTTCCTGTACATAAATGCCCTTGAGTTATTTAAATGTTTCTATCATGTCTCCTCTCTCTCTCCTCTCTTCCAGCGTATACATGTTGAGGCTCATAAGCCTGTCCCTATAATTTTTGCATTCAAGACCGCTTACTAATTTCGCAGCCGCCCTCTGGACTGACTCCATCCTGTTTATATCTTTCCGTAGGTGCGGTCTCTAGAACTGCACACAGTACTCCAAATGGGGACTCACTAGAGACTTATACAACGGCACTATCACCTCCTTTTTCTTGCATGTCATGCCTCTCTTTATGCACCCAAGCATCCTTCTGGCTTTGACCGTTGCTTTTTCTACTTGCTTGGAAGCTTTAAGGTCATCAGACACAATCACCCCCAAGTCCCACTCTTCCTTCGTACACTGAAGCACTTCACCCCCTATACTGTACCGTTCCCTCGGATTTTTGCAACCCAAATGCATGACCCTGCATTTTTTGGGATTAAACCTTAGTTGCCAAATATCGGTCCATTCCTCCAGCTTTGCTAGGTCCTTCCTCATGTCAATCATACCCTCCAGGGTGTCCACCCTGTTGCAGAGTTTAGTATCATCCGCAAAGAGACAAAGAGGCTCATTTTCAAAGCACTTAGCCTCCCAAAGTTCCATAGAAACCTATGGAACTTAGCCTCCCAAAGTGCTTTGAAAATATGCCTCAAAGCTTACCAGACAGCCCTTCCGCAATATCACTCACGAAGACGTTAAAAACAGCCGGCCCTAGGACCGATCCCTGTGGGACTCCACTGACGACATCCTTTTCTTCAGAGCAAGCTCCATTTACCACTACCCTCTGTCTCCTACCATTCAACCAATATTTAACCCAATCAGTTACTCTAGGTCCCATACCGAGGGCACTCAATTTATTTATCAGTCGCCTGTGCAGAACCGTGTCAAAGGCTTTGCTGAAATCCAAGTATATCACATCAAGCAGAGCCGACAGAACTTCTCCGAGTTCCTTAAGCACCCTCGGGTGTATCCCATCAGGCCCCATCGCTCTGTCTACTTTTAGTTTGGCAAGCTCCTCACGAACACAGTTCTCCATAAACGGGTCTTGGTCTACCATACATCCATCCCCTTTAGCCTTTGTTTTCTGCAGCTCTACCCCCGGTCTTTAATTTGTGAACACAGAGCTAAAATAATTGTTAAGGAATTCAGCTTTATCCTTATCATCTTCCACATATTTCTCTCCCTCAGCTTTGAGCCTCACAATGCTATTATGGCACTTCCTCTTGTCGCTTACATATCTGAAAAAGGTCTTATCCCCCAATTTTACCGTATTAGCCATCTTTTCCTTCATTTGCCGCTTCGCTTTCCTGATAGCTTTTCCAGCTTCTTTTCGTTTATTTAGGTATTCTCTCCTGTCTTCATCTTTCTGAGTCGTCTTATAACGTGCAAAGGCTAGCCTCCTTACCCTTATCTTTTCAGCTACTACATTTGAGTACCAGAGAGGCCTTCTTTTCCTCTTACTTTTATGTAATTTTCTAACATAAAGGTTAGTTGCCTTTAATATAGCTCCTTTCAGTCTTGTCCATTGCTGTTCTACATCCTTCAGCTGTTCCCATCCCGCTAACTGTTCCTTCAGAAATTCCCCCATCTCGGCAAAGTTAGTTCTTTTGAAATCCAGGACCTTCAATCTTGAATGAGCCCTCTCATCTGTTTTAATATTGAACCATACCATACGATGATCACTAGATGCCAAATGGTCTGCCACCTTGACGTCAGAAACGTACTCTCCATTTGTAAGCACCAGGTCAAGAACAGCTCCATCCCACGTTGGTTCCGTTACCCACTGCTGGAACAATTCTTCCTGTAGGGAATCTAAGATCTCTTTGCTTCTAGATGACCCTGCACCGGGACACCCCAATCAACCTCCGACATATTGAAGTCACCTATCAGTAGTATTTCCCCTTTCCTAGGTATCTTATGGATGTCTTCAATTAAGTCCCTGTCCATTTCCTCCGACTGTTAGGGTGATCTGTATATCACTCCGATATAGATACATTTTCCATTTCCTCTTTCCAGTTTAACCCACAGCGCTTCTTCCATACCCCACACGTCCTGCAGTTCTGTCACTTGGATACAATTCTTAGCATATAATGCCACACCTCCACCCTTTTTTCCTACATTCCTGAATAGATTATAGCCACCGTGACAGCCACTAAATCCAAGACCGCTTCCATCATTGTAGCCTCAAGATCTAGAAGTTTGTTTCCCATACTAAGGGCATTGGTATACAAGGTTCTCCAGATTTTACTCTTTTTATTCTCTTCTATAGAGGTATTAGATTTCCTACCTTCCTTGGGGTTAATTATGGCTTCGTGGCCTTTTATACCCATCCCCATCAATTTTAGTTTAAAGCCCTCTTTAGTACTTTAGCCAGCCTGTTGCTGAAGAGACTCCTTCCTGTCCTTGACAGATGGACACCATCACCATTCAGTACCTCTTGGAAAATCATCCCATGGTCTACGAAACCAAAGCACTCTTGTCGGCACCAACCACGCAGCCACGCATTTATCTCCAAGGTGCAAGCTACTCTCATTAGACCTTTACCTTCGACAGGGAGGATCGATGAGAACACTGCCTGCGCACCTAGATGCTTCACCCTCTGTCCCAAAGCCACAAAGTCTCATATGATATGTTCAGTTGGATATTTAGCTGTATCATTTGTGCCAACATGGATGAGTAGCATAGGAGCGTGGTCCGTAGGCTTGATGAGTCTAGGCAATCTTTCCACAATATCGCAAATCTTGGCACCAGGCAGACGAAGTGGGACATGCTGTTGAGAACCAAAAGTGTAGGCAGTGGTTAAAATTTCATTCACTTTGCCAGTTAAATAAGGCATAGGAAGACTATGAATATAATGTTGTAGTTAAAGATATGCAAAGACATCAGTCTGTGGTAGAGATAACTCAGCCTGAAGTTCCATAAAGGTCTTTAAGCCACCCTCTACACTGAGAAATTGACAAAGATAACATACTCCTTTGGCCTCCCAATTTAGGAAGGTTTGGCTATCACAGCCCAGTGGAAAAGCTGGATTATTTCTGATAGGCAAATACGGTGTACATGTCAAAGAAAGTTTGTGAAAAGTACAAACCCACCTCCACGCCTTATGTAGGGGGTTGTAACAATAAATAATCATTTAACTCCACAGGTAGTTTCCCAAGAAGCGCATACCGCAATGAACTAAAATGATAATGGGGAAGTTGATATAATTCTAAAGAGGTCACTGAAAAATCCTCTCTACCCATAAACCAGTCATTGATATGGTGCATACAGCTCACAATCCATTAATAGCAAAGGATCAATATGCCGAATCCCCCCTTTCTAGGTTTTAATATATGGAACACAGGCAGTTGAGGTTGTTTACCCCTTCACAGAAATCTCTGGAGTTATTTCATCAAAAGCTTTGCAACTTTCACCCTAAAGTATAGAGGAAGGATCTGGAATAGGTATAACATTTTGGAGATTAACATCATGTTGTAAAGGTGTACTTTCACCATTAATGACAAAGGTAATGTTTGCCAGAGTTGTAATTTAAAATCTCTGGGCAATGCATGAAGTTTACTCAAATCTGCTGGAATATTAATACCCAAATATTTAAAATGCGTTGTAGCCCAGGTACAAAGGAAGAGGCAAGTCCAATCAAAACGTACCTCTGGAAGAACAGATAACGCTATTGACTTTTGATAATTTAGACTAAATACAGACAGCCGCCAATAACTGTAGTAGTGGTGACAGAGACTCCTGTGGATTTGACAATAATACAAGTAAATCATCTGCAAATGCCAATATATTGAGATGTGTATTTTTCAGCTCCATGCCCCGTACCTCCTCAGAACCTCTGATGACACATAGCAAGGGTTCTAAGGATAATAAAAATAACAAAGGGGACAAGGGACACCCCCTGTTGGGTACCCAACTGTATGGGAAAAGAATTTGTACACAACCCATTGACAAGAAAAGAAGAGATAGGAGAAGAATAAAGGACCTTGATCGCTGCCAAGAACCATCCAAAAAGCCCCACATGTTGTAAAGTAGAAAACAAGTAATACCAGTTTACCTCATCAAAGGCTTTCTTCACGTCTAAATTTAAGTGCAAGAAGGCATCTCAAACGAGATATCAATATCTTGCGCACATTGAGAACAGAATGCTTTTCCCTCACAAAGCCCCTTGATCCTCTGAGATAAGTTCAGGCAAATAGGCAGCCAGCCTGTTTAGATAGCAATTTAACATCCACATTAAGTAGGGAAATTGGGTGATAAGAACTAGGGACTTCGAGGGGCTTCCCAAATTTCAGAATAAGACTAATGATAGCAGTATTCACATGGCGGAGAAAAGAACCCTGTTGCACCATTGTGTTGTAATATGTCAGCAGCGGCCCATAAAGTTGACTTTGAAGCAATTTATAGAACTCCTCCATGTAACCATTTGGGCCAGGGGACTTGTTATTCTTCAGTGATTTTATAGCTTTTTACAACTCCTTAGGTTGTAAGAGGGCATCAAGATAGGCAAATCTTGTTCTGAAAGATCGGGTAAACCCGAGCATTATACTTGATCAGGGAGGGACTCTACAGGAAACTTGTAAAGGTTACTAAAATAATCAAAGAAAATAACAGCCACATCTACCGGTTTAGATTTGATTTCCCCTGTAGGGGCTTGTAGGGACTTAATGAAACATGGGCCACCCCATGCCTTAACTACCCTAGCCAACAACTACTACTACTACTACTATTTAGCATTTCTATAGCGCTACAAGGCATACGCAGCGTTGCACAAACATAGAAGAAAGACAGTCCCTGCTCAAAGAGCTTACAATCTAATAGACAAAAAATAAATAAAGTAAGCAAATCAAATCAATTAATGTGAACGGGAAGGAAGAGAGGAGCTCTTGGCACCAGGCAGACGAAGTGGGACATGCTGTTGAGAACCAAAAGTGTAGGCAGTGGTTAAAATTTCATTCACTTTGCCAGTTAAGAGAGGAGGTGTACAAATTCTTTTCCCATACAGTTGGGTACCCAACAGGGGGTGTCCCTTGTCCCCTTTGTTATTTTTATTATCCTTAGAACCCTTGCTATGTGTCATCAGAGGTTCTGAGGAGGTACGGGGCATGGAGCTGAAATTTACACTTTCTATAAATGGTCACTTTAGTGTCCCATGCATGTAAACAAGAGTTTAGGGCAGTACAAGTAGACTACAAAGTTTCAAAGTTAGCTGCTGTGGGAGTACTGGTGTAAATTCTTCTCACCTTTCGCAATGCTTTCTCCAAGACCACTATACCTTGCATACATTTATTTGCTGCATGCACTGACATAAGCTATCAAATCTCCCCGCAAGACCACTTTGGCTGTTTCCCAAAACAACAGGTGGTCATCCATATGCTATTGATTATTTTGAAAGAAATCCTCCCATTTCTGTAATAGATATTTAGAGGAGTCCTCATTGGTAAATAGGTAAAATCTCCAATGACTCTGTTGATGAAAGTGAGCATCTAAGGCTAAGTCAATTCAAATCATAGAATGGTCTGAAATTTCCTCAGGTCTAATGGCTGCAGACTGAACCACAGGAAAATAAGTATCAGTAATAAATATGTAATCTAGATGAGAACAGGTTCGATGGGCTTTAGACACGAGTATAAACTCGGATGTAAAAGTCACAAGCAGGCTTATTTTTGAAAGAGAAGGGCACCCATGTTTCGACACAAATCGGGAGATGGGCGTCCTTCTCTCAGGGTCGCCCAAGTTGGCATAATTGAAAGCTGATTTTGGGTGTCCCCAACTGCTTCCCGTCACGGGGATGACCAAAGTTCCCTGGGGGCGTGTTGGAGGTGTAGCGAAGGCGGGACTGGGTCATGCCTAACAGATGGGCATCCTCCAGCAATAATAGAAAAAAGAAGGGCGTCTCTGATGAGCACTTGGTCGACTTGGTCCATTTTTTCTTACGACAAAGCCTCAAAAAGGTGCCCGAACTGACCAGATGACCACTGGAGGGAATCGGGGATGACCTCCCCTGGCTCCCCCAGTGGTGACTAACCCCCTCCCACCCTGAAAAAGCAACTTTTTTTTTTTTTTTGCCAGCGTCAAATATCATACTCAGGTCCATTGCAGCAGTATGCAGGTCCCTGGGGGGGGGGGGGGGGGGGTGTCAGCGGAGGCATAGCGAAGGCATGGACGTCCTTCTTTCAAACATTTTGAACATCCTGAACTTCCCTCCCCCACAGGGACGGCCAAATTTCAAGGGAGTGGAGTGGAGGAGTGGCCTAGTGGTTACAGCACTGGCCTTACAACCCAGAGGTGGCTGGCTCAAATCCCACTGCTGCTACTTGTGATCCAAAATCCAAATAACGGGGGTCGGAGGCATAACAAAGGCATGGACGTCCTTCTCACAGAAACATCCACATTTTGGACGTCCTTCTCACAGAAACATCCACATTTTGGACGTCCTCAACTGCCCGTCACAGGGACAGAGGCCTAAAGAAGGCGCCTAATACTTGGACGTCCTTCACCCATACTAAAAAAAAAAGACGGAAATTTATTTAAGGTTGTAGATGGCTATTATACACGCAGCTTGTTTGCGTGTATGAAGCCGTCTTTGGCATGCGCAGAGCAGCCACGCATAATGCTTGGCTGCTCTGCTCTGGCTTCCCCTCCTTAGGAAGGAAATTGTGTGCAAATGAGCTAACAGCTAGCAGCTCATTTGCATGCGATTTCCTTCATGCATGCCCGTTCCTTTCCGAATCGCTAAGGGAAGGGTTTTTTTCCGTTCAGTTAGTGCATCAGTTAGTCCACTGCAGTGCCCCCTAGAGTGCCTGGTTGTTGTCCTGGCATGTCAGGGGGACCAGTGCACTATGAATGCTGGCTCCTCCCATGACCAAATGAGTTGGATTTGGTCGTTTTTGAGATGGGCATCCTCGGTTTCCATTATCGCCGAAAACCGGGGACGACCATCTCTAAGGTCGACCTAAATGTTGACATTTGGGCGTCCTTGACCGTATTATCGAAACGAAAGATGGACGCCCATCTTGTTTTGATAATACGGGTTTCCCCACCCCTTTACAGAGCCATCCTGTGAAGACGGCCCCAGGAAAACTTGGGCGCCCTGTTCGATTATGTCCCTCCACAGGTCTACTAGGGATAAGGATTTACAAAAATATAGTAAGCAAGAGTTGTGAATCTAGGGCCAAATTAAAGTCTCCTGCAACTAGTAAATGGCCTTGAACATGATGATGATGATAAATCAATCAAGGATATATAAAAAGAAGAGCCATAATGATTGGGACCAAAACATTTAGGAGATGGTATGTTTGGCCCTGTATGGACAACTTAACCAATAAAAATCTACCTTCCCCATCTTTGGCCACTAGATTTATTTTGCAGGCCAATGTCTTCCCAATCACGGGTAGAATCTTCAACATCAGAGACACATTGCTCCAAGACAGTAGTACGGCGGGTAGTTTCCAACAAAAGCATCTCCAAGGATGCCATCTGTCCCAATATCTTGGCTAAATGGGGATCTAAAGCCTGCACCACAGCCGAAGTAAGTTGTGTAATGTGTTCCTCTGTTAAGGGCAGAGTTGGGGCCACATCCTCTGCCATCTTGTTTTCAGCTTGGCGCAGTTTCTCTTTCTCTTTTTTTCTGTTTAGAAGCCATAGATTCATCCGACTAACAAATCTGTTCATATGATTTTCTTGTAATAAGAGAGTGCAAAATTTGTGATACCAACTGGTTGAAGCCATCAAGAAAATAGTGGGATAGAGCGAAGGTCCGAAAGCAAGCCAGAAACAACAACCTGCTTCCCTCACTGCATCACGTGATCTCATCCTGAAAGGGGATATTATAGGAGTTTATAAAATTATGAGTGAGGTGGAATGATTAAATATGGAACAGTTTAACCCTTCAAACACGACTAAAATAAAAGGACATGGCAAGGAAATAACCATCAAACTAAAAAAAATAATAGAAAGCATTTTGCACACAGTAACACAGTTAAACTGTGGAATCTGTTGCTGAAGAATGTGATCGAAGCAAGTAATACAGTACGGTTCAAAAGAGGTTTGGACAAGTTTTTGGAATAAATATCTACATAAAATTATCAGCCAGGAAGATTTGGAAAGGCATTTTTTATTGCCTGAAATGAACTATGAGAAACTGATCTACTTTTTGCAATCTGCTGGAAAGGTATTATACATAAGGCTATAATATCTACCATAGCTGAATTCAACCCACCTTGAGCTACTACTAAAGAAAGGTGTGAACTAAATCCAAAACCCCTTCTCTTCCTTCTAAGATATGTAAGAAAGCCATTCCAATGTCTGTTTTCTTCTTTCCTTGACCTCCCTATTTTACTTCAGCTTCTTCTCCTGTGGTCTAGTTGCTTTCCTGTTTCTCCCATCAGCACTGACATCCAACCCCATGTTTCAGACTTCTTTTCATACAGTTTGCAAGCAAGGAGAAGGAGCGATAAAGCAAAGAGGATTGAAATTGCTCAATTTGGCAAATATGTTGTGCAGGCAGACAGTGAGGATGTTAACTTTCATGCACATTCACTGAGGCTGTTTTAGCAATTGTGCTAAAAAATGGTGTATTATATATAAAGAATTCCATTTTAGAAGATGTGTACAAATAATGGCATTAATACACATAGATGGCATACAGCTGTGTATTCCAATTTTACAATGCTGCTAATTACATGTATAGATGCCATGGGATGCACAGATTCAAATAGGTAAATTCTGGCTATGTTTTAGTAGTTCAAAAATTTATGGACCAGATTCAGTAAATGGTGCCCAAATTTGGGAGGCAGAAAAAAACAGAACCCAGTGCTATACTATAAAGAGCGCTCCAGGTTGAGCGTCCCTTTACAGAATAGTGCATAGTGCTGATTCTTTTTTTTTTTTTTTTTTAATCATTTATTTATACATTTTGCAAAATTGTACAAAACCAAATTTAAACATCACTTTTCTCCAAAATATAACATTCTAACACGCATACATAGTCTCCTTGTCTGATTCATTTCCCATAAAATGTCTTCTGATATTTCACTTAATATCCCCCCTCCCTTTCCCACCTTCCCCCCTCCCTCCCTTACTAAGTATGTGGCATTAGGATTCCACAGAGGTTTCCCTCCAGGCTGTGTAAGATTCCCAAGTCTTTAGGTACTTAGCCATATGTCCTGTCCTCATAGCTGTGAGTTTAGACATTAATTGAATGTACTCCAATTTTCCTAATACAGTTGATATGTCTGGCAATCTCGGCTTCCTCCATGCTGCTGCTAATACTAATTTGCCCGCCACAAATGTTTGTATGGCAAATTGATGTATATGCCTTGGTACCTTGGGCGGCCGAAGATGCAGCAAACAGTATTCCATTTTCTGTTGATATTGTATAGCAGTCACTGAGCTGATAAAGTCTATGATGCTTGCCCAGTATCTTTGTGCATATATACATGACCACCAAACATGAAACATATCCCCATCTTCCCCACATTCTCGCCAACAACTTGCCGAGCTTGATCTGAACATTTTAGCCAAGGTGGGTGTATAGTACCAGCTATATAATATTTTATGTCCATTTTCCACCATCTTGCTGGACACCGATACCCGGAGCAAGGACTTAAATATCTGTACCCAGTGGGGGATCATATGTTGTTCCTATTGCTATAGTGCTGATTCTAACGCTTAAATTTGTGTGCCAGGACTTATGCCAGCTGAAATCAGGTGTACTTCCTAGTGTCCAATTTGGGCACATATCCATAGTATTCTATAACACTATGTGCAAATTTATGGAATGCCCTGACTCACCCATGGCCACACCCCATTTTGGCATATAGAATGACGTATGCGCAAATCCAAATTTGTGCTAATTAACATCAGTGATTGTTAGCACCCGATTGTTGATGTTAATTGGCTCATTACCCAATTTAATTGTGCACACATTTCAGGATCATGCCCAAATTTAGGCGTGCACATTTGAGCACCTTTTACAGAATCTGGGGGTATGTGTACAGAAATACATGTATATTTTAAAAAATGTCCCCATTGGTTTATATAGCTTTTTTGTGTCACACACATCAAGAGTCAGCTAACTGCTTGTTTCAACCAGGATCAAGGCTTTAGAGTAGAAATTGAGGGAGCTAATCAGAGTATTTGTATAATTTGCTCTGGTATTTAAAATGTAATATTTGTAATCCACATCATATCCTTTAAAGGGATCTAACTAGCCATGCAAAGCTACATAAAAGCAAAGCAATCAAAAATAAATAGGTTACATCTTCAAGTAATTATGCCGCACATCTATAGTTATTACAAAGAATTATTAGTGTCAGTAACATAAATATAAGGTTACCACAGTAACACCATAGAAGCTCTTAAAAATTCAATAACCTATCCTGAAGAATAGTTTCTGAAGATTTTGGGAATCATTTTATTTTTTTTATATTTTATATTTACTGAGTTTCAGATATAAATATAAGATTGCTCTTGAAACAGAAACTGTTGCCTTTTCCTCTGGGTAGAGTGAGCTACATCTGGAAAAATACAGATTTGAAGTCCACAAAACTTAGGGCCCTGTTTACTAAGGCGAGTTAGCATTTATAACTCGCCCTCAATTAGCACATGCGCTAACCATGTAGGTGCCTACAGGGATATTATAACTCAATTGCTAGCACACTATCTGGTCTTTATACTGGATTCCAAAATGCAACATCACTGCCACTTTGATTTCTCATTCAGTATATTTCCGATTATATAAAGTACTTTATATAATTGGAAATATACTGAATGAGAAATCAAAGTGGCAGTGATTGAGATATATCTATGAGAAGGGAGGTTAAAAGGATTTTGAACTGGATGTGAAGAAGCATTTGCTATACGGATATTCTAGGCATGTACATGGTTAACTCGCATTAAAGATGCTAACGTGCCTATAAAGCAGCTTAGTAAATAGGGCCCTGAAAGTCTTCATGTGAGAAAAAAAGTCCTCAAAACCCAATCACAATCAGAATCAAGAGATAAAGTCACAATCAAGGTTGAGGGTACAGCCTGCGATTCAATTGATATTTCCAAAAAAGTTGTTAATCCCATACCTTTCATGGGTGCTAGTGGGTTGAGTGAATCCACCGAAACCCCTGGTTGTGGGGGTGATTTTAATTTCATTGGGAAACAGTACGCTTTGAATATCAGTGGAATTGAAAGTACCTCCACTATGTAATTTCTAAACATCTCCTTAAGTGAGATATTAACCACCCTGGAAGCAATTATTAAACAAAGCTTCTTGTTTTTTAGAACATTTTCCATAGTTTCAAGCTTCATCAAAGCAGAACTATGCTGAAAAGCGGATTCTGCCTTAGTTTCAAGTAACTAAACATGATGCTCAATGTTTTTAAACTCCTGTTCCTGAAGGTTTTGCATGGAGGTAAAACCTTGTATTTCTGAATTTGCCACTGTAAACTAAGAAGTCAAACCTCACCCAACTATTCAATTGCTGACCAAATCAAGTTCAAGAATATCGAGGGTTGCAATGAAAATGCGAATGTTTGAGGAGTCTCTGTTTCCTTCACTTTGCTTGCCTTGATCCCAGGAGGTGGCCGGGACTCTCTCTCAGCCAGATTGTCAGCCCTTCTGATTAACTCAGCTGACACTGCCGCACTAGCAGCCCTTCCTGGAGCTTGAACCAAAAACGGCAAGGCATCAGGGGAAACAGTTCTTCTGGCAGCTCGGTCGTGGGGGGCTGTCCGGTGGCTGGGTTCGGGGAGGGTCTGCATGGCGGCTGGGTTTGGGGGGAGGCTGTCCGGCAGCTGCGTTCAGAGGGCTGCCCAGCGACTAGGTTCAGGGTCTGCCCGGAGGCTGTTGGGGGGGGGGGGGTTGTCCAGCAACAGGGTTTGGAGGGTTGCTTGGTGGCTAGGTTTGGGGGCTGCCCGGTGGTTGAGTCAGTGGATGGGGCTGCCTGGATGTTGGGTTTGGGAGCTTCCTGGCAGCTGGGTTGGGGGAAGACTATCCTCTGCCTGGGGACAATGAGGTTTCCAATGCCAAGGGAGATGCCTCTAATCTGGGCTCCTTTGGCATTCCCAGCAGTATTTCTCCAAGAGTCTGCATCAGATTTGAGTGGAGAAGCTGACGATCTATAGGGCCCAAGGCAGGTGAAGCAATTGAGACAGCATTACTCCTGTGGCTGCCTCTTTCCTCATCTTCCCCATATTAAGGTAAAAATTAACTCCTAGGCAAATGCTCACAATGTGCCATCTGCCATCTTGCTCCTCCCCTCAGAAACTTGGCTTTCTGATCGAGAATAATTTTATAACAGGTCACCTATGGGTGAAAAGAAACTATGGACTTATTTTTATAAAATTACCTCACCAAACTCTCAGAAGTTATGACTAAAAAGAAGACATGGCCATTTAAGCCTGCTCAAAAGCAGGTAAAGTATAAATGTTAATGTATAAAGTATGTGCATATGTACATATTTTATAAACTACATGCATAAAGCACAACTCTGCCTGCACTCTGCTCAAACTCCACCCCTGAACACACCTACACCCAGTCACATAAAAGTGCTCATGTTCTTATCAGCACACAAACGTTGTGCATAAAAGAGGTTTTAAGCCCCAAACTGCTCAAATAGTCATGTTTTGAGTTTTTTCCTAAATAGCTGCTAAGAATTTTCATTTTTGTAATTCATATGGTATATGGTCCAGACCTTCTATGCTTTTGACACTACAAATGTAAAAATGGAATTTGGCCACTATTTTATGTTTCATTTTCTGAAATACAGCACTTACACATCCACTTGCCAATGCTTACACGTATAGGTTGCATGTACAAACCGCCATGATGCTGTTCGTCTGTTGCATGTGCATTTAAAAAAATGTTTGCTTCCTCTGCACATTTTGGGGGTAATGCCATAAAAGTATGCCTATATATTGCCACTCAGGGGGCAACTGAAAGGCATATATCTTGTAAAGCAAAATGGGTGCCTACTTTCTTTTATAGAATTCTAGTGTAGCCAGGTATATATCTGCATATGCATTTAGGCATGAACACTTATGCCAGCCATGGAGCTGGCATAAATGTGGGCACCTAAAAGCCAGTGATTACACATATACTGCTGGATTCTATATAGCGCACCTAGAGATCTGTGCCAAATTCCAGGTGTATTCTATAACAAGGTGCATAAGTTAATTGGCTTAACAAGCTAATCAACGTTGATAACAGTACTTAACAAGCATTAATGAGCACTAATTGGCAATAATTAGAATTTACATGCACAACTCGCTAAGCGTATTCTATAATGAACTGCACCTAAATTCTAATGTGCGTAGGTCAAAAGGGGCTTGGCTATGGGCAAGGAAATGGGCATTTCATATGCATTTCAAAATTTACACGCATAGTTATAGAATATGTCCCAGTGCGCATAAATCTGTGTGTAGGGATTTACGCTACATTTTTGTTGGTGTAAATGGAGATGCATAGTTTTAAGCACTGGGATATTAACTAAGCATGTTCTATACACCGCGCCTAAATCTAGGTGCCGTTTATAGAATACGCTTAGGCAGAAATGTTTACCGCATGGATTTTTTAGGCACCTTATATAGAATCTGGCCCATAACTTATATAAACTATGCATGTAAATTTGCACCCCACTCATGCTTCACCCAGCGTCCATCTGAAAACTAAGCACTATGTAAGATACATATTTAGAGAATAGTGCTTAGGCGCAAATTCACTTATACATGCATATCTGCTCACATCTGCACATTATTTGTTAGTATTCTGAACATTTATGTGCCTAATTGGTATTTAAATGCTAGCATCTACTTCATAAACTTACTCCCTCTGTGAAATGCATTTCTCATAGACCTTATATGTATGTTAGAAAAGGTTCTGTGTTTAGCAGCCTCTTTTCTGACCTCGTCACAAAAACTGAACTTAATATGTCATAATAGAGTATATATTAAAATTTTAAGAGCAGAAGACAAAATTTTTTACTGTGAGTTCTAATGCCTAGTATTGAAAGTGTGTTCCACACCGACCATAATCACTCTTAATGGATTAAGATGCATTATATCATATTTAGTCATGTGCATGCAATTTTAGTAAAGCAATGACCTAAGTATTAGTCTATTCAATTTCTTGATTTTAAAAGCTGTCTTACAGGAAAGCAAGAGCACATTACAGTACTCTGAAAGACTACTGCACACACTGGATACAATAATCATCATAATAGCATGGTCCTGGAGAGTCTTATTGCTACTGTGCTACCATGCCATAAAATAAGTGAAATGGAAGGAAAGAGGTTTTAAAATCACCCTTCCATTTACTGTATATTATTGGCATATTCATGGGATTGCCATTAGCAAAACAGAGTTTGATTTTAAAAAGATATATTCCTCTGCTCGTGTTTAGAATTTTATAACTAATTTCTCACATAAAATATTAAAATAAAATATTTGAACCACTATTCCCAGATTCACAAAACTTGAATAAGCATTTAAGCCATCAAATAATTATATTAGCAGAGGGAGACAGAGGCAGGCTAACTAAGGCCATTGGGGCAAACCATGGATAACATTTCAGGTGCTGCTCTGTTCCACACTGCCACCCCTGCCTCTGTTTTCCTATGTTGTTATCTGTTTGGCTGAACCACAGTGTCTTTTCTTTGGTCTGCTCAACAAGGGAGAAAGAGATTAAGAGCAAGAGATAGAAGCTTGCTGGAAAGGAAAAGAAGCATCATGGATTATGTCTCAGCTCCCACAGCTGCCGGGGAGGCGAGGGAGAATGACAACAAACCAAACAGTATCAGGGGTCACAAAGAATATGCTGTGAAAAAGTAAAAGTCCAGACTCTGGACAGGAAGCAAAGGCAGGGATCAGAGGGAAAGAATGCAAAGGGAACACATGATTGATTGCTCTTGGAACTAATAAGAAGATTATACAAGTTTTAATAAAATAAAATAAAGTGCATGCTAGACTATCTTCCCAGCCTAATTACAAGATTGTGCACAACAATGTGCAATATCAATCAAAAAATGCCTCGCGATACTTCATAGATGGTGAAGCTTGCAGTGGGATAGGCTTGGGCTAACAAAGAAAATTATTGAAGTAGAGTTGTCATCCTATAGTTGATGGATATCAACAGTATCTTTGTTGCCACTCTACAGATAATAGAACAGCCAGGTCACTCGGTGTCACCCCAGGGGAGAACCCAGTCAGTCTCCCTTGTAGTTATATTAAGGGGAGGAAGATGATACCTCCTTCATTCCTCAGATGACAGCTATGGTGGTACTCTTGGGTCAAGTCTTCCTGCTCCCCCCACCAGAGGGTGGCCTGTGGGGTTGTGGAGGGATGCAGGGTTATGTGCAGAAATTCTTTGCCTATCCTTATTTGCATAAGCCAGTAGGGACTGAAAAGCAGGGCAGGACAGAGGGGTCATATGCAAAAACACACAGTCGTTCAATGGTGGAGCCAATCCTGTCCACCACCTATTTCCAAGACAGCCCATGATTCTTCCCCCCTCATAGTGGCTTTCCCTTTCTGGATCTTTTTCCCTGCACAGTCTCTGTCCCATATGTTTAATCGTCATAATATCACACAGCAAATTTTTTTGTTGTTTTACATAGGGCACCACCCTTGACTGGGCCTCTGAGGGAAAGTTCCTCCTACTTATGGTTCCCAACCAGATTTCCGAGGATGACTCCTCAGCCTCTGGTGCAAGTAAAAATTGCTGTGTGCTGATGTCATGCTTTGTGAAAAAAAGTTTGCTTACCTTGGTCTAAGATGTGTTGAATCTACTTCTAAGTTGTCCAATTGTTACAGTTTTCTCTAACAAAAACATAGAACATGATGGCAGTAAAAAATTATACAACTCATCCAGCCTACCTATGCATTCCTCCAGCTCAGCTCTATAATCCCTTCCTCTTCCTCAGATTTGTGCTTGTCCCATGCTTTCTTGAATTCTGATACTGTTCACTTGGAAGCTGCTCCATGAGTCTCCCTCCAACCCCCTTCTGTAAAGTGAAGTTACTCACTTGTAGCAGGTGTTCTTCGAGGACAGTAGGCCAAGAATTCTCACAACACGGTGATGTCCCCTGACACAGCCTCAGTGCAGACACTACCCAGTATTCCTATCTCTATAAGAAGCCTTTGGTAGGTCTGGGCAGTGCATGTATGAGTGCCTTTCTATTTTCACGAGTTGTGCGGGACCTAAAGTGGGAACCAAACGCATAAACCCCCTGATGTTCTGCCAGCGATGGTCAGCGTTTAAAAAAAATGCTTACCATTGCCGGCTAAATTAGCCCCCAATATTCAATGCCAGGCCATGTCTGGGCACCGGCATTAAATATTGGGGGTTAAATGTAGGTGGGATGGGCACTGGAGCTTATGTGGGCCCGGCCGATATTCAGCCGAGGCTGCATAAGAAAGTTATGCAGGTGCTGGTACCTGCATAACTATTTTTTGTAACTGAAACCCTCCTAATCCCCCACCCAGCCTCTAATATCCCCTCTCCCTCCTAACCCCCCTCCCAGCTGCAATGCCCTAAGTCCCTCCTCTCCTCCTCCGAGCACCCAACCTTGAAATTCCTTCGACCTGCTATAATGAAATTTTTGAGGTATACGCAGACTCTGCAGATTTTAATGGCAGCCAGAGTGCAAGCTCCTATTATTTGAAAAGGCAACAAAATCTTTATCATGCCTGTTGTCATCAAAATTACTGCAAACAAGCGTAAACAATTCTTGGCATTGCACCTAGAAGATAAATGCCCAGTATGGTTTATTCTATCCAGCTAGAATGAGGATCACAATAAACAATATAGCTAAGAATGTTGATGATTTCTCTGATCATATAGCATACTTACACCAACAGGAGCTACTTAGCATGGACCCATGACTGAGCATATTGCTCTCTCTTTTTGGATAAATTTTGATATTTAGCCTTAGATTAAGTATTTTTACCCTATATTGTCTTAGACATGTATACCACAATTGCTGGACTGTCCTTGTATATATAATTTGTAATTGCTACTGACATTATTCTTATAAACTCACTTAACATATTTTTGTAAAATGTGCTTTTAGACGCTATACTGTTTTGCTTATTATCTTTGTTTCAGTCTATGTTCATCATTTGTAGTTATTGCACTGCTGGCTTCTCAGCACCACTAATATGGTTAATATGTGGTGGTGGTGGACAATTGTTAGTTTTATATTCCTTAGTTTAGTTTCACAGATGAGAGTCAGACCTCACTTTACATTCTTTTTTATTTGTATTTAGAACATACTTATTTGATTCTTTCACTGAAGAAGCTTACACTTTTGCAGCTTAAGGCTATTTGTGATCCTCTCTTACTTACTTTATAATTACTCTCTGACTTGGTTTTGTATATTATATCATTGAATGTAAATGTTTGAAAAACTCTATCAAGCAAAAGAAAATTTTGACTTATCTAGCTAAGCTTAAGCCTTCTATAGCCTTAATTGAGGAAACGCATCTGAACTTTGTTGAATCTCAAAAACTTAAAAGGGACTGGGTTCAAGTTGTGTTTTATTCCACTGCAAAGGCAAAACATAATGGAGGGGCCATTCTTATTTCCAAACATTTATCAGCTCAAATCACTCATTTCAAAATGGATATGGAAGGCAGATGGGTAAAAGTACTTGTAACTGTGCCTAATTTGACATTTGAACTTCTTTCAACATATGCACCTGTTAAAATTGACCCTGCTTTCTTTGTGAATCTATTCTTACAAGCACAGATTGATGCTTCCATTCCACTCATAATTGGTGGTGGTGGTGGGGAATTATAATTCATGCCAGGATCCAATTTTGGACAGGAATAGATCATCATGTGCCAAATTGCAATATTCTACTGTTTTACATTCTCTAATGAAGCAATGGAAACTGATCGATCCCTGGAGGCTACTTAATACAATATAAAGGGACTATACCCACGTTTCTATGGCTCAAGAATCTTACTCCTGCACTGATTACATTTTAGTATCCAAGCTATTGATACATGTGGTTATAGGAGCTCAAAATCATGGTATTTTTATGTCAGATCATGCTGCAATTAGCATTACCTTGGATTTCACTCCTTTACGCTTTTCTAGCTCTCGTTGGAGACTCAATTCCTCATTCCTACAACTTGATGACTTTACAGAAATGGTGACCAATGCTATACAAACCTTTTTTTAATGATAATGCATCATCTCCTGTTACAATAGCCACAAAATGGGACGTTATGAAAGCAACGCTTCGTGGCTTGATCATCAACTATGTCACACTGCTGAAGAAATAATATGCTTGAAAGTGAAATAAAGTTACTGGAAATCCAATATGCTACTGCCTGTGAACCTAGGATTTATACCAATATACTCAAACTTAAGTATGATTACAACAAGTGTTGTTCAGAAGAAACTGTCAGTAGTGTTTTTCAAACAGCAACCCATTATTATCTGGGAAGCAACGAGAGCGGCAGTCAACTAACTCTCCTGTTTAGTAAGCTGCGTGGTAATGCCAACACAGCCCATTCAAAGTAAATAGGCTGTGTCAGCATTAGCACGTGGCTTAGTAAACGGGGAGGGGGGGGGGGCGTCATCTCATCACCACATTGCTGCACTAAAATATCTAAGGGTTTAGAAGTTACTACTAATCAAGCTATTTCAGAACAATTTGTCCAATTCTATAAAGTGCTATATACCTCGGAACTTTCCAAGGCTCTGGAAGCTATAGATCAAATTTTAGCATCACTGCCTCCATCTCACATGACTTCAGCTCTTCACAACTTCTTGATCAACCTTTTACCTTGAAAGAAGTCAGGGATGCCATTAAAAGTCTCAATGCTAATAAAATCCCAGGAATGGATGGCTAACCAGTAGAATTTTATAAGACGTTTCAGACAATCTTGGCATTGCTGCTTCTGGAACTCTTCCAGTCATTACAGACTGGGTATGATTCACATGATTTCTAAGCTATATGAGGCACCAACTGCTCATATCTAGATTACCTCAACCTTGTCCTGACAATTCCATCTTTCCAGAGGAACACGCCAGGGATGTCAACTATCGCCATTACTTTTTGACCTAGCACTTGAACCATTAATGATAGCAATTAGACATGTTGTACAGATTAAAGGAATATCTATAAAACAGGCTGAAGCCAAAGCCTCACTGTAAGCAGATGATATGGTGCCTTATTTGGAGGACGTGGAGCACTCTTTGCTACATCTTAAACGTCTTATTCAGTCATTTTCTGGAGTATCCAGCTTTAAAATAAATTGGGAGAAGTCTATCGTCATACCTCTTTCAATTTTTTGCAATAAATCTCAGCTGGGTGATGCTAATCTTCAACGGTGCATAGATGGTGTCAAATATTTTGGTATTAGATTCTATCCTGTTCTTGAAGTCACATTACTCAAAAACAGAGAAAGATTACTTCAATATACCAAAGATGTGATTCAACATTGATCTCATCTCAATCTCTCTTGGTGGGGTCATATGGAGACCATTAAAATGATGATAGTTCCTTATATTAACTACACATTAATGATATTCCCCTGCTTAACCACTGGACATTTTTATGCACGTCTAGAATCCATTCTGAGTATGTTTCGTTGGAACAACAACGTGCTAACAATTGTGCTTACACTATGCATTAGAGGCACACTCAGCTTCACTGACTTTTATATGTATCACATACCATTTATCTTTCAACAAGGTCTATGGTGGTTCCGAGATTCCATAACTGAGATACCACCCTACTGGGTTCTTTTTGAAGAACAAATATTTTCACTTTTACAGCCTTTCTCCATGCTAGGCTGTTCTATACTGGCCAAATATAAATCACATCCAGTATTACATTCCACATTTACAGCTCTGGAGATAGTTGATGCTCTTTCACAAAGTTCATGGCTATCATCTAATCACAAATCTATATGGTTAAATCCTTCCATACTTATAAACAAATCAGTAGTGTACTGTCCCAAATGGGCTGATCATGGAATTCTATGCTTAGAACATTTAACAACTGTAGAAGGAGTGAAAAGTTTTAAGGATTTTACATAAGAACAGCCATATTGGGTCAGACCAATGGTCCATGTAGCCCAGTATCCTGCTTCTAACAGTGGCCAATCCAGGTCACAAGTAATTGGCAGAAACCCAAATAGTAGCAACATTCCATGCTACCAATCCCAGGGCAAGCAGTGGCTTCCTCCATATCTATCTCAATAGCAGACTATGAACTTTTCCTATACGCTAACCACTGTTATCACATCTTCCAACTTCCAGACTCTTCTTATTATCAATGGCTGCAACTGACAAAGTCATTAAAGCTACTTCTCACTGAAAGCTCCTATTCTTTAAATTCTCCATCCCTTCCCCAACTTATCTGATTATTACAAGCACTGGGTCAAATTGTCTCATATCTACATAAAGCCCGATTACCAAATCTTCCTGCACTATGATTCCTACACAGGCAGTCTGGCAAAAAGATATAGCTCAAATGCTTTCCCAAAAAGATTGGTATCAATTTTTGGAGAAGAGACTGTTCTGTCTAATTGGCCCAATTGATGTTCTATATTACGCATCACGTAGTTTGGACTCCTGTTGTTTAAAATTGGCTGACTAGAATCTGATAAATGTTGGCACTGCTTCAAACAACCTGGGACACATATTCACATGCTGGATTATCACATTATCGGTTAGCAGTTTGGTTCACTATACAAAAGATCTGTAACCATAGGCGCCCGGTATAAAAGGCTTGGAGAGGCTAAGCCTCCCCCCTGCTGCAGCAGAATGGATCAGCTGTGGAGTCCAGCTGCTCTGAGGGGATTAAATTGTTGATTTACCTCCATCCTCACAGCAGGAGCTGCAGTGAAAGCCCTCTAGCAGTTGTAGAAATTGGTTTATGGTTTGTTTACCTTACTGCTGGGAAAGCAGGGGGGTTGGCTGGAGGTGTCCTGGGTTGCCAGGGAGATATTTAAGGAGGATGACTTCCTGACCTGCACTGAGGACAGATAGCAGCAGAACGGATACTGGGCCAGCATGATCAGAAAAAGTCACCAGACAACAAAGGTAGAAAAGATCATTTTATTTTCATTATAGTGTTTGGAATATGTCCACTGTGAGAATCAGGTGCTCAACATTAAAAGTTTATATTTATTTACTTATTTATGGCATTTTATCCCACATTAAACATGAATCAGGGTGTTTTGTGGCTCTACACGAGAATTGTGATGATATGATCCCTTGTTTCATATTGTTGACGGTCTGCATTTTCCGTATGGGTAGTATATTGGTGTATTAGGTCTGCTCAGTGTAATAGTTATGGTACAGTAAGGTTCTGAGTGTTTTTGGACAAAGTTGTGCATAGTGTTTTGCAGTTGAGCGATTGTGGTTAGACTATGCTTTGAGCAACCACTTTATTCTTTGACATATGATATATATCTAATATCTAAATTTAATAAAAGGTATTAATTGTGACTTTTATTTTTATTTATTTTTTCCGAGTGTTATCAGACAATTATGGATTTAAGCTCCACCCCTGGCCCCACCCCTAACCCGCCCCCTGTAGCCTCCCCAAACAGTTGGGCCACCGACAGCCTATGTCTGCAACATTTCTGAATCCCTCTCTTCAGCTATTATTTTTTGGAGGTCTACTGTGATAAAAAATATTACTGACTTGGATATAGCCAAGTTGACAGATTTATTGTTTGCACTGGCAAGTAATTATGTTCATTGGTGGAACCTAGTACCAGAAAATTTGAGATTGCTGGTGCTACACGGTCTAAGAAATCTGTGGTGATACACAAACTATGGCACCCGTTAGAAACATATGCAAATTCCTCCATGTAACTTTGTACACTTTGCATAATACCTTATCCAGTGGCTTCTCTGATTATTTCTTTTTTTTCTACCAATTTTGTTTTATTGAGGTCTGCTCCCTGTTTGATTGTTGGTATTTTTCTTTCTATGTTAGTCAGTTTGCTTATCAGTCTGTGATTATAGAACGCGTATGACTTGCATATTTTATGTAGCCAAAACTTTTTTTTTTAATATGATTATTGAAAACAGAGAGAAGGCACATTACAAAAATGTCTGCAACCACAGTAAATACAGCTGGTACACATAAGAGCACCTAGAACCAAAAGCCTAACAAAATACAAACAACCAGAGCAAAGCTGCGATGCCCTCCCTCTGAACATTTGTTTAAAAGCTCGCCCAACCTGTCCCCAATACCCTCCCTCCCCATTCCATGTGCCATCAGGACACGCTGTGCTGCTCAGCACCCACCCTCGAGTAATGCTCAAGGTATCTTTGTCAAAGCAGATACTTCCCCAAAGAAGAGGACAAACAAAACTGAGTGAGAAACCATTCCGCCGTGTCTCTTATATACTGATGCCAAGTGGTTAGTGACGGGGCTACAAGATCAATCCAGGACTGGAGTATACATTTCTCACCTTGAGTATTGCATTCAGTTCTGGTTGCTGTATCTCAAAAAAAATATATATATAGCGGAAATTAGAAAAGGTTCAAAGAAGAATGACCAAAATGATATTGGGGATGGAAATCTGAGCTAAAGAGGTTAGGGCTCTTCAGCTTAGAAAACAGACAGCTGAGGGAGATATGATTGAAGTCTATAAAATCCTGAGTGGTATAGAATGAGAAGTGAATCAATTTTTTACTCTTTTGAAAAGTACAAAGACTAGGGGACACTCAATGAAATTACATGGAAATACTTTTAAAACAAATAGGAGGAAATATTTTTTCACTCTAAGAATAGTTAAGCTCTGGAACTCTTTGCTGGAGGATGTGGTAACAGAAGTTAGCGTATCTGGTTTTAAAAAAGATTTGGACAAGTTCCTAGAGGAAAAAGTCTATAGTCTGGTATTGAGATAGACATGGGGGAAGCCACTGCTTACCCTGGAATTCAATTCAATTCAGGTCTTATATACCACTAATATCCCCTGTTTAGGGTTCAGTATGGTTTACATCTTAAATGGGACAGAGTGGTACAATATTATAGGTAGGACACTTGGAGGTGTATTTTCAAAGCACTTAGACTTACAAAGTTCCATAGTAACCTATGGAACTTTGTAAGTCTAAGTGCTTTGAAAATGAGCCCCTTGGTGAATACGATCTTGTTGGTTAGGTACATTGTTATATAGCACTAGAGGGTGTGAGAGTGGTTAGTGTTACGTTTGATAGTTCCATAGTCATGTCTGAGAGAAGTTATGTTTGTTGTCTAACAGTCTTTGGAATACCATCTTGTTGGTTAGATATAATATTGTATAACCTAGGGGATGTGAGGGCAGTTGGTGTGTCGTTGATAGTTCCATTGTCCATCTAGGACTTAAAGAAGTTGTTTGTTATGTAGCAGTCTGTGTGGAAAGAGAAAAGTTTTTAGCCTCTTCCGGAAGATGAGGTAGTTAATCTCTGATCTAATGGCCAGAGGGAGTGAGTTTCATAAAGAGATGCCTGACACAGGGAAAAGTGAATTAAAGATTTTCTGAAATTGGATTCCCTTATAGAACAGTAGAGCTTGATGTACTAGCTCAGGAAGTCTATTCCAGGCATATGGTGCACCAAGATAAAAGAATAAACCTCCACCAGTTCCCAGAGCTCTTTGTCTTTGACAGACTCTGGGACCCTGATAACCCGAATATTATTCCAGTGACCTCTGTTTTCTGATCTTCACTTGTGCGCAGAGCATTTTACAATGCCTCTCCAGATCAGACACTCTGCCTTTGATCTCCGACTCATGGTCCTCTCGCCATGATATTCTTTCCTCCACATGTTGGATGCAGCTTGCTTGAGAGTCTTGCCAGTCCTTGATGTCCTTGATAACAGCGTGTAATTTGGATAGTCTTATCATCCAAGATACCTGACATGTGCCTTGTTATCTCTTTAATTGTTGCTTCTTGAAGTTCCAATACTGCTGTGGGTGCTTGTGTAGGAGATGCTGTTAGCTGTGTTGCCATCTTGCCTGTGATAGCCTTGTTGTGGTCCCTGTGCAGTCGTGGTGTTTTGATTGGTGAGGCAGGTGTTCAGTCTGCTGATTCCAGGATGTTTAGTCTATGCTGTAAAGTCAAGAAAAGTGTGCATAAAAATGCAGCGAGGTGATAAAATGAAGAATTAAGAGGGATTGGGAGAGGACAGCAGACTCCAGCAATCCGTTTAGGAAGTTTCCATCACCTGACCCCTCCAAACTAAGCATCTTTCTGGTAATCCTCCCAAAGACATTCCTAATCTGAATCCAGAACTCTTGAATCCTAGTCAGGTCTAATAAAAATAGCCCAATGTCCCAACCCCCTGCAAGCATTTTGGGCACTGATCAGAGAGCCTGACAAACTCTTAGATGTAATATCTTAGTAAAGAATTATACTTTGTCTCACTAATCAAATTATTGCCAAACAGCTCTGGGATTCTACCTACACTCTTTACCAGGCTGGATCAATCAGCTGTGAGGCCAATTCCATGATGTACTTCTCAGCTATGCTCTTATAACTTGATGTTTGGTTTAGGTCCATAATGGATAGTTGGTTCGCTTCAATAGCGCATATCATGCTTTCTGTAGGCTGGTAAGGATGACAGCAAAAAAATGTGCTTTATGTAAATATGATAAGAAAGCTATGGTCATTTTCATCTACCCAATAAAGGCATTTGACAGGATCATGTTGCTATTCAACAAAGGAGTGGATAAAGGAAAAAAGGTAAGGGTGGGGAAGGGGATGGTATGACAGGAAGCAAAAATACAGCATGCCTCAGTCATGGTGTAGAGAGGCTGCAAGAGAGTTGAAATGGACCTTTGTGAATCCTGGGGAGAAGATTGAATTCTGCATTTGAGATAATGCAGAACCCTGATATGTTGCGGAAGCTAGCCAGCCAGCCAGCCCACACTTAAAGGTTAGAGAACTCTTTACTTTGTGATTTTGTTTGTTTATAACACATCCTACAAATAAAGTGTGCTTCAGGTCATCTACATTTTTCCTACAGTATTCTCTCGACTGTACCCACTAGTCAGCTTATCGTAATCTATTTCTCTGGTTCTCTGGATTACAAAACTGTACTAGTCTAGTGCACTAAGTGCATTTTTCTTAGTTTAAAAGCACTTGATGCTTTTATTGTATTTTATAGGAAATGCTTTTAGCTGTAATGCATTTGAAATGCATTGCAAGTCACAAATACCTTTGAACAAAACTTTCTCACAGAAATACAGATTTCTTTTCTAGAACTAATCTATTGTATGTGATAAAGCTACTTGGTCTGTTCCATTCTGTTTTATTCAACACTTGTTTCAATGATTTTTTAGTAAGATTTGGAGTTAATAACTTTGATACAATGGTGTGGTAGCCGTGTTAGTCCAGCTGAGAAGAAAGTTGTTTCTTCATTAAAACCTGTTTTACAATTGGAGGGAACCTTGGTATGTTTGACCCCTCTCAGATAGAGAGTTTTCTTGTAAATAAGATTACCTCAAAGTTGATTCGAAAGAGAGGGTTTATATAGAGGATCTATAAATATGGAATACCACTACAAATATAGATCTAGTACATAATCTTATGTTTGTTTATAATTATTACCATATATTCTTTATGCCTCCCTTCTCATTATGGAGGCTATTTCAACTAACTGCTAATATTTATTAGATTAAGAGGCTCATTTTCAAAAAAGAAAAACATTTCAAAAATGGCATAAAGTGGCATTTTGATGTTTTTCTCTGAAAAAGTCCAAATCGAGATTTTCAAAACTCAGATTTGAGATGCTTTTCTCTGCAGTGCGTAAAATTCACAAGGGAGATTGTTGGGGTGAGAATTGGTGTTCCCAAAACTTGGATGTTTTTTCTGCTGTAATGGAACAAAGCAAAAACATACAGGTCTAAAATTTTTACAGTAAGCGTTAATAGTAAATTTAAGAGACTGAGGTCATATGCTACATACTCTGGCTTAGGAATGATATTCATTCCTGTCATAGTATGCACAAAACTAACCCATTTGGAGAAACTGCCCCCAAGAAAAACCCTTCGCGAAGAAAACTCGTTTAAATGCTCTAATTAAAACCACAATTACATGGTTAACTTGTTTAAATTAAGTTTGGCCTTAGAGGCTCAGTGATGCTGATCTCAAAGACTAATTTCTTGGCAAAGAGACTTTATATATATATATATATATATATATATATATATATATATATATATGTATATAATATAAAGTGATATAACAAATTTAATAATAATAATTTGAGGTTTGTCCATTCATTACACATTGAATTTACTGCTCACCAAATTTCCCTTCTAAATACGTCCATATTCTTTCTCTTGACTGTTGATAGTACCCACCACCATTATCCTCTGTTTTCTCTAGATTCTTCTATAGAATCTTGGATCATGATTGAGAAAATCCTGTCCAATTGATAATACCCAGATTTTGTCTTTAGTTTTTGATTGTGACATTTTTTTTTGCTAATTTTCTGGGAAGCTGAGAGGGAGAATGGGAAAATGGATGGGCAAATGAGTAGCGCAGAAAAAGGGTAACCAAGGAGAAGTACCATTTTTCTCTCTCCTTCTCCTGAGCACATTGGTCATCACTGGCAGCAGTATATTCTTATCCTCAGCACACTGCACCACACCACATGGCATTTCAGAACATCTGTTCTCCATAGTGAAGGCAGTAAGCTATGTAGAAGTGGACATAACAAGTGTTTCATGAAGTCTCATTGTGGTGTTCAAAACAAGGGGACAAAGCTGCTTACCTGTATCAAGTGCTCTCCAAGGATAGCAGGATATTGGTAGGTTTAGAGAAAGAGTACCATATACCTATTACTGTTCATCAACATTACTTCTGCTTTTTTATATGGTTTTTACCAGTTTTAAGATGGTGTATTTCATGCCTAACTGAATGTAGTCAACAGGTTTGTCAGTTCGGGTGCCTGAGATTAGATTGTTTTGCCAAGAGGTTCACCTCAAAGCTCATGACTATCAAAGCTCATGACTATCTGCTATCCTATTCAATATATATATTTGGTTCTCTTTTGCTGCATTCTCTAAGGATTAGTTCTAAAGCACACATTCCATACGTTCTATTTTGTCCCCTATGCCAGCGTTTCCCAAACTGTGCGCTACAGCACCCCAGTGTGCTGTGGCAAACTTACAGTGGTGACACAGTGCGCAGACGGGAGTTCACACCAAATGGCGCCAGAACAAGTGTTGGCAGCAAGGAGCAGGGAGTGGACCTCCTCCCCCCCGCAATAATCCCTACTACTACGGCCTAGTTTACGTAGCGGTGCCAATGTGAACTACACATGGATACACAAGGCTGGGGAAAGCTACCAATCACAGCTCAGCTGTGATTGGTCACGGAGTCTATCTGGCACCTAAAATGGCGATCCTAATTGGGAAACAAAGAGCCTCACTCCTTGCTTCCCAATCAGGATTACCCTTTTAGGAGCCTGACAGGCTCCATAACCAATCCCAGCTGAGCTGAGATTGGTAGCTTTACAGTCTTCCATCTGTGTGATTCTGAGGGAAGGCAGCTGACCACACTGACGAGAACTCAGTAAGTAGAGGGAAGCCTGCAGGGCTGGCGCAGGCTGCTTACTGGAATCGCTGTTGGTGACAGCTTGCAGATAGTCTGGGGAGGGAGAGAGGCGCAGATGCCGGGGGGGAGGGGGGGAAGGAAAGAAAGGAATGGATACTGGGGTGGGGGAGGAAGAGAGGAACGGATGTTTATTTGACCGACACACTGTAATATGCTTTGAGGAGCACCTAACAAAGCTGAGCCACTGATTTCAAAAATACTTTTTTGAACATATGGAGACGTTTGCATGGATTCAAGACCCATTCAGTGCTAAGGCCCCATCTAAATTTACCTCTACAGAAGAAGAAAATCTTATTGAGCTGTCTTATGACAAGACCTTAAAAACAAAATTTGGCAGCATGGAACTAAAAGAGTTTTGGATATTAATAAAAGATGAATATCCTCTGCTAAGTGCTAAAGCTCAACGAATACTAATTCCATTTGCGACGTCATATCTTTCAGAAGCAGGGTTTTCAGCAGTTGATGTGATAAAAGCCAAGTACCACACAAAAATCATTGTGGAACAGAAAATGAAGGTGGCTCTGTCCAATCTGATTCCAAGGTTTGAGAAGTTGTGCAGTGCCCAACAGGTGCACACAATCCCATTAGAAAAACTGAATGTGTTGAAACTTTGACTGCATGGTTGCAAACATCCTCTTTGACTGCATGGTTGCAAAGATTGCTTCCCTCTGTTGCAGCAGTTTTTACATCCAATGATGTTTATTTGACCCATAACTGAGGTTTTTCTTTTGAGGAACTGTGAGTAAAATTACATTTATTTTTCTCAGCTCTGGGAAATAGTCATGTGGGTGTGTTCTTTTAGCCAACTGAAATATGAATGGGATCATTCCCCTTCTATCTTCTTCAGCCCTAAAAGACAGAGGGCAGTGAAAGGGGCCAAAGCAGCATGGAGCATGGTGGAAGTATTTGAATCCACATGCTGCACCTTAAAATAAAGCCATTTAGTAGAAACTAGAGTGCTGTGAGCCTCATTGGGAGAGGCTATTATGTGACAGCAATACTGCTGGAAGTAATGCTGGCTGTGAGGTTTAAAGGATTTACAGAAAATTTAAGGAAAAGCTGCTGGTAAACAATGCCATGGAACAGAGGTTGGCTGTCAGATTGGTTCCCTGATGGACATCTCCCCTAAGACCATGAACTAACTCTGTCTTGGCCAATACGTTTTGAGACTTTTATCTGCTAGTGGAATCAGAGAATATGTTGTGGCTTTTGGACACTCTGCTATCTGGGATGAAAGTGGGGCTCCTACTGGTGTTGACAGGAGAGACCAAGGATAAGTCCTCTTCAGTGAATAAAAGTGCTACTTTGATGCCCAACTCAAATACTTTCTGCTTGATCTGAAGGGTGAGTCAGAAGAGGCTGCAGAGAAGGTCTGCAGCATAAAGTAATAGTTTTTAATCTGATCCACAATTTCCTTGACCTCATCTATGAAAAGATTCTCTCTCTTGCACTGCATGCTGGCGAGTTTTTCCTGTATATCATATCTGATCATCAGTCAAGAGAGTCTGTGAGCATCAATGTCATCTAAATATATCATAGGTTGATCTGATCATGTGTTTTCTATACTTTTTGTTCTGTTGACCACTAGTGTCCTAACAAATGTTCCACCCAATATTTATACAGCATTCTTGTAAACCTTTCTCCCAAGATGATCCATGGTATGAGCATTCTTCCCAGGGATGCTGAGTGAGTCTTCATATGTTTGATGCAAATC
Source organism: Microcaecilia unicolor (assembly GCF_901765095.1). Taxonomy (NCBI): domain Eukaryota; kingdom Metazoa; phylum Chordata; class Amphibia; order Gymnophiona; family Siphonopidae; genus Microcaecilia; species Microcaecilia unicolor. The sequence goes on from NC_044033.1 coordinate 104,900,196, forward strand.
TGACTAACAGTCGGGTTTATTTTCGAAAGTGATCGCCGGCCATCTTTTGACATAAATCGGGAGATGGCCAGCGATCTCTCAAAAGCATCGAAATTGGTATAATCGAAAGCTGCTTTTTTTACATCATCGCCGCTTTCCCGTCGCCGAGCCGGCGAAAGTTCAAGGGGGCGTCGGCAGCATAGTGAAGGCAAGACATGGGCGGGCATGGGCGTGGCTACCAGATGGCCGGCATCAGCGCATAATGGAAAAAACAAAAGCGGCATTAATCAGTATTTTGCCAGTATTACTCGGTCCTTTTATTTTCACGACCAAGCCTCAAAAAGGTGCCCCAACTCACTAGATGACCACCGGAGGGAATTGGAGATGACCTCCCCGTAGTCCCCCAGTGGTCACCAACCCCCTCCCACACTAAAAAAATAAAAATAAAAAACTTTTTTGCCAGCCTGTATGCCAGCCTCAAATGTCATACCCAGCTCCCTGATAGCAGTATGCAGGTCCCTGGAACAGTTTTTGTTGGTTGCAGTGGACTTCAGGCAGGCGGACCCAGGCCCATCCCCCCTACCTGTTACACTTGTGGTGGTAAGTGTGGAGCCCTCCAACCCCCCCCCCAAACCCACTGTACCCACATGTAGGTGCCCCCCTTCACCCATAAGGGCTATGGTAGTGGTGTAGAATTGTGGGGAGTGGGTTTTGGGGGGGATTTTGGGGGCTCAGCACCCAAGGTAAGGGAGCTATGCACCTGGGAGCTATTTGTATATTTTTAAAAAATTTTTAGAAGTGCCCCCTAGGGTGCCCGGTTGGTGTCCTGGCATGTCAGGGGGACCAGTGCACTACAAATGCTGGCTCCTCCCACAAGCAAATGCCTTGGATTTAGCCGGGGTTGAGATGTCTGCTTTTAGTTTCCATTATCGCTGAAAAACAAAACCGGCCATCTCAAACCCAGCGAACTCTGGCATTTGGCCGGGCCAAACCGTATTATCGAAAGAAAAGATGGCTGGCCACCTTTTTCAATAATACGGTTCCGGCCAGCTGTTTGCGGTGCCACCAAAATAGATCACCGGCAATCTATTTCGCCAGCGCCGTTCGATTATTCCCCTCAGTGGCTGCTTCTTGAATCTGGGAGACTTCTGGGTTCTGCGCACAGAGTAAGCTTTCTTGTTAATAAGTTGCATGGGGGGGGGGAGGGTGCTCTCCGACATTTTCATCTCTGCCTCCTGAAGGCATTAGGAGCAGGGGCGTAGCTACGGGTGGGCCTGGATGGGCCCAGGCCCACCCAGTTTAGCCTCAGGCCCGCCCAGAAGCAGATCCTTGCCGTGACCGTCTCCCACCCCTGCCGCAGCGCTTCATTTAATGTTGTTGTGGGCGCTGCTGTTACAGTTTCCCACCCCCGCGGCGGCGCTTTACACTTTACCCGACGGCAACGCTACAGATGCAGCGCTGACGTCCGACGTCCTGCTCCGGGGCCTTCCACGCTGATGTAACTTCCTGTTACGGAGGCGGGACGCGGAAGGCCCCGGAGCAGGACGTCGGACGTCAGCGCTGCATCTGTAGCGTTGCCGTCGGGTAAAGTGTAAAGCGCCGCCGTGGGGGGTGGGAAACTAACAGCAGCGCCGACAACATTAAATGAAGTGCTGCGGCAGGGGTGGGAGAGGGTGAGGAAGTCAGTGGGGTGCTGCGTGCTGGCCCAGTAAGCGGAGGCAGGGAGGGGAGGGAACAGAAGGGTGCTGGACTTGCAAGGGTTGGAGGGAAGGGAGAGAGATTTTGGGATTTGCAGAGGGGAGGTTGGAGGGAAGGGAAGAGGTTTTTGATTTGCAGAGGGGAGGTTGGAAGGAAGGGGAGAGGTTTTGGGAATTTGCAGAGGGGAGGTTGGAGGGAAGGGAGAGAAGTTTTGGGATTTGCAGAGGGGAGGTTGGAGGGAAGGGAGAGAGGTTTTGGGATTTGCAGAAGGGAGGTTGGAAGGAAGGGGAGAGGTTTTGGAATTTGCAGAAGGGAGGTTGGAAGGAAGGAGAGAGGTTTTGGAATTTACAGAAGGGAGGTTGGAGGGAAGGGAAGAGGTTTTTGATTTGCAGAGGGGAGGTTGGAGGGAAGGGAGAGAAGTTTTGGGATTTGCAGAGGGGAGGTTGGAGGGAAGGGAAGAGGTTTTGGATTTGTAGAGTGGAGGTTGGCAGGAAGGAGAGAGAGAGGTTTTGGGATTTGCAGAGGGGAGGTTGGAAGGAAGGGGAGAGGTTTTGGATTTGCCGAGGGAGGTTGGAGGGAAGGGGAGAGGTTTTGGATTTGCAGAGGGGAGGTTGGAGGGAAGGGAGAGGTTTTGGATATATAGGGGGGGTGGAAGGAAGGGGAGAGGTGCTGGATATGCAGGGGGGTGGAGGGAAAGGGGAGAAGTGCTGGATATGCAGAGGGTTGAAGTGAAGGGGAGAGGTGCTGGACATGTATGGGAGTTGGATTAAAGGGAAAGAGGTGCTGAACATGTAGGGGGGCTGGATGAAAGGGAGATATGCTGGACGTGTGTGTGGGGGGGGGGGGGCTGAAGGAAAGGTGCTGGATATGCAGATGATGATATGCAGAGGGAAGGGAGAGAGATGCAGGGAGAAAGAGCCAGATGCATAAGGGGAAGGAAAGAGAGGAAGAGAAGCTGGTTGGGGGTGTGATCAGCGAGGAGAGGGACACATTGGTGTGGAGGAGGGAGAAAGGGGACCTAGGGAAGTATACAGATACAGAAGGGAGATGATGGGCATTAGGTGGGAGCATGGGGACAGGGACACAAATGTGAGATGCTGTATGGGGATGGCACATGGGCACAGAGGGGTAATGCCTGACCAAGGGAGGCGATATAGAATAGAGATAAAATGCTGGACACTGGAGAGGGGGGTATATGGACACGGGGGGGGGGGGGGGAGATACCAGACAAGGGAGAGAATAGGAATGCAGAAGGGATATGCTGGGCATGGGGTGCATAGGTGCACAGAGGAATGATGATGGATGAGGGGATATGAACACAGGGGAGATACTGAACAAGAAAATATAGGAAAACAGAGATGGGAGATGGATGATGGACATGAAGAAAGAAGAAATGTCAAATAGGAGACCCTGGCAAGTGAGTTAAGAGAAGACAGAGGGAAGCAGAAACCAGAGACTGGGACCAATATGATTTGAGAAAAAAATGACCAGACAACAAAAAGGTATAAAAAATATTTTATTTTCAATGTTGTGAATATAATATGTTGGATTTGGAATGTACATCTTGCCAAAGTTGATGGTAAACATGGCTGGGGTCCAGGACAGAAATCTAGGAAAGGACCCCAAAGTCCATTACCAGGCTGCTCCTTCAGCTTCCAGCATGCAGGCTTTCTCTGGCCAAGGAACCAAGCACAATTACCCTAATTGCATCCCCTAACACCATCCCTGGCATGTGTCATCTTTATATTTTGCACAGGAGCAAGTGCCTTTCTTTCTTGTTTCTCTGGTGGTGTACTACATGCAAGGTCTAGTTTCTTGGGATTTCCGTTTAATTTATATTTCTAGAGTTTGTGGTCACTTATTCTGTATTTGGCATTTGTGTCTTGTGTGTGTGACTGAGGTATTCTGTTAGCATGAAGTTTCAATGTAGCATTCTGTAGTAATTTGGCTTGTTCAGCTTTCCTGATAAATGTATTTGTATTTTAGGGCCCTACTATAATATTTAAGGCACTTCTTTTTCATAGGTAGGATCTTTGTTTTTGGAAGTTAGTGTTGGCATGGTAGATTTGCTCTAGGTTCTGAGTGACTTTTGTTTTATAGATTTTTTTAAGTTAATTTATAATATGTCTGTAATTGAGATTACACTAGAAAACAAAATTTCTTTATATGATGAGTTTTATGGTGAATTGTCCTTGCTGTGCTCTGTATCCATTGTTGGTGGACGGCCAGGAGGTTCTCTGGATGCAGAATGTGTTTGGCTTCAATACCATATATGTGTTGGAGGACCATGGCTCAGTGGGGCTGAATAGTGCAGTCTATTGTACTTCCCTTAGCTCTCAATTGGCCTGCAGCCACTGAAGCCTGCACTGCAACCCTCATTGAAGTTATGGGGAGTGGGGTAGGGACAGAGCATGGGTGCATCAGGTTTGCTGTTTTTTTCTTTTTCAAAAACGTTGGCAACTCTAGTGCCCACCCATCCAACCTGTTGGCCCACCCAAAAATTGCCTTCTGGCTACGCCACTGATTAGGAGAGGAATAGAAAACAAAACTGAAAATGTTATAATGCCATTGTATCGCTCCATGGTGCGACTGCACCTTGAATACTGTGTGCATTTCTGGTCACCACATCTCAAAAAAGATAAAGTGGAATTAGAAAAGGTACAGAGAATGGCCACAGAAATGATAAAAGGGATGGGATGACTTCCCTATAAGGAAAGGCTAAAGCAGCTAGAGTTCTTCCACTTGGAGAAGACATGGCTGAGGGAAGATATGATAAAGGTCTATAAAATACTGAGTGGAGTGTGATGGGTAAACGTGAATCACTTGTTTACTCTATCCATAAGTACTAGGACTAGGGAGCATGCAATGAAGTTACTAAGTAGTAAATTTAAAACAAGTCGGAGAAAATATTTCTTCACTCAATGTGTAATTAACCTCTGGAATTCATTGACAGAGACTGTGGTGAAAGCAGTTAGCTTAGCAGGGTTTTAAAAAGGTTTGGATAATTTCCTAATAGAAAAGCCCATAAGCCATTATTAAGATGGACTTGGGAAAATCCACTGCAGAATAAAATCTGTTTTACTGTCTGGGATCTTGCCAGGTACTTGTGACCTGGATTGGCCACTGTTCTTGATGGTCCTTCAGTCTGTCTCAGTATGGCAATGCTTATGTTCTTAAGGACACTGTGAAGGCCACTGTCATGGTTTCTGGGGGGGGGGGGGGGGGGGTTGTTTGAGGAACTGGATGATGTTGAGCACTTCACTCATGGGCTCTGCCCTTTTCTGAAACTTAAATGGTTTAAGTCTTTTTTTCTTTTTTTTTTTACAAAATCTGGAAGAACTTTCTCCCTTTCTGAGCAGAAAAGGGATTCTATATTCTTCAGATCTGTATGCATACCCCCCCCCCCCCCCCCGAGACCATTTAGACTCCATATCAGAAAATGTTTGGTAGAAGAGGATGGAATGTACAGCTGGCCAGTGACAGGGCCTCTGAGGATTTTCTTCGGGGCCTAAATTCTAATGCAGGCCAGTTCTTCAGTGACATTTTCTGCCCCGATGCCCTGGAAATGAACATTAGGGCAGTTGGTACTGGTGCCCTTTGATGCCCCAGAATGGAGAAGTAGCTTAGAGTTTGAGAAGCAGAATTTAAATCAGGGACTCCAGGGTTCAAATCCTGTTTCTTCCACTAACACTATATGTGAGCTTGGGCATGCCACTTCAGCTTTCATTGCTTCAGCTACAACTTAGCATGTAAGCCTACTTGGGCAGGGAAATAACTTGCTTATCTGAATGTAAATTGCCTAGAGATTTGGAAAAGGTGAGTATTAAATCCAAATCATATAACATGTCTCCAGGTACCAACATGGACTCTAGGATCAGACAAACCTTCCTCAGCACTGCTGTCCATGTAGATGGTACCCATGCACTGATTCTTGCCAGATGGTGATTCAGCATAGAAACATGATGGCAGATAAGGGCAAAATGGCCCATCCAATCTGCCCCTCCTCAGTACCCACTAACTCCTCCTTTTCTTAAGGGATCCCAAGTGCCTGTCCCACGCTGTCTTACATTCTGACACAGACTTCGTCTCCATAACCTCCTCCGGGAGGCTATTCTATGCATCCACCACCGTTTCCGTGAAAGAGTATTTTCATAGATTTCTCCTAAGCCTATTACCTCTTAACTTCATCCTATACCCTCTCATTCCAGAGTTTTCCTTCAACTGAAAAAGGCTCACCTCCTGTACATTAATGCCACTGAGATATTTAAACGTCTCTATCATATCTCCTCTCTCCTGCCTCTCATACACATGTTGAGGTTCATGAGCCTATCACTGTATGTTTTATGACTGAGACCACTTACCAATTTGATAGCCGCCCTCTGAACTGACTCCATCCTGTTTATATCTTTCCATAGGTGCAGTCTCCAGAATTGCACGCAGAACTCTAAATGGGACTTTACCAGAGACTTATACAAGGGCATTATGACCTCTTTTTTCCTGCTGGTCATCCCTGTCCTTATGCATCCAAGCATACTTCTGGCTTTGACTGTCGCCTTTTCTACTTGTTGGGCCACCTTAAGTTCATCAGACACAATCACCCTCAAGTCCTACACAGAAGCACTTTACCCCCTATATTGTATTGTGCCCTTGGATTCTTGTAACCCAAGTGCATGACCCTGCATTTCTTAGCACTAAATCTTAGTTGCCAATTACCGGACCATTGTTCAAGCTTCGCTAGATCCTTCTTCATGCCATCCACACCATCCGGGGTGTCCACCCTATTACAGAGTTTGGTTCTGCAAAGAGACAAACCTTACCAGCCCTTCTGCAATGTCACTCGCAAAGATGTTAAAAAGGGCTGACCCGAGGACCGATACCTGCGGTACACCACTGACAACATCCCTTTCCTCAGCGCAAGCTCCATTTACCACTACCCTCTGTCTCCTCCCATTTAACCAGTTTTTAAACCAGTCAGTCACTTTAGGTCCCATACTGAGGGCGTTCAGTTTATTAATCAGTTGCCTGTGAGGAACTGTGTCAAAGGCTTTACTAAAATCCAAGTACACCACATCTAGCGCCATTCCCACGTCCAATTGTTTTGTCACCCAGTCAAAGAAATCAATCATATTTGTCTGACATGACTTGCCTCTAGTGAAACCATGCTGCCTCGGCTCCTGCAGGCCATTTGATTCAAGAAACCTCACGATCCTCCGCTTTAGAAGCATTTCCATTAGTTTACTCACCATCGAGGTCAGACTGACAGATCTGTAATTCCCAACCTCCTCCTTACTTTTGCTCTTGTGCAGAGGGACCACATCCACCCTTCTCCAGCAGCGACGTTCCTAGGGTGGCTGACACCCCCCCCCCACAGCGAAAGGACACCTCCCCCCCCCGGCGAAAGGACACCCCCCGGGTGCATTTTTACCTGCTGGGGGGGGGGGGGGTTGCCGCGCGCCTGTCGGCTTCGCTCGTTCCATGCTCCCTCTGCCCCGGAACAGGAAGTAACCTGTTCCGGGGCAGAGGGAGCAAGGAACGAGCTGAGCTGACAGGCGCGTAGCACCTTCCCAGGAGCGTGCACCCGGGGCGGACCGCACCCACCGCCCCCCTTGGTACGCCACTGTTCTCCAGTCCTCCGGGACCACTTCAGACTCTAAGGAAGCACTGAAGAGGTCTGACATCAGAGCCACCAAAACACCTCCAATTTTCTTGAGTACCCTTGGATGTATCCCCATCAGGCCCCATCGCTTTGTCTACTTTTAGTTTCGCTAGCTCCTCACAAACACAGTCTGCTGAGAATCGGTCCCGGTCTGCTAAAAGTCGGTCCTGGTCTACCATACATTCATCCGCATTAGTATTTCCCAAACATTCCTGCCCAACTTTTCATTGAAAAATGTCAATGATGGATTGGATGCAGGAGGAAAGATAACATCATCATGGGTCTTTTGAGGTGTATTGGTGGCTAGATCCTGAACCATTGAAGGCTTTTGCATGCCCCCAGATATAGAGGAACATAAGAAATTCTATAATAGGTCAGATCAAGTATACATCAAGCCCTTTTGAAATTAAAAAAAAAAAAAAAAAAGATACATGAAGCCCAGATTTGTTTTCAATAGTGGCCTATCCAAGTCAAAATTACCTAGCAGGATCCCCCAAATTAGATAAATTCCATGCTACTTACCCTCAGGAATATGCAGTGTCTTTCCCCAAGTCTACCTAGTTAAAATGGTTTATGGTCTTTTCCTCTAGGAACCTGTCCAAACCTTTTCCAAACCTAGCTAAGCTAACCGCTTTTACTACATCTTATGGCAAACACATTCTAGAGCTTAATTATAAATTGAACGAAAAAGGGGAGATAGGAAGAATGGTATCTGCAAGCTGGGAGACAGGAAGAAGGAATGAGCCTTCTGAATTCCCATCAGCTGCCAGGCATGGATGTGACATTATTGACCGCACTGGCAATAAGAGCAAATACTCACTGTTGTGTGATGGGAGATAGGAAGAGCAATACCTCCATGCTGCGAGACAGGAAGGAAGAGTTTCCATCAGCTGCTGGGCATGGCTGTGACATTATTGACTGCGCTGGCAATAAGAAAGAACCCTTGCTATGGTGTGGTGGGAGATAGGAACAGCATATCATATCTGGGTAATGCAATTGAATATCTGGTCATACTGCCTTGGCACTATCCGAATAGGCCAGGACAGTCCAGGTCCAGAGCTTGATGCGACTTAAGTCCAAATCATGAAATAGAAAGGAATGAAAGTTCATCAGATAGTAAAATGATTGCAACAGTTAACTGGTAAAGAATACAGAAGTTAAAAAAAGAGGGATGTGTTTTGCTTGTGCTCCTCCTCACTGCCAAGAGCCAAGCTGAAAAGATGAGTTTTCAAGGCTGCTTTAAATTTGATAAATGATGGCTTGAGCTGGAGTGCAGAAGGAAAATGATCCCAAAAGGCAGGGGCAGCAAAAAAGAAATTTGAGAGTCTAGTGGTGTTTAGTCGGGTCAACGCTAGAAGTAGAATGTAGAGGTGGAGAGTATTGGCCAAACAGAGGAGGCAAGAAGAGGAGTAAGGGGTAAGAGCTGCGTAGATTGCTTTACGGGTGAGAATTAGCAATTTGTACTGAGTTCGAAAAGAGATGGGAAGCCAATGCTGTTATTAAAGAAACAAAGTGAAATGATCTGACCCGTGAGTGTGACAAAGGAGGCAAACTCGATGTTCAGTCTACTAACCAGGTAACTGCCTGGATAAGGTTAGGTCAAAAAAAGGCTGTCCTAACTTTATCTGGGTACAGGTCTGAATATTGCTGGTACTGAATATGTAGTGCTGGCCAACCCATACCCAGATATTCGGTGCCAGCAGATACCTGGATACTGGCACTGATTATTCAGGTATAAAAAAGACCACAGCAGCTATCATAAAAAAACAAAACAAAACTGACCTTTGCAGGCTGAATATTACCTCCAATAACTCTAATCTTGATTGTGAAAAGCTAATTTTCCTTTTTTTAATGCTTCACAGACAACATATTGACAATTGGACCAGAAAATGTTTTTCCTATCTACAGTTGCTAATTGGCTCTGTGGTGAAGTAAAATAATAGTTTAGATTTCTTATTTCTCCTGCTTCGAGCATATATTCCATATTTTTTAAGGAAAATGTATGTTACGTTGTATGTGCAGCTTTCAGCTGGAGCCTCCTCATTCTGGATCTATAGGGACTTGTCAGGTTGTTGAACCAAAATATGCAATAATCCTGAAGCTGTGGTGTTTATTCAGCCTCTGATGTGTGCTCTCCTATGCTCTGCTAGTTATTCCACATATGTATATTACTGCAAGCAACAGTTTTTACTTGACAAGTCAGTATCCATCCTGAATGCCCCTCAAATGGGTATACATGAACTGGCATTGTAAAAAAAAATTCTTACAGGTAGACTCTTCACAAGACATTGAAGGCCATTCACTGCATTATGACTAATGCACAGATGCATGGTAATTGTATAAAAGGCTTTCCTATTTGTAAAGCTGCTTTTACGCACGAAAAAAGCACTTTATAACACTGTGTAGTGGTAGACATGTCCCACAGTCTTGAAAATGGTATTACTTGCCTAGGCTTGAAAAAGGGGAATCTTGACCCTATAGATCCTATTAATTATAGACCAGTCTCCAACCTTCTATTCCTTTCCAAATTAATGGAAAAGTTAGTCTACAACCAGTTGGTGGATCACACTTGCCCTGCACCACCAGCAATCTGAATTTAGATCAGGCCACAGCACAGATACTATCTTGATGTCACTGCTTAGTGAAATCCATACCATGTTAGATATAGGCTGTGTGGCACTGACTGTCTCCCTAATTTATCATTAGCATTTGACCTTGTTAACCACATCCTGTTCTTACATAGACTATCCGAAATTGGCTTAGCAGATTCTGTGCATTGTTGGTTCACATCCTTTCTGCAAGGCCATTCTTTCTTTGTAATGACCCTCCACATCTGCTCTATCCTGCACTCCAATAACTTGCAGGGTCCCCCAAAGCTCAATTTTGTTTTCTCTATTGTTCAATGCAATTCTCAGCCCTCTATCTACCATTATTCAAGATGAAAGCATTAGTTTTCATTTCATACAGATGATATCCTTTTAGTTTTCTATATTACATTACATAGTCCTGGCCTCAAACCTCTCCAACTTTGTTTAGACTCTGTAGCTAAAGGGTTGCATGAATATCATCTTAAACTTAACAGTCAAAAATAACGGTTTGTTGGATCATCAGCTGTTCAAAAAACGTCCTTCATTGGTTCCATTTTTGTTTAATTCCTACATTCAACTGGTTGATTTGTTTAAATATCTGTACATGATTATTTTGATGATGATACAATACAGACATTAATTCATGCATTCTTCATCTCCAAACTAGACTACTGTAATATGATCTATGCTGGGATTCTTGCTTTTTAGCTGAAGTGTCTGCAAGCACCCCCCCCCCCCCCCCGAGGTATGCCTATATTACCTCTGTAATTACTCTTATCTATGCCCTATGCTACCCTTATCTTTCCTAGCTTATATTGTAGTTCCTTTTCCTCCCATTGTGATACTGCCTACCCTCCCCCTTCCTTTTTTTCTCCATTTTTTTCTCCTTCCTCTCCTTCTATTATATCAGATTTGTTAGTTGCTCAGATATTTCATATGATGTGTGGGATATTATTAATAAACTTAGGGCCTTGTTTACTAAGGTGTTCTAGCATTTTTAGAGAACACTAAAAATTTGCATGTGCTAATGCAAGAAACACCCATAGGAATATATAGGTGTCTCTAATGTTAGCGCAAGCTAAAAATGCTAGTGCACCTACAGTGTGGCTTACAAAACAGGGCCCTTAGAAACTCAATAAACTTGGAACCCATTTCATATGCTGTGCCAGCAGATTTGATCACATCTGCCAAACTACTGATTCATTTACATTGGCTCCCAATTGCCTATCATTTCAAATTTAAACTACTTTTTCTTCAACGCCGTACTAGAGGGCGTTCCAAGTTACTTTGCCTCAATAGTTATTCCATACAGTCTTTCAAGATTATTGTGATCTCTCATTGACCCTCATTTGGTTTTTCCTTCCCCAGCTATTGCTCATCTACATTCTACCAGGCAGAGTGCATTTTTCTTTTTGGCACCTGTCTTGTGAAACAATCTCCCTAGAGAACCAAGAGAATTGTTCCTTCCAACTTTTAAGATCTCTCTAAAAACGCATCTCTTTCACCTGGCCTTTGAGGAGTCTGGGCTAAGAGCCTGAAGTGATATGAATACCAGATCTGCTTAACATCTTTCTCTCTCCTCCTGTAACCACCATTTATGCTGTCCTTTCTGATGTGTGTGGCTATCTTATCTGTTATTGTAGTTGCTCTCCTGTTATTTGAATTATAATATATTATAAACCACTTTGATCTATGCACCCCCTAAGGTGGTATATCAAGTGCCAATAAACTACTCTAAACATGCAAACAAGTATTCTGACAAGAATACGCATATTTTTAGGTCTGCGCATATAGGCATAAGTACATAAGTACATAAGTAGTGCCATACTGGGAAAGACCAAAGGTCCATCTAGCCCAGCATCCTGTCACCGACAGTGGCCAATCCAGGTCAAGGGCACCTGGCACGCTCCCCAAACGTAAAAACATTCCAGACAAGTTATACCTAAAAATGCGGAATTTTTCCAAGTCCATTTAATAGCGGTCTATGGACTTGTCCTTTAGGAATCTATCTAACCCCTTTTTAAACTCCGTCAAGCTAACCGCCCGTACCACGTTCTCCGGCAACGAATTCCAGAGTCTAATTACACGTTGGGTGAAGAAAAATTTTCTCCGATTCGTTTTAAATTTACCACACTGTAGCTTCAACTCATGCCCTCTAGTCCTAGTATTTTTGGATAGCGTGAACAGTCGCTTCACATCCACCCGATCCATTCCACTCATTATTTTATACACTTCTATCATATCTCCCCTCAGCCGTCTCTTCTCCAAGCTGAAAAGCCCTAGCCTTCTCAGCCTCTCTTCATAGGAAAGTCGTCGCATCCCCACTATCATTTTCGTCACCCTTCGCTGTACCTTTTCCAATTCTACTATATCTTTTTTGAGATACGGAGACCAGTACTGAACACAATACTCCAGGTGCGGTCGCACCATGGAGCGATACAACGGCATTATAACATCCGCACACCTGGACTCCATACCCTTCCTAATAACACCCAACATTCTATTCGCTTTCCTAGCCGCAGCAGCACACTGAGCAGAAGGTTTCAGCGTATCATCGACGACGACACCCAGATCCCTTTCTTGATCCGTAACTCCTAACGCGGAACCTTGCAAGACGTAGCTATAATTCGGGTTCCTCTTACCCACATGCATCACTTTGCACTTGTCAACATTGAACTTCATCTGCCACTTGCACGCCCATTCTCCCAGTCTCGCAAGGTCCTCCTGTAATCGTTCACATTCCTCCTGCGACTTGACGACCCTGAATAATTTTGTGTCATCGGCGAATTTAATTACCTCACTAGTTATTCCCATCTCTAGGTCATTTATAAATACATTAAAAAGCAACGGACCCAGCACAGACCCCTGCGGGACCCCACTAACTACCCTCCTCCACTGAGGCGTTCCTGGGGCACAGTTTGTGTGGAGCAGGGGTGGAGTTGTGATCTACATGGGTATTTTATAAAATACTAGTAAAAAAGGCCCGTTTCTGGCTGAAATGAAACGGGCGCTAGCAAGGTTTTGCGCGGAGTGTGTATGTTTGAGAGAGTGTCTGTGAGAGTGACTGTGTGAGAGTGAGAATGGGCAAGTGTGTGTGTGTGTGACAGAGAGTGGGTGTGAGTGTGTCTGTGAGAGAGCGTGTGTGTATGTGAGAATGAGTGTGTGCGAGTGCTTATGTGAGACAGTGAGTGTCCTTCCCTGCCCCCCCTGTCAGGTGTCAGGACTGGGGGGACTGTGGACAGTCATGAAGGCAGCCCCTACCAAAATAATGAAAGCAAGACCATTTGTATAATAATCACTGCATTCCAGAGAACAAAATGGAGCAAGTTCCCACATGCTATCTTTTGCTTTCTGTATTCAGTAGCTGACAGGCTTGCTAGACTTACCTAAGTGGCTGCAGCTGCAATACACTGAAAAGAAAGCAAGGAAACCTATGAGACGTAGATACGGCCGTCCCCTTGGCCTCTGACGCTCCTCCCTTCTTCTATTTGACTTCCCTCTGATAGGTCCGTCATTCGGTGTGACGCTCCTCCCTTTTCCTGTTTCAGTTCCCTTTGATAGGTCAGAGCGGTGCAACTGTGACACTTCTCCCTTCTCTGATAGGTCAGGGCGGGGCAGAGATGTAGTGTGCTTAAAAATGGTTACAGAGCTTCGAACATACGAACTGTTGAAGCCTCAGAGTGTGCTTTAGAACGTTGAGGGTGCTTTTTATGTGCAGATGGGGCGTGGCCTACGGCCCAGATGGGCGTGGCTGAGACTGAGGGTGAGTAGTCCGAATAGCCTAGCCTACCAGGAGGACAGAAGTTCAGGACAGATGGAGTGAGCTTCAGAACGTCTGAGGGGGGATTTTATTTATATAGATGTGACTACATGTGTAGAGTACATGAACACATTTATATCCGCTTCGAAGAAAGTGTGAGAATGTGTGTGCACATGACTAGGACTGGATCTAGAGCTTATTTTATAAAAATACTAGTAAAAAAGCCTGGTTTCTGATGCAAATGAAACGGGGGCTTGCAAGGTTTTCTTCTGTGTGCATTTGGGAGTGTGTGTGTCCCTGCCCTCTGCCCTCTCTCCCTTCCCCTGTGCTCTCTGTCCTCTCCCCCCTCGGAGTCGAGTCCTTCAGTGTTAGGTTTCCTGCTGTGTTTGTGTTACTACTACTACTACTAATCATTTCTAAAGCGCTACTAGATGTACGCAGCACTGTACATTTCAACATGAAGAGACAGTCCCTGCTCGACAGAGCTTACAATCTAATTAGGACAGACAAACAGGACAAACAAGAGATAAGGGAACATTAAAGTGAGGATGATAAAATAAGGGTTCTGAACAAGTGAATAAGGGTTAGGAGTTAAAAGCAGCATCAAAAAGGTGGGCTTTTAGCTTAGATTTGAAGACAGCCAGAGATGGAGCTTGACGTACCGGCTCAGGAAGTCTATTCCAGGCATATGGTGCAGCAACACAAAAGGAACAGAGTCTGGAGTTAGCAGTGGAGGAGAAGGGTGCAGATAAAAGAGATTTACCCAGTGAACGGAGTTCCCGGGGAGGAATGTAGGGAGAGATGAGAGTGGAGAGGTATTGAGGAGCTGCAGAGTGAATGCACTTATAGGTCAATAAGAGGAGTTTGAAATGTATGCGGAAACGGATAAGAAGCCAGTGAAGTGACTTGAGGAGAGGGCTATTATGAGCATAACGACACTGGCAGAATATTAGTCGTGCAGCAGAATTTTGAACAGATTGAAGAGGAGAGAGATGGCTAAGTGGGAGACCTGTGAGAAGCAAGTTGCAATAGTCTAAGCGAGAGGTTATAAGAGTGTGGATGAGGGTTCTGGTAGTGTGCTCAGAAAGGAAAGGGTGAATTTTGGTGATATTATAGAGAAAGAAATGACAGGTTTTAGCAGTCTGCTGAATATGTGCAGAGAAGGAGAGGGAGGAGTCAAAGATGACCCCAAGGTTATGAGCTGATGAGACAGGAAGGATGAGAGTGTTATCCACAGAAATAGAGAATGGGGGAGGAGGAGAGGTTGGTTTAGGGGGAAAGATAAGAAGCTCAGTCTTGGTCATGTTTAGTTTCAGATGGCACTGAGACATCCAGGCAGCAATGTCAGACAGGCAGGCTGATACTTTGGCATGGATTTCAGCTGAGATTTCTGGTGTGGAGAGGTAGATCTGGGAGTCATCAGCATAAAGATGATACTGAAAACCATGGGATGAGATCAGAGTACCAAGGGAAGAAGTATAGATGGAGAAAAGAAGAGGTCCCAGGACAGATCCCTGAGGTACACCAACTGATAGTGGGATAGAAGTAGAGGAGAATCCACTAGAGTATACACTAAAGGTATGCTGGGAGAGATAAGAAGAAAACCAGGAAAGAACAGAGCCCTGAAATCCAAGTGAGGACAGCATACAGAGATAGTGAGGGCTTCTGCCCTCTCTCCCCTCCCCCCTCTGAGTCCTTCACTGTTACAGAGAGAGCGATTTGATTTCGTGCTTTGCTGTGTTTTCCTTCACACGATTTGATTTTGTGCTTTGCTGTGTTTTCCTTCACTGTTTGTGTTACAGAGAGAGTGAGGGCGGGGCAGACACTCATGGGGAAACCGGATATCTCTCCCCCTTCACACTTCCGGCTGGAGGCTTCATTTAGAACGTTGGTGGTGCCTTTTATATATAGAGATATAAGATTATTATTATTAGTGAAGGGAAATCTTGCCTCACCTATCTACTACATTTCTTTGAAGGGGTGAACAAACATGTGGATAAAGGTGAGCTGGTTGATATTGTGTATCTGGATTTTCAGAAGGCGTTTGACAAAGTACCTCATGAAAGACTCCAGAGGAAAGTGGAGAGTCATGGGATAGGAGGTAGTGTTCTATTGTGGATTAAAAACTGGTTAAAAGATAGAAAACAGAGAATAGGGTTAAATGGTCAGTATTCTCAATGGAGAAGGGTAGTTAGTGGGGTTCCCCGGGGGTCTGTGCTGGGACCGCTGCTTTTTAACATTTTTATAAGTGACCTAGAGATGGGAGTAACTAGTGAGGTAATTAAATTTGCTGATGACACAAAGTTAGTCAAAGTCGTTAAATCGCGGGAGGATTGTGTAAAATTACAAGAGGACCTTATGAGACTGGACGTCTAAATGGCAGATGACGTTTAATGTGAGCAAGTGCAAAGTGATGCATGTGGGAAAGAGGAACCCGAATTATAGCTACGTCATGCAAGGTTCCACGTTAGGAGTCACAGATCAAGAAAGGGATCTAGGTGTTGTCGTTGATGATACGTTGAAACCTTCTGCTCAATGTGCTCCTGCAGCTAAGAAAGCAAATAGAATGCTAGGTATTATTAGGAAAGGAATGGAAAACAAAAATGAGGATATTATAAAACCTTTATATCGCTCCATGGTGCAACTGCACCTCAAATATTGTGTTCAATTCTGGTCGCCGCATCTCAAAAAAGATATAGTGGAATTAGAAAAGGTACAGAGAAGGGCAACGAAAATGATAAAGGGGATGGGACGGCTTCCCTATGAGGAAAGGCTAAAGCGGCTAGGGTTCTTCAGCTTGGAGAAAAGGCGGCTGAGGGGAGATATGATAGAAGTCTATAAAATAATGAGTGGAGTTGAATGGGTAGATGTGAAGCATCTGTTTACGCTTTCCAAAAATACTCTGCTGCGCGACTCTTTTTCCGCCAAAGTCACTATGCTCACATTAGCCCTCTCCTTAAGCCACTTCACTGGCTCCCTATCCGTTTCCGCTTCAATTCAAACTTCTCTTATTGACCTATAAGTGCATTTGCTCTGCCGCTCCCCAGTACCTCTCCACTCTTGTCTCTCCCTACGCCCCCTCTCGGGTACTCCGTTCTGTAGATAAATCTTTCTTATCTGTCCCCTTCTCCTCTACTGCTAATTCCAGGCTCCGTTCCTTTTATCTTGCTGCACCTCACGCCTGGAATAGACTACCCGAGCCTGTACGTCTAGCCCTGTCTTTGGCCGTTTTCAAGTCCAAACTTAAAGCCCACCTCTTTACCACTGCTTTTGACTCCTAACCACTACTACCTTGCCTGTCCTTTTATCCTCACCTCTTTATTCCCTTACCCTTATTGTTCTGCCTGTTTACCTGTCTTATCTAGATTGTAAGCTCTTTGAGCAGGGACTGTCTTTTGTGTATGGTATACAGTGCAGCATATGCCTTGTAGCGCTATAGAAATGATTAGTAGTAGTAGACTAGGGGTCATGCGATGAAGCTACAATGTAGTAAATTTAAAATGGATCGGAGAAAATGTTTCTTCACTTAATGTGTAATTAAACTCTGGAATTCGTTGCCAGAGAATGTGGTAAAGGCAGTTAGCATAGCGGAGTTTAAAAAAGGTTTGGAAGGCTTCTTAAAGAAAAAGTCCATAGACCATTATTAAATGGACTTGGGGAAAATCCACTATTTCTGGGATAAGCAGTATAGAATATTTTGTACTTTTTTGGGATCTTGCCAGGTATTTGTGACCTGGATTGGCCACTGTTGGAAACAGGATGCTGAACCTGATGGACCTTTGGTCTTTCCCAGTATGGCAATACTTATGAACTTATGTACTTATCCATGTATTTTTTCATACAAAGATAAGTGCATAAGTATTGCCACACTGGGAGAGACCAAAGGTCCATCAAGCCCAGCATCCTGTTTCCAACAGTGGCCAATCCAGGTCACAAATACCTGGAAAGATCCCAAAAAAACTCAATACATTTTATGCAGTGAATTTTCTCCAAGTCAATTTAATAATGGTCTATGGACTTTTCCTTTAGGAAGCTGTCCAAACCTTTTTTAAACCACACTAAGCTAACTGCCTTTACTGTAGTCTCTGGCAACGAATTCCAGAGTTTAATTACACGTTGAGTGAAGAAACCTTTTCTCTGATTTATATTAAATTTACTACTTTGTAGCTTCATCGAATGCCCCCTAGTCCTAGTATTTTTGGAAAGAGTAAACAAACGATTCACGTCTACCCATTCCACTCCACTCATTATTTTATAGACCTCTTTCATATATGAGAAGACAAAAGAAATCATATAAAAACCTCCATAAGTCAACTGGATAACTTCCTCACATGACTATAATCATTGGTTCACAGTAACTAAACAGTACTTTAGTGATTCAGTATCCAATCATATTTTTGTGTAATTTCTATCACCAAGTACATTTAAACTGCAAAATCATTTAAAAAATATATTTTCTCTTATCTCATAAAAATTCCATTATGACTTCAATTCAATCTACATCTCTAATCACCTGACATAATATCATGTTTCAAATTCTCTGCATCAGGGATAAAATGGTGTAGTCCAAACTACGTTGTTATTATAAGATCATGCAGTTAAATACATTTTATTTAAATATTGTAAAATGAGGATATAAGAGCAATTCTGAATCATTCATCTAGTTGTAAGGCCCATGTGGACTTTACCATGACTATTTATTTTTATTTATTGGGATATATTAACGCTTTATGAAGAGATTCTCCCAAGTTGGTTTAACATAAAAGTTACAATTTTGTTAACAGCATAAAATAGTAAAATGACCAAATATACACATAAATACAATAAATGAGATAAACTTGAAAACAGCAAATTGAAACTCATAATAGGAATAACATGACACAGTATCAAAAATATACACATTTAACACTGAAATTCAAATAGCAGAAATATAATGCAATGTCGGCATAATACTAATGAACCATCTAATAAGCACACATTTGAACATTCAGATAACATGGATATGATGCTAATGATTTTCTACAATACTGCTTACCATGTAACTGAAAGGCAAAGTGCAGATATATAGATGGGGACAAAATGGGATCAACAGCGGGGTGGCTAAACACAAGGCAAGTTCTTTGTACCGTTAAACAAGACATATAAGGAACTGGTCTAAGTTACAGTGTATATAGTAAGCTATTCTTATGGTCTTTGGGAAAGAGTAAACAAGTGATTCATATCTACCCATCCTACTCCACTTTTTATGATAAGAGTTGGTTGTCCTTCTTTTAGTATATATCTATGCTAAATAAACTTGTATGTGTATTGCAGGTCTGTTCTATTTTAATATGGCATTCCTTTCTATTTTATTTGTTATTATAATATGGGGCTCATTTTCGAAAGAGAAAAATGTCCAAAAAGTGTCATAAAACAGCATTTGAACAAATTTCTTCTCAAAACATCCAAATCAGTATTTTCAAAACCTATTTTGCAGACACTTACCTATGCAATTAATCCACAGTGCGTCTAAATCACATGAAGGTATGTCGGGGTTAGGCTTAGGGTATTCCTGACACTTGGACATTTTAAAGCCATAATAGAAAAAAAATAAAAACATCTAGGGCTGAAACTTCAACATTTTAGTCTAGACATGTTTTTAGAATGAATAAGGCACAAAAAGGTGCCTTAAATGAGGAGATGACCACTGGAGAGAATCAGGAATGACCCTCCTTACTCCCCCAGTGGTCACTGACCCCCTCCCACCCTCCAAAGATATTATTAAAAATATTACCTACCAGCCTCTCTGACAGCTTCAGATGTTCTAGCCAGGTCTATTAGAGCAGCAAGCAGGTCCCTGGAGTAGTGTAGTGGTCAGTGAAGTGCACTATAGAGAGGAAGACCCAGGCCCATATCCCACTCTGTCTATTACACTCCTGGAGGAAAGTGTGAGCCCTCCCACATTCCCTCAAAACCTACTGTGCCCAAATATAGGTGACCCCTTCACCCATAAGTAGTGGTGTATAGTTGGGTACAGTAGGTTTTCTGTGGGTTTGGGGGGACTCAGTAGACAGTATAAGGGAGTAACAGTGAGATTTTATATGAGGTCCACTGCAGTGCCCCTAGGGTACCCCATTGCTCTCCTGGGATGTTTGTGTGGCAAGTCTACTAAGAACGTTGGCTCGTCCTACATCCCAATGGCTTGATCTTCAACATTTTTCACTTGGACTTTTTTTTTCAAAAATAGACCAAAAAGAAGACGTTTTGTTGTTTCAAAAATGATCTCTAACATATCTCTCCTCAGATGTCTCTTCTACAACAGCCCTAACTTCTTTAGCCTTTCTTCATAGGAAAGTCATTCCACCCCTTTATCATTTTGGTTGCCTTTTTCTGTAACATTTCTAATTCAGCTATATCTTTTTTGAGATGCAGTGATCAGAACTATACACAGTATTTGAAGTGGGTCCTCACCATGAAGCAATATGGAAGAATTATGATATTCAATATTATATTCTTCACTCCTTTCCTAATAATTCCTATCATTCTATTTGCTTTTTTGGTCACTGATGCATGCTGAACAGAGGATTTCAATGTACCATCGATGATGACATCTAGAGCCTTTTCCTGGATGGTGACTCCTAATGTGGAACCTTGCATCATGTAGCTATAGTTTGGGTTCCTCTTTCCCACATGCATCACTGTGCACTTGCTCACATTAAATGTCATCTGCCATTTGGATACCCAGTCTCCCAGTCTCATAAGGTCCTCTTTATCTGACAATCCTCTTGTGATTTAACAACTTTCCAGGTCATTTAAAGCAGTGGTCCCAACACAGATCCCAGGAGAACCCCTCTATTCACCCTTCTCCATTGAGAATATTGACCATTTAAACCAACTTTATGTTTTCTATCTTTTAACCAGTTCTCAATCCACCATTGCTTCCTATCTCATAACTTTTTAATTCCATCAGGAGTCTCTCAAGAGGTACTTTGTCAAATGATTTCTGAAAATCCAGATATACAATGGGGCTCATTTTCAAAACACTTAGACTTACAAAGTTCCATAGGTTACTGTGCAACTTTGTAAGTCTAACCCCTGTGTTTACATAGACACGCTATAGGCGCGTTAGCATTTTTAATGCATGTTAAAAGCTAATGCGCGTCAAACAGTAATGCGCCTATAGGAATGTATTGGCGCATTAGCTTTTAATGCACCTTAACTTTATAGGAACATTAAAAATGCTAATGCTCCTTAGTAAACATACTCCTAAGTGCTTTGAAAATACGTACCTATATCAACTGGCTCACGTCTATCCAGTGTATCCAGTGGGGACTTTTTTCTAGGAAAAACGGTGTTGGTACACAGAGATGGGCATAATCGAAAGGGGCACCAGGTTTTTCTGAGGACGTCCTTGCAGGATGTCCCCGTGAAGGGGCGGGGGAAACCAGCATTATCGAAACAAGATGGACGCCCATCTTTTGTTTCGATAATACGGTCGAGGACGCCGAAATCTGGAAATGTAGGTTGACCTTAGAGATGGTCGTCCTTAGAGATGGTCGTCCCCGATTTTCGGCGATAATTGAAACCGAAGATGACCATCTCAGAAATGACCAAATCCAAGCCATTTGGTCATGAAAGGAGCCAGCATTCGTAGTGCACTGGTCCCCCTCACATGCCAGGACACCAACCGGGCAGCCTAGGGGGCACTGCAGTGGACTTCAGAAATTGCTCCCAGGTGCATAGCTCCCTTACCTTGTGTGCTGAGCCCCCCAAACCCCCATAAAACCGAATCCCCACAACTGTACACCACTACCATAGCCCTTAGGGGTAAAGGGGGGTACAGTGGGTTTCTGGTGGATTTTGGAGGGCTCACATTTAGCACCACAAGTTTAACAGGTAGGGAGGGATGGGCCTGGGTCCACCTGCCTGAAGTGCACTGCATCCACTAAAACTGCTCCAGGGACTTGCATACTGCTGTCATGGAGCTGGTTATGATATTTGAGGCTGGAATAGAGGCTGGAAAAATATTTAAAATTTTTTTTTAGGGTGGGAGGGGGTTAGTGACCACTGGGGAAGTAGGGGAAGGTCATCCCCGATTCCCTCCGGTGGTCATCTGGTCATTTAGGGCACATTTTTGTGGCTTGGTCATAAAGAAAAAAGGACCAAGTAGAGTCGGCCAAGTGTTCATCAGGGACGCCCTTCTTTTCCCATTATCGGTCGAGGACGCCCATGTGTTAAGCACGTCCCAGTTCTGCCTTCGCTATGCTTTTGATACGCCCACGGGAACTTTGGTCATCCCCGTAACGGAAAGCAGTTGAGGGTGCCCAAAATCATCTTTCGATTATGCCGATTTGGGCGACTCTGGGAGGAGGACGCCCATCTCCCGATTTGTGTCGAAAGATGGGCACCCTTCTCTTTCAAAAATGAGCCCAATAATATAACAACAGAGGGCAAAACTCTTACATTTCAAACCATGACACCTCCTAGTGAATTTTATTTGCAGGAAGACAAAATGATTTTAGACTACTTTTTCAGAGAAACCAAGATTGTGTTATATCCCATTCAATGTCCAGCGTCTGCATATTAGGTTGGAGTAAAGTTCCCTGGTTATATGTGACCAGAGTTGGAGATGCTCCTAACATCTCTGCTTTTTTCAGAGACAAATCTGAAGGGAGTGGAATCCACATCTATCTTAACCTAAGGGAGCAGCTATAAGGATCACAGCTCCTTGGTCATGTCTTAGTTTTACCACAGTTTTGGCCACCAGATATATGGTTGTCAAAAGTGAGTCCACTTCAGGCATGCCCCTTAGCCAGAGATCAATCATGTGAACTGACCTTGGTGACATCCTTACTTAAGATGCCTTAGCCTGAATCATTGTAGCTTGTCTCAGACATTTGTAGCAAACCTTCTGATACATATTGTCTGTTTGCATTTGGAGCAGAACTTGTAATACTGACCTGATTTTTAGATGTAGTAAGGAAAATCATAAATACATTTTTTTCTATAAAGAGGGCTACACAAATACAAGAATTCACTTGGGTAAATTTCTGGCACAACTACCTTGAAGAAAAGAACAATGGACTCACTCAGTGAAACATTAATAAAAAAAAAGCCAAGAGAACCCCCTTAAAAGTGCCAAAATTACCTAATCATGGTGATCTTGGATGGTTTATGCAGAACTGAAGAACACAGCTTTTTGAGTTGAAGTGGAGGAATAGGATAATGGTTAGAGCCCAGAATTAAGAAAGCAAGGGATCCCTTGTGATTTTGGGCAAGTCACTTAACCCTTCATGGCCTCAGGTACAAACTTACCCCCTTTTAAAAAGCCATGCGAGTGGCTGCAGCGCAGTAATGCTGACACAGCCCATTCAGTGCGGCTTTGTGAAAGGGGGGGGGGGGGTTACTATAAATTGTAAGCCCTTTGGGGATCAGGAAAGACCTATTGTACCTGAATGTAAGTTGCTGTGAGCTAAATCTAAAATCTCCACCCCCCACCCCCCCCCCACTGCTTAAATTGTGCTCTATGCAGTGCCACTGAATATCGGGTCTCTAAGGGTGGAGCTGGGGAGGAGCTGACAGCTGTGCGGTCGCCAGCAATAATCAGTGCCAGTGCCCACATAGCTAAGTGACCAAATACGACTGCATAAATAGCAGTCCTAACTTTGGTCGCTTAGTTAGACCCAGTGCCTGACCCTGGCATTGAATATCCAGGTCCAACTTAGCTGGCAATGGTCAGCCTTTAAAACACGTTGACCACCACCTGCTGAATATTGACTGGCATGTGTTTAGCACAAGACAAAGTTACTCAGCCTATAAATGTAACTGGGTGAACGACATTTATTCTAGTTTTAGTTTATATAACGATGGAAACGAAAGATGGACAAGACAAATAGAAAGATGGTTTACGCCAGTGAAAACACTAAGCAAAAAAAAAGTTACAAGAGAGATCATTTCCAAGAGCAGTGGAACAGTTAACAAAGACAATAAAGAGTGAGAAAACAAGGAGGAGTGGTTAATGCAAAAGTAAATCAACAAAAGGTTGCACCAGTGGCGTAGCCAGACCTGACATTTTGGCTGGGCCCAGAACTAATATGGGTGGGCAATACATATATATATATATATATATATATATATATATATATATATATATAATACCCCACTTAGCTTAATTTTAAACAAATTACACGATGTTAAAAATTATGCTGTTTAAAAAAAAAACACGTATTTAAAATTTTATTACCTGCTAGGCTGGGCTCAGTGGGCTGGCAGCTGCTTGGCAGTAAAGTTGCACGGTGCACCACAGTTCAGTTGTTTGTTGTACTTTGTATCACACTTCTATCTTGATGGACGGAGTGGAGTGAGAATGAGGCTGAGCGCGCACAGCCACAGCATACCGGGTAGGATGGAATATCAGCAGCACACCACCCAGCGGCCTCAGAGCGGAAGAGGACATCACAATCATGCACGGGGTCACCACCAGAGCTGCAACCTGCATTTCAACTCAGTCAGTGCTATCTGCGACTGCATCGTGCCGTGCATGCCTCTGCCTCAAGCCCGAAAGGTAGGTGGGCTGGAGGAGCTCAGCTGAGCGGGTGCCGCGGTACTCTATGGCTACGCAAACGCAATGATGACAGTAGAGAATGCTGTGCGCTTTTCAACTGCGCTTGGGTGGGCGGGCCTGAGCCAACATTGGATGGGCCTGGGCCCACCCAAGCCCACCCGTAGCTACGCCCCTGGGTTGCACATATAACAAAACCCTGTGTAACAAGTGCCTATGCCTTGGATTGATTTCAGAGGCAATGAATCTTCAGGGTCTGACTGTTTCAAGACAAAATGCACCACTTCTTACTCACAAAGGGTAACCTTAAATAAAAAAAAATTTGGAAAACATATCAGTATTTTTCTTACCTGTAAAAATCACTGATCAGACCCTCCTCAAATCTATCACAGAGATTGTTAAGTAGTCGCTCATGTTGTCTATATAAACGGATGTAGTTACTGACTGGCAAGGGTTGCTGTGAAAGGCATGTAATGGTTTCTACCATGTTGTATTGGTTGATGTGCAGCCTGAAATAATTCCAGTCTGTTTTGTCCTCTGTTACGATTTCCTGTCCCTGTAACAAAAGTACTACAATCAGGATACATTTCTTCTGTGAAACTGCTGGTCAGGTTAACACAGACATTCAGTTATATTCATTGTTTCATGTGTCTACAGTACCAGTTAAAAAGAGACAACGCTATTTCTTGGTTATGTCAATGTTGACAACAAAAAAATTTCTACAAACCTTGCTCTTGATAGTTGCACATTCTTGACATTTTACCTTCCTCTCTAACTTAGATATCAGCAAATCTCTTATTCATTTCTGAGTTTTGTTACGGTTTTGGACACTTGCGATACAGCAGGATTTACATACAGCAATTTGTTCTGTAATGAAGGCAAGAGTCTACTGCAAGTTTGCCTTCTGATTTCTTCTAAACCTTTCTTGTCTGGGCTGCTATAAATAAACTGGATGGCAGTTAGAATTAGAATATTTATTCATACGCCGCCTTTATCCAAGGTGGAAATACAAAGATAATGTACATAATAAAAACACAAAGAAAGACATATTCAGGCAGTAAAGGACCACTGTAACATAGACAAAAATACCAGCTTAAAGTGAGTCCATGAGTTCATAAAACAGCAAAATCAATAAGACACAAAAAATGCCAAACAAAGTAAATAGTTCCTCAAACTCTACTTAAAAGAAGCAAATCTTATTCAACCATCAGTTGTAAAGGCAAATTGTTCCATTTTACAGGCGTTATAACAGAAATGCACCAGATCTTGTTAAATCCAAACGAAATGTAAAACAGGTACCATAAGATTATGTTGCTCCCACGAACTCAACATATGTGTCAGCACGTACCACATCGCAGCTTGCTTCAAATAAATAGCCTCTAAGAAGC
The DNA here is from genome assembly GCF_901765095.1 of Microcaecilia unicolor. Lineage (NCBI taxonomy): Eukaryota > Metazoa > Chordata > Amphibia > Gymnophiona > Siphonopidae > Microcaecilia > Microcaecilia unicolor. The sequence continues at coordinate 104,925,805 of NC_044033.1, forward strand.
TGATATGCAGTACATGATATCTGCTTACACTAAAGGGCATAGTTACCACCTTAGCCTACTGTTAAGATGTGTTATTTTACCCAACTTGTTCTATTTTAGCACAGGTCCCATTTTGTAACCTGGGTTAACAATAAAACAACCTGTCTTAATGGTAGCCCATGTTGATAACTCCCCCCCCACCACACTGGATAACTAATCTGAGTAACTTTAAGTGGATAGTTGGACCCCAACCACATGCCCCTCTCCTGGAAAGCCCTCTTCCCATCACTCCCTGAAGAGCCCTCTTTTTCTCCACAGACCCCAACTCTCCTGCAGGGTACCCTGATGTCTAGATTTTCCAAGGCAGATTCAAAATGGTGCCAGCGACTCCTAGCGGTAGTGTTGTGGTACTGCTATTAGGGGTCAAGCTGCTGTATAAGGGAAACTAAAGTGTCTGACTTTTACCACATTTGAATAACTACCCCCAAAGTGTTTTTAATTCTGATTCCTTGGAAGGCAGCATTTAACAGGGATAAAAATAGACTCGATAATCAGAATTATAGGTGCATTTATAAATCCCATGCATGCCTTGTTGACCCATTAGCACAATTTAGGGTTTACAAATATATTGGAAAACTAAGCTGAAAGAATGGTTAACCAGACCTAGTTACTTTTGCTTAATTGCACACCACTTTGGATTTGAAATAGAATTGTAATGAATCAAATTTTATAAATAAAATAAAAAATATCAATGGAAAACTACATAAATCCATTCTGGAATTGCTTTATCCAGATTCTTTTATGGCTCTAGAAGGCAACTGTCAAAGTCATTTACCTGGATAACCTGCTATCTGAAAGCTGCCTTCACTCTAGCTAAAAGCATGCATGGCATTCCACAGGGCATGAACAGGGCCGGCTCTACCATTAGGTAAGATTAGTTGGTTGCCTAGGGCAGAAGCTTCAGAGAGGCAGCAGACAAAACAAATAATAGGTCCTGTCAGCCTCACTTACTCAACCCCCCCAAAAAACCCAGCACATTATTTTACCTGCTGGAAGAGTGGGCATACACATGCATACAGAACAAAGTTCAATATTTAAAAGTATGATGTCATATTATGCATTTTTACAGGATGGTTGTAGGAGGGGTGGTGTTAGAATGATCACAATTGTTGAGTTTAATTATCCAAATCTCAAGGGGGTATAAGGCTAAAGTTTCACCTAGGGTATCCAGTACACTTATACAAGCCCTGGATATGCACTATTAGGGGGCAATGCTAAACACCAGTGCCCCTTTCAGGTGGCCCAATGTCACGCTGTGAGAACCTAAAATCGAGGCATCCACAGTTACACCAGCAAGAGACCAAAGTGATTGGAATATGGCAATTTTTGAAATTTACATCTGCTATCTTTATATTTTGTACAGTACAGGGGGACATGCATAACTGAATCTCTTTAATTGGCTATTGCATTACAGGCCTCTTTTACTAAACCATGCTAGTGATTCCTAAGTGGCAAATGAGAGGAAGCCCATTCAATTCCCATGGGCTTCCTCTCATTTGCCGCACCCGGAATCGTTAGTGTGGTTTAGTAAAAGAGGCCCTATATGCAGTGCCTGGCTTCTTGGGAGTTCAGTTTAATTTTTGTCTACATATTTCTAGTTTGAGTTTGCGATTACTTATAATTGGTGATGTCTTATCTGTGTTCTGCATGTGTGAAAGAGATCAGGTATTCTGTTAGCACGGAATGTCTGTGTAGGACCAATTCTGTAGTAATTAGGCTTCTTTGGTATTCTAGTAGGTGTAATGATTTTAGCACCTACTACAGTGTATACTGTGCTGCCTTCAAATATAGGACCTTGTTGTGTGACTCCTGGAAGTTACTGCTATCGTGGCATGGTAGAATTGCTCTATAAATCCTGAATGACATTTGTAGTGTTTTGTATTACTTCACAATATGCCTGGTACTGGATTTTGATCACACCTTTCTGAGAGCTAGCTCAAAACGAGTTACATTCAGGTACAGTAGACATTTTCCTGTTCTTAGAGGGTTTACAGTCTAAGTTTATACCTGAGGCAGTGGAGGGTTAAGAGACATGTCTAAAATCTCAAGGTGCAGTAGTGGGATTTAAACCCTGGCTTCCCAGATTGTCAGATGCTGCTCTAACCATTAGGTACAGCTAATACAGGTAACACCCATTCCAAACATGTTTGGTAACTCTATAGTAAGTTAAACACCAGCAGATTTTAAGCCTGGTGGTCATTTGGCAATCTAACAAAAAAACTGATAGGCGAATCATTCTATGGTTGCCTGTAACCACAAGGTTTCTGTTACAGTGCTGCTGAACACCATTGTTCACATGGCCAACAGGAATATGCTGGATTGGGGAGCTAGAGCTGTGTTAAAGTATCTGCATATAATACTGAAAATACTATTCTTTTTAATATGTTGTATTATTTTGGTGTATGTTATTTTTACTTATTTTTTTTACACAATTCCTGGAATGTATTTAGTGTGCATGATACCATCAGTAACAGAAAGGGGGGGGGGGGCAGCCGGTCAGAGTCCTTCCGTGTTGTGTTCAAAAGTGCCCCTACTGTCCCTTTATCATTAACATAGATGCTGTCCCACCTTACCTTACCTCCACCCACCTTAGCCTCCCCAAACAGCTGAGTCACTGACCACTTATGCTCCAGCTTAGTAAAAGGACCCTTAGAACTCAATCAAACTTCAATTGAACAATTTCTTGGAAAAAGTAAATCTACTTTCAGCACAGAATCTGCAGGCAGCTCACTGTACTACATTGAGTTTCAGACTGGAAACTTTTGGTCATTTATCTTTTTTAATTTTGGAACATTACTCAAGAGTCGTCGGGATTACCGATAAAGGATTCTCGATTGTCCCAAACTTGACGGCCCTTAGTGCTTTTTCTTCATTTCTATGTGTGCACTTTGACCCTCTCTTTTGCCATCAGACCTAATGTCTTGAAAACAATGCTTTAAAATGGTTTCACTTTTTTCTGTCTATTCCACTTTTCCCTGTAGAATGGAAATCTCCTATTTCTCAGTATTACTCTTATATGTGGGCTAATGCAAGGATCTCTTCTTGACCCCACCTTATTCAACATTTTCCTTGCCTCTTCTTCTGCATTTGCGAGTGTGAGGCAGCTTAAAACCCCAAATAAAGGGAGTCTATTCAGCTTCTATGAAATACTCATGATCTCTCTTTTAGTTCTTTAACCAAAGGATGTGATGATTATTATTTACCAAAGCCACTGAGTATATTTTGGCAGTAATTTTGTCTAAGCCATAAATGTGGATAAATTAAGACCTCTATATACACACATTTTTTGCAGATGTATCTACCTATAGTTCTAGTTGGCTCCATTAAAGATTACATAAGCCTTTTTGTCGATGTTACATTAGATTGATGTTGAAAAAAGGAGTACATTTTAAAATGAAAGAAAATGGAGAAAATAATCTTAAAGATCTGTTGTAATGTCTGTAACAACCAGACATAATGCAATAATCACAACACTATCAGTTTTACAGCTCTTCAATTTAGTATGAACAACCCAGAAAAAAAGAATCAGAATTCCAGAACTACATATCAGCTTTTTATTAAGTTACTTCATTTGCTTTGCACAATAAATCTAGTCTGAGATAATTCAGCACAATGGTTTAAACAACTGGTAATGTAGCACAAAAATAGCAAAATCATTAGCAAGCACAGATAAAGAGGTAATTCATTTAGTATAGATTGAAGGTATAATAGAGGAGATGCATCAGTATAATAATATTGCAACAAAAAAGTAAAGAGATACAAAGCACAAAATGAAGATGAACATGCTTCTGCTCAAGATGATCAGCAAATGCCTTTAGATGATGCCTTTATCCTTTAAGCAGTACTTTGGTTGCATATACAATTGCTAATGCACTTACTGCTGTTTGTGTGGAACAGTATTCAGTGAATTTCTCTCTCAGCCCATTGTAACATATGTAAATTTGATTTATTCTAGCACATTATTTGGGGCATTTTTGATATGACATCTAGATCCGATTTTGGACGTTTTGCTGAAAACATCCAAAAATCAAGTGGTGAACATAGCGATTTTTGAACCACAAAAATTTCCTAGACATTTTGTAGACGTTTTGTGCTCAGTGCATTTTTCTTTTGTGACCATTTTCAGGAAAAAAAAAGTCCAAGGGGAAAACATATAAAAACAAGCCATTGGGACATATGGGGGGCCAGCATCCTTAGTAGACTGGCCACACAGACATCCCAGAGTAGTAGTAGGACACCCTAGGGGGCACTGCAGTGGACTTCACATAAAAGGTCCCAGGTACCCATCTCACCGTTACCCCATTATATTGTATAGTGAGCCTTCCAAACCCACCAAAAACTACTACTACTACTATTTATCATTTCTATAGCGCTACTAGACATATGCAGTGCTGTACATGAAGAGATGGTCCCTGCTCGACAGAGCTTAGAATCTAATCAGGACAGACAAACAGGACAAATAAGGGATAAGGGAATTACTAAGGTGGGAATGATAAAACAGACATTGGTATTGAACAAGTGAAAAGGGGTTAGGAGTTAAAAGCAGCATAAAAAAGGTGGGCTTTTAGCCTAGATTTGCAGATGGCTAGCAATGGAGCTTGACGTACTGGCTCAGGAAGTTTATTCCACGCATATTGGGCAGCAATATAAAAGAAACATAGTCTGGAGTTAGCAGTGGAGGAGAAGGGAACAGATTACCCAATGAATGGAGTTCCCAGGGAGGAGTGTAGGGAGATATAAGAGTGGCGAGCTACTGAGGAGCTGCAGAGTGAATGCACTTGTACGTCAATAAGAGGAGTTTCAATTGTATGTGGAAATGGATAGAGAGTCAATGAATTGACTTGAGGAGAGGGCTAATATGAGCATAGCGACACTGGCAGAATATAAGTCGTGCAGCAGAATTTTGAACACATTGAAGGGGAGAGAGATGGCTTAGTGGGAGACCTGTCAGAAGCAAGTTGCAATAGTCTAAGCGAGAGGTGATAAGAGTCTGGATAAAGGTTTTGGTAGTGTGCTCAGAAAGGAAAGGACACATTTTGGTGATGATATGGAGGGGCATTTTCGAACAGGGACACCCATCTCTAAGGGCGCCCATCTCTGAGGATGTCCCCGCGAAGGGGCGGGGTATCCCGTATTATCGAAACAAGATGGGCGTCCATCTTTCGTTTTGATAATACGGTCGGGGATGCCCAAATCTCAGAATTTAGGTCGACCTAAGAGATGGTCGACCTAAATGTTGAGATGGTCAACCTTAGAGATGGACGACCTCAGTTTTCGCTGATAATGGAAACCGACGACGCCCATCTCAAAAACGACCAAATACAAGCCCTTTGGTCATGGGAGGAGCCAGCATTCGTAGTGCACTGGTCCCCCTCACATGCCAGGACACCAACCGGGCACCCTAGGGGGCACTTTTACAAAAACAAAAAAAAGGTAAAAGAGCTCCCAGGTGCACAGCACCCTTCCCTTGGGTGTTGAGCCCCCCAAATCCCCCTCAAAACCCACTGCCCACAAGTCTACACCATTACTATAGCCCTAAGGGGTGAAGGGGGGCACCTACATGTGGGTACAGTGGGTTTGCGGGGTTGGACGACTAAGCATTAAGCAGCACAATTGTAACAGGTAGGGGGGGGATGGGCCTGGGTCCACCTGCCTGACGTCCACTGCACCCCCTAACAACTGCTCCAGGGACCTGCATACTGCTGCTTGGGAGGAGGGTATGACATTTGAGGGTGAAAATAAAAAGTTGTGAAACATCATTTTTTGTGGTGGGAGGGGGTTAGTGACCACTGGGGGAGTCAGGGGAGGTCATCCCCGACTCCCTCTGGGGGTCATCTGGTCATTTAGGGCACTTTTTGGGGCCTTATTCGTGAAAAAACAGGGTCCAGGAAAAGTGCCCTAAATTCTAGCTACAAACGCATCCATTATCGGCGAAAGGCGCCCATCTCTGTTCGGGTGATAACCACGCCCCAGTTCCGCCTTCACCACGCCTCCGACACGCCCCCGTCCACTTTGTCCGCATCCGCGACGGAGTGCAGTTGAAAGCGTCCAAAGTTCAGCTTTCGATTATACCGCTTTATTTGTTTTTGTGAGAAAGACGCCCATCTCCCGATTTAGGTCGGAACTTGGGCGTTTTTCTCGTTCGATTATAAGCTGGATAGTCAAAGAAATGACAGGTTTTAGCAGTCTGTTGAATATGTGATTCGTAGTATAGAGTGTTGATACGATTTGGGTTTCTGCCAGGCACTTGTGACCTGGCTTGGCCACTGTTTGGAAACAGGATACTGGGCAAGATGGACATTGGTCTGACCCAGTATGGCTACTCTTATGCTCTTATGTGCAGAGAAAGAGAGAGAGGAGTCAAAGATAACCCCAAGGTGATGAGATGATGAGACAGGGAGGACGAGAGTGTTATCCACAGAGACAGAGAATGGGGGAAGAGGAGTTGGTTTAGAGGGAAAGATAAGAAGTTCAGTCTTGATCATGTTTAGTTTCCAATGGCGGTGAGACATCCAGGCAGCAATGTCAGACAGGCAGGCTGATACTTGGGCCTCGATTCTTGCTGAAATTTATGGTGTGGAGAGGTAGATCTTGGAGTGATCAGCATAAAGGTAATACTGAAAACCATGGGATGAGATCAGAGCACCAAGGGAAAAAGTATAGATGGAGAAACCCAAGACAGAGCCCTGAGGTACACCAGCCGATAGTGGGATAGAAGTGGAGGAGGATCCACCAGAGTATACACTGCTTCAGCTGCTAGCGACAAAAGGCAAGGTTTACAGACCCTGAAATGATAAGCAGTAGTAGTAGTAGTAGTAGTAGTAGTAGTAGTAGTAGAAGAGGGGGAACAGATAGAGAAAGTGGCCAGATCTGCTGGGGGACCCCAGCCAGTTGGATTTTCAGGATATCCCTATTGAATATGCATGAGAGAGATTAGCCTACAATGGAGGTAGTAGGTATATGTAAAAGGAATATCCTAAAAACCTGACTGGCTGGTGGTCCCCCAGGACAGGTTTGAGAGCAGATGCTAAATGTGGTGATAGGATAGGGACACTGAAGGCAGAAGCTGAACATGGGGAAGGATAATGAACAGGAGAGCCTGGAAAGAGGTTTATAAAAAACCAGGGCAAAGTAGGAAAGAGACATTGGGACCAAAGTGAATGGAACAAAAACGCTCAGACAACAAAGGTACAACAATATTTTGTTTTGAATGTATTAATTAGAATATGCCAGCTTTTTGAAATGTGTATCTCCCCAACCCCTATTCAGCATCTGATATCTTTATTTTCTATTTTTCTATTATTGATGTACATACAGAGTTTGTTCAAGTTTTCTGATTTAGGGGGCTTCAACCTTTTCTTACTGAACCAGCACAACATACAGTGATGTTCAAAAGTCCTGAATCACTTGGCTAAAATTTGGTTTTAGCCATTTAAAACAAATGTTGAAATTTTGTAACTGAGTATTTTATAATGTTGTGTTCTAATTTTCATTCTTGCTTATATTACACCATCACTTACAGTATACCCTACTGTTGCATCCCTATAGCCCTAATTTTATAAACATGGAACTTGTTACTGGTTGCTATTTTGAATTTCAACATTATTGTTATTACAGTTGCCTTATTGCAACTACTGTATTTTTAATAAATACATACGTTTTGCTTTTGATTTTAAAATATGCCCTGAAAAGAATTGTTTCTGTTTATTTCTTCATTGGCCAGTTTTTACTCTTGTGAACAAGTTGGCATCGCTCTGGCATGTTGTGCACAAGCTTCAAAAGGTGGTCACATGTAATAATCCTGTTCCAGGCTGCAACTGACTCTGAGCTCATGCTTTGTCATTGGCTGTCATTTGGATATTTTCACTGGCAACTTGTGACACAGATTCTCGATCAGCATTCCTTTTATTTTGTTGTGTTTGATTTTAATTTTAATTGATGTTAATTTACTGTGTTCACTGCTATGATACAATTGCTATTAGCAGTATATCAAATTTAATAAACAAACACACAAACATAAACATTTGTAGTCAGAGGAAGTTGATGTTAGAGGAACAGAAATTTGATGTCAGAGGAGGAAGGGGACTGGCAGAGCCGACAGCTGAGCACCTGTAGACTGCAGCTCCATGTCTGCTCACTGCACCCCTTACTGCTTGGAGGAGGGCAGGGTTACACGTCTGGAGGAGGGAGTGCTCCACCCCAGGTGGCAACCAAGCTAGGGTATGCCACTGAGTCTCTTACATGGGTAAACTGACCATTGGGACAATAGAGCAGTGCCCAAGGGCTCACATCAGTAGAGGGTCAACTCTCTCCTAGCCTCCATTTGGTTTAATCACTTTTGATAGGTGCTTAGGGGCTCATGATCCTTATTGCCTGGGGGCCCAAACCATTGTCAGTCCGCCCCTGGTCTCCTACAATCAGGTGCAGCAAGAATGCAAAGCACTGTATACCATTCTCTCCCTTAACCATGCACTTCTGATAGATAGTCTATTGTAAAATAGCCAGGAACCATATCTCTGCCTCTCAGGCCTAGCTGTCAGCTCTCTATCATTGCCCTTATTTCTGCTAAGAAAGGGGCAGAATTGTGGTTAACATCCATCATCTGTTTGTGCAGCACAGTCTACCTATGCCCTGATGCTGATGAACTCCCTGCCCTTGCCTTGTACAGCTGCCACCAGTGTTCTGATTATTCCAGATGTCACTAGTGATATGCATACTACCACCTTCTGCCTTGGCCAGCTGTGTCTGCAGCCAGGCATGGCACTGATTATACAGTGTGAGGATCACTCACCTTTTAAAAGTTGTCCTGGAAGGCACTATGTAATTAGGAGCTAAAGATGAGCAACCTCTTAAATCTCACATTCTCAATCACAAGTAAGGGCTGGTCATTTAGGGTAATCATTTCACTGATGCATCTAGTTATCATCTTTGATGCAGGCTGCTGCATGCCTTGGGGTAGTGATGTTGAGCATCCTCCTAATAACTCTACAGTGGTTTGTTTAGACAGGTAATGAAATAAAAGTGGGAGGACGACCAAGGATTCCAAAGACTGAAAGGATATATAATAATAAAGATGTTTATTGAGGTATAAAGACTCGACACAACGTCGTGTTTCGGCCGTTAGGCCTGCATCAGGAGTCTTCATGCCGAATGCTTTTGAGAACTATTTGATGAAGGCAAATCCTCAACAAAGGGAGGTCTTTAGAAAGACCGTTGTGAAGGTGAGCGTGCTTCGTTGTCTCCTCTGACACAACGCTTGTATAGAATGCAATTGTAGAATAAAGGACCAACTTCTAATTGTTGGTCCTTTATTCTACAGAGGTCTCAAGCAAAAGAGAGATAAGTACATAAGTACATAAGTACATAAGTAGTGCCATACTGGGAAAGACCAAAGGTCCATCTAGCCCAGCATCCTGTCACCGACAGTGGCCAATCCAGGTCAAGGGCACCTGGCACGCTCCCCAAACGTAAAAACATTCCAGACAAGTTATACCTAAAAATGCGGAATTTTTCCAAGTCCATTTAATAGCGGTCTATGGACTTGTCCTTTAGGAATCTATCTAACCCCTTTTTAAACTCCGTCAAGCTAACCGCCCGTACCACGTTCTCCGGCAACGAATTCCAGAGTCTAATTACACGTTGGGTGAAGAAAAATTTTCTCCGATTCGTTTTAAATTTACCACACTGTAGCTTCAACTCATGCCCTCTAGTCCTAGTATTTTTGGATAGCGTGAACAGTCGCTTCACATCCACCCGATCCATTCCACTCATTATTTTATACACTTCTATCATATCTCCCCTCAGTCATCTCTTCTCCAAGCTAAAAAGCCCTAGCCTTCTCAGCCTCTCTTCATAGGAAAGTCGTCCCATCCCCACTATCATTTTCGTCGCCCTTCGCTGTACCTTTTCCAATTCTACTATATCTTTTTTGAGATACGGAGACCAGTACTGAACACAATACTCCAGGTGCGGTCGCACCATGGAGCGATACAACGGCATTATAACATCCGCACACCTGGACTCCATACCCTTCCTAATAACACCCAACATTCTATTCGCTTTCCTAGCCGCAGCAGCACACTGAGCAGAAGGTTTCAGCGTATCATCGACGACGACACCCAGATCCCTTTCTTGATCCGTAACTCCTAACGCGGAACCTTGCAAGACGTAGCTATAATTCGGGTTCCTCTTACCCACATGCATCACTTTGCACTTGTCAACATTGAACTTCATCTGCCACTTGCACGCCCAATCTCCCAGTCTCGCAAGGTCCTCCTGTAATCGTTCACATTCCTCCTGCGACTTGACGACCCTGAATAATTTTGTGTCATCGGCGAATTTAATTACCTCACTAGTTATTCCCATCTCTAGGTCATTTATAAATACATTAAAAAGCAACGGACCCAGCACAGACCCCTGCGGGACCCCACTAACTACCCTCCTCCACTGAGAATACTGTCAATCGGTTGTTCAATTTCTTGATTCAAATTCTTCCCCGGGACATAGTATACTTGTGAAAAGGGTGGAAAGTCCTTTTCCATAATATTCAAAACTTCAGAAAAATATCGCTTCAACATATCCAAAAGAAGAACATTTGATAATCTGGGAAAGTTGACAAATCTCAGGTTATGATTTTTAGTATAATTATCAAATGTTTTCATTTTTTGCCTAATATTCGTCAAATCTTTTAACATCGTAGTTTGTACTGTTTCCAGTTTCACAATCCTTTGATCAATTTTTTCTACTTTTTCATTCAAAGCATTAGTCTCTTCTTCCTTTTTTTGTAATTCAGTTTCAATATGCTTTACTTTTGGTAAAACCTCGTTAACTTGTTTAAGGAAAAGCTGTCCCAGGTTAGACATTAAGTCCCACAAAACATCTAGAGTCACTTCTTTTGGTTTTACCGCTAACTCTTTAGGCAATTCAAACCTTACTGGAAGCTGCTCACGAACCTCACTTCGGCTCTCAGTTTCTCTCCCTTCATTCCCCGCCGGCTCCATGGGCAAACTGCCCACCATTCCCTCCTCAGATAGATTCGTCGCTTCTCCCCGGCGTTCTCCTGGGTCCGTACCTACTTCCAAGGGGGACCCTGTCGGGTCAGAGAGGAAGGAACTTGCACAGAGGGGTTGGGGAGGCGGAGTTCGTGCTGCGGGGCTCAGCGTTGTTTCTAGACCGGAGGAAGCCGAAATCT